>NC_051231.1:21810048-22141714 GCF_015220715.1 Pygocentrus nattereri | reverse complement strand
CTCGGTCCTGCTAGGTCAACCTCAGGCCAGGTCCACGCCCTTGCTGCCGTCTTTATCCAGCTCCTCTGAGGCTGCCGCTCTGCTGAAAAATGGCAGCAAGCCCGTCACACACCAGGCCCACAGCAATGGCGTCAAGAATGGAGCTCCACTACTGCATGCAGCATCTTCATCATCCTCCTCTTCATCACCATCTCATAAGAACCCCAAGAAGCTGCAGTCAAACCCCTCCCTCAACAGCCAGAGTAGCAAAAGAAGCAAAGGAAGCTCCAAATCTAACAGCTCTCAAATCCCCATGGAGGCCCAGGACGGTGAGTACTGCCCCCATCAGGGAGGAGAAAAAGAGGGTGTAATGGTAGAGAAGGATTGGGATATTGTCATTAGAAGAATTTGGGTATACTGAAAGATAATTAGATTTTTGGGCCCAACCAATAAGAAAATGTTGTTACTGATACCGATTTTAAGGTGCTAAAAATCAGTAAATAATGATATTGGTCAACATATTTTTTGAGCGATTCCATTAAAAGACTCCACATTTGATGATGTGTATAAGTGACAAAAATCTGCTAAACTGAAATATATACTTTCAAAGTTCACCATTAATATACTGTATATTATTTTCACTATACATAAAACGTTGAAAGGATATGCAGCTTAACATGTAACAGCTTACAGTGCCTTACAAAAGTATTCATTCTCCTTAAAAGTCATCAGGTTCATCTGGATCACAAATGCCTTTATTCAAGTGCCAAACTGTGAACTGTGAAGGAAAGCTGTAAAAAAGAGACCAGAGAGCATTCAGAGGCAATCAGAGATAAAGTTATAGACATGCACAAGAAAAGGGGAAAGATCACAAAATAAAAATCACAAAGAGTACCACTGAATCAGTTGTGAGTTAATGGAAGCTGCATCATACTACCCTGGCACTGCCTGGACAAGGCCGAACTCAGCATCAGACCAAGAAGGGGGCTTGAGATGGAAGCAAAAAGACAGGAACAGCAGTAGCTGAAACATAGCTGAATCTTCTGCTTCTTCCAATCTAATGCCCACCCCAGCTCCTCCCTGTTCTCCAGTCATAGGTACAGGCAGGAGCTACCCAGAACCCCAGCCCAAGTTCTCAGAGTTCTCCTCATCCCTCAATCAGTCTTCCCTCATACTACCACCACATGTTGAAGCCATCCTCTGAGCTCACAAACAATGGCTAAGTCAAAGTCTAGGTCCACAAGGTCCACAAGGGTCATCCAAATGTGACCAACCTGGAGCAGCTTCTTTATACACAGCTAACTTGTTGGTCCATCTTGTAGGTGTAAAGTAAGAGACAGTAGCTCATATGTTGCTGCACAGTTTGTGTAAGCCATCCTCTAGTCTTTAAATATGTGAGCCTTGAGGTAGAAAAGGTTGAGAACCTCTGCTGTAAAATGCTTTTTGCGTTAACTCTATTAACAGTGTATATCAATCAGACCCTATCAGAGAATTTTATGCATTTATGTTTCACAATTCCATTGACACCATGTTATTTCTACGCACATGTGCCACAGACTGCTGCGTGCACTGCATCCTGGCCTGCCTTTTCTGCGAGTTCCTGACGCTGTGCAACATCGTGCTGGACTGTGCCACCTGCGGCTCGTGTGCCTCAGACGACTCATGCTTCTGCTGCTGCTGCGCGTCTGAGGAGTGCGGTGACTGTGACCTGCCCTGCGACATGGACTGTGGCATCATTGACGCCTGCTGCGAGTCTGCCGACTGCCTGGAGATCTGCATGGAGTGCTGTGGCCTCTGCTTCTCCTCATGAGAGCCCACTAGCGGGCGCCGTGTCTATTGCACAGGACTCCACCTCATTGTGGAGATATGGGAGTACACCAGGACAGATTGGAAATGTGCACAAGCCGAGGTATATGCTGTCAGAGGACATGCTAGTGGCTTCTGAGGCTGTGGGCAAACGAGGACCGTGAAGAGCATCATAATCAAGTTCCAGTTCCAATTCCCTGAACTCTAGCAGAGCTAGCAGTTTCTCAGTGTTGTTCTGCTCTGGTTTAGGGTAATCCTGGAATATTCTCAGTAGGATTGTAGTCTGCTTTTGGGCTCTTCTTGTGACCAAGTTGTACTGCACTTAAAAGGTGCCAAAATGGGGTCAGAGAAGAACCATGATTGGTTCCCTAAAGAACTTTTAAGTGGATGATTCTTTAAAGCACTCGGTTGACCTATCCATGCTTCACTCCCAACGGCAGGCTTTCGTGTTAACTGTTGCTAGGCTGGAGAATGTTGGCAAAAGTTCCTTTAAACATAATGAAAAATGGTAGCACAAACGCAACTGTGTCAAAACCTAAATTTAGAATGTCTTTTTCATTTAAAACAGAGTATTGTGGATTGGAACTAACGTTAGCACAATGGCAAATTTCATGTTGTCATTTCCAATAGGGATGAGTGAAAATGAATCAGAGTCAAGTGTTTATTGTTATTGCTCCATATAACTTGTATACATTGGATGCAGAATATACAATAAATACACTTGACAGTTACCATACAGGGCAATAAATGCACAGAACAGTAAATCAGCGCTGACAGGACAAAAGTATTTTGTCTTTTTTTTTATTTTACATGATTTTTAGAGACTACCAGCTTTCATTATATGATAAGAATGTTTTTCCTTCTCATGAAAAGCTACCCTTAACATACCCTCAACAAACCCTTAAATTATCCTTATGCCCCACTTATGTTATGGATGGGTATTAAAGCAGCATATGAGTGGAGGAACTAGTGCAAACATTGACAACTGTAAACGAGACAGAACAATTGAGATCCCATAGCAGTATTCAAAGAAGTATATAATTTAATGTGCGTGTGCATTGATAGTAGTTACTAAATAAAAAAAAACTTCAATATGCAGATGAGCTTGTCTCTATGTGATGTCTAAATTCGATACTCCACCAGAATAGTGATGAGTTTTTCATGAAAGATTTGACTCTTAGGTGAGCGTTGGGAAATTAAATTGAAGAGCAAATTTTTTTGTGAGGGAGGGAGGTGGGTAAACTAAAATAAACTAAATAGACAGAAAATAAACTGAAAATTCATAATGTTTTCTTGCCTTTACAATGGACCCCTGTCTGGACGTGCCTTGCTAGCTTTCCAGTTTTTGACTTAGTAGGTAATAAAAAGTTACATTAAAGATCTATGCAAAAAAATTAATTATAATATTTCTGGCTAATTTCAGGACAGGTTTCACTGAAAAGAGCCGGAATGCTACATCAGAGGGAAGTGAAGAGCCTGTGTCTTACACTTTATGTCTTACATTTTCGTCAGAGCTATCTATTTACTCCAAATAAGAAAGTGTAGAAAGGCTACTAAGCAGGCTAAAGACTACCGTCCACCAGACAAGAACTTCCATACCATCTAGCAGACATTATAAAGCGCAGCTATAGCATACAGTAAGCGTTGGATAAAAGCTCAAGCTCATTTTACACTGTAGTTAGATTCAATGGAATTTAAGCCTTGGAAACCTTTAAGATTTTTTACTTGGTGATGTTTTCAATATTTTGAGTAATGCTTTAAAAATTTGAATGTTAAATTTGACAGAAGTCTAGTTTTAGTCTAGTTTTTTCAGTTTCGCTTTGTAGCATAGCATGTTATACTGTAAAATTGCACTAAAATAGTGGAATGTTTTGCCCAGCATTCTGTAAAGCTTGGATAGGTCAATTGAAACCACTCAGTTAAAAAGTTCAAAAGAGGTTTTTTTGATGACACCTCTCTAAAGAATAAGATTTTTTGAGGCCTTTATTTTTAGAGTGTAACTCTATACCTTGCGCCCCATTGTGTTGCATCCTAACTCCAAGTTATCTGCATGATCTTGGAGGCTCCATTCATATCTGTAGGTAATGGAAGTCAAATCATGAGAGAATTATGAGGGTTCTCAAAAGTCTTTGTTTTTCAAAATGTTAAAGTATTCTGAGGCTTGATTTAGATAATCACTGTGTGGTTTTATTTTTTGCGACCGTGGACCATTTTGGGGAAAAAAACACAGTACTGTCTCCACAGTATTGTTCTGTGGTATGAGAATCCCACAATAATGCATACCACAACTGTGCTTGAATTACAAATGAGTGCCTTTGTAAAGCATGATGTCATCTTTTCAAAGCGATGTAAATTCAGATTCTCCGGGAAAATGTAACCGAAGATCGGATGTGATTTTGTCGGTTTGGCCACGTTGATTGCGCCCTCTGTCTTTAACGTCTCTTAAAATGTCAACACATTCTAATGCAAATGTTCACCTCTGAACATCCACAGTTACTGTAGAAAACTGCTGTAGTCCTCCAGCCACCAGAGGTGCTCTTTTTTCCCCATCAGCTCTGGCGGGCAGGATTACTCAAGCCATAAACTGTGAGTTCAGGACTGGATGTGAGCTGGAGAAAGAACTGTGTTTATTTAATATCTGATGCAAATGCACAGTTCCAGTCACGCTTTATAGTTACTCAAACATGTGAATGGGGAGGTCTGTTACTATCTGCATCTCATCCTGTGATTTTTCTTTCTTTCTCTCGTGGTTTATCTGTAATTCATTCCTTTGATTGCTTTTTTTAATGCTGGAGTTAAGGCCTAATCAGAGTGCTTTTGGGTATGGACTAAAAATGAAGTTTCCTAAATGTTTCTTGAAGCTTTGATGTGGTGCAGAACCTTTACATTATGTGAAGGTTCTTTCCACTTTAAAAAGGTCTAGGGAAGTGGGGTAGCTACTCCAAAACAAATTATTACTTTCAGGAAAAAGTAATCTCATTGCTCATTACTTCTGTTTTACTCTATAACACTCATACTTATCTGTACTAACTGGAAAGTACAAGCTAAAACCTGCACTTTTTGGAAATTTATTAAGAAAGAAATAACCAATCATAGTAAACATCATTTAAAAGTCCCATCATTATCCCCGCCTCTGCTCTGACCAAGACACAGAGAGTTATGCTTGATTTATGCTTAAAATGAACAATTTGGCTGATGCTGTTTGCAAACCCAGAATCTAGTCAGTTAAAGCAGTTCGAAAACATCTGTTTGGGTGAAATTGGGGGCCTTTTTCCCTTAAGCTCAGGTGGGCTGATCATTAGCACAGAGATCTTTATCCATCAGTTTCAGATCAGCATAGTTAGATGCTCCCCACACATGTGCTGTGTCATATTCACAATGTCAGCTTTTGCACAGTGTGCCCACACATAGACAAACAGGCACAAATAATCTATATAAAGGAAATAGCTGATTTGAATGAATGCTACTCTCTTAGAGATGTATGAGTAATGCAAGTAACAGAATTCTTAGTAAGTCAGTAACTGGAATGTGATTACAAGAGTTTGAACTATTTTGTTACACAAGAAAAAGTAACCACATTACTGTACGTGTTACCTTGTACAGAATTACCACCAACACTGCTCATCTGTCTCATTTACAAAAATGGTTCTTTAAAGAACCATCTGCTGAAAGGTTCTTTTGGGAACCAATCATGATTCTTCTATGACAGCAATCCTTGTTGTACCTTTATTTTTAAGAGTGCAGACTCTTTTTTGCGCTGTCCATGTTTTTAAATGGTTTCTTAACTAACTGGCAGCAGAAGTGTCAGCACCTTTGACTTCCAAACAGCATGGTCACTTTCACTGTAGATTAAGCCCTTTATGATCTTTTCTTACACTGTAGATTTATTTAATCAGTATTCATTGATTGTAGAGATGTCACTAGAACCATGTCAAGTCGATTCCGTTTTAGTTGTCTGTGGTATTGACAGTACAGATTCAAAGTTGGTTCTGAATGCAGAAGAAAACCTGGTAATGCCCACTGATGCAAGAGCATAGTAATGTAACAGTGGTGTCTAAATGTGCTGCTGCAGTGATGGTACCACAAAAAAAAATCAGCAGGTCACATATCCTAATACCTTGCTTAAGAGACAGATGATACAAGTGACAACATTAACAAGCACAACAATGCAATCAGTCATTTCAGATTAAAAGTAAAGTAACTCCTCAGACTTGATGTGTAGAAGCTCAAGCAGGTCAAATTCAGTTTAGACCTCATTCACACATTTGGATATTTTTGAAAAATATTCTGGCCTCCTTGTCAACTCGAAAAGAGTTTTTTGAAAAGGCTCTCTGGGGTACACATTGTTGAATCTCAATTTTTATTGTCTTGTAGATGGGCAAAATATAGCTTTTTGTAACACTGACACTGTACCATTAACTTGTGCAAAAATAAATTTCAAAAATATCTGGAAACGTGTAGATGAGGCCTTGGTCTGACGATTAATTAACCCCTTAAATGGCCAGGATGGCCAAATGGCAGGCCCAAATTTTTATTACACCCTTCTATTACCTAAGAATAGCTCAGCCAGTTTGCACTTAAGTCCCTCTAGTTACTGAATATTAAGCCTTAGTATGTAATAAGCCTGGGATTTCAAGGTGTTAACAACTAGCATTAGTCTTCTTATCCACAAATACACATATTGCAATTATTTTCATTTGAAATGACTGGCATGCTTTGTATTTTTATATGAAATTTTGGCATATGATGTTTGGTATGGCTATAAATGACCTTACTGGTTTAAGCTGTACCTCATTGTACAGCATATTACACTTTGTTTTCATTGTTAATGTTTCATATCTTTTTGTTGTGGTATCAAATCAGGAACTGAGAATTGTGTCATTTCACTGGTATTTGGCTTCTGGTATTGTGACATCTCTAAATGTATACGCTGTTATTCATCATTTTGCTTTTGCCATCTAAAGTAGAATTGTAAGTACTATAATGCATCCAAGAAAAAATTGCACAGAACCCAAATGGGCCACCTTTTTGATGAATAATTCTGACATTTTCTGCGTTCCTTTTTAAAGTGGTTTGAATTTAGATTTAGCCTTAGAGCAGAAGTTAATAATTATACATGTAAATACACATGGAGGGTGCAGTTTTTCTTTCCTTTATGGAGTCTAACCAAAGGTCAAGAACAGCAAATCATGTTGTCAGATTTGTGTTGCGCATTTTATAGCCTGGTGGATCCACTAAGGTCGTAACTAACAGTCGTTATTAACCGGCTCATCTCACACAGTGGTGGTAAGAACAGACGCATTTGTTAACATTCATTTTTTGTCCTTTTCTACAATGTTTACATCAAGCAAATATATCTTGGTGGGAATGTTACAAACAGAAACTGGAGATAATAAACTTGACAAAGAGAGGAGATATGTACAACTCTTCATTCATACTATGGAATAAAAGAACTATCTGAACTATTTGTCGCATTTGATTTCCACACAGTCCATGAATTGATGGCAAAACTTGACTGGGCTTGTGTTAACTTAACAGTATGTTATGTTATTGTGTTGACTTAACATTATTAACATTGTGCCAAATGTGATATTTAAAGTTTCATGGTAAAGATGCATAGTTTATATATCAAATCTACACACATTTCAATATATTCAATATTGTATTAGCTGTCAAATTGGTTGATATTCAGATTGTAGGTCAATAATCAATATAAGTACATCAGATATGAAGCAGTTAGATCACCAGCATTGAAAAACCTGCATTAATCCAATATTTAGCAACTAATATTAGGGAAACACTTCTATCAAATGATATCTCTATACTCATATGCTACTATGTACTGTCTAGTGCCTGGATTTTTGTAGTGTAGTATTATCTTAAACTGTATGTGTTGCGTTAAATGGAATTACTGCACACTTCCTCACATCACTGAATCACACCTCTACTAAGACTTAACATGTTCAGTGACAATTAGAACAACTGTAATTGACAAAATCTAACAGTATATTGCAAATAGGCTACATCAGTGGTGCACTGTGACTATTAAAGTTACACACTTAAAAAAGATGGTTCAAGGGTTCTTTAGTAAAGAAAATGGTTCTCAAAAGACCCATCAACACTCAAAGAACCCTTTGAATGATTAAAGGGTTCTCTGCATTATGAAAGCATTCTTTAGATTGATGGAGAATGTTCTGTAGATGGTTCTATATCAAACCTTGATATACCATGCAAAGGGATCTTTGATTGTTCATGGGTCTATATAGAATAGACCGCTTCTATAAACATTTGTGAAAGAATGGGCCGCTCTCAGAAGCTCAGTGAATTCCAGTGTGGGACCGTGATAGGATGGCACCTGTGCAACAAGTCCAGTCATGAAATTCCCTCACTACTAAATATTCCACAGTCAACTGTCAGTGGTATTATAACAAAGTGGAAGCGATTAGGCCCAATTTTATTACAACACCTTATATAACCTAAGAATAGCTCAATTAGTTTGCATTGGAGTCCCTGTAGCTACTGAATAATAAGACTTGATATGTAACAAGCCTGGGTTGATTCTTTATACAGAAAAGGAATAAAACTTTTTTTTTTTACTTCCAAGAAATCATAGAGCTTACGCATATCCCTAGAATAAACCCTATGACCAGATCAGCTACAGCGCATCTTTGCTTTCACCATTTTGCCAGGGCTTGTTATGACCCATCATCATACTTGGATTTTTAGTCTTGGAACCATCCAGGCTACATTTCAGAGTAAAGGAGATGCTGCTGGGAATTGTTTCACCCTCTCTCTGATCTGAGAGGCTTTGTTGTGAAACAGTAAATAGTCCAATTTAATAGTTTTCTTAAAGGGCTGCCAAAGTTGTTGAGAAGAAACGCCTGTCCAAGCCAATCCTGCAATGTGTGATCAGGAGGGTTTTATTTTCTCTCTCTCTCTCACTCTTTCTCTGACTGTCTCTCTGTCTTTCTCTCTCACTCATTCTCTCTTTCTCTACTGTCTCTCTCTCTTTCTCTGTCTTCTCTTGCACTTTCTTTTCTCTGTATCTTTTTTCTCCCGCTCTTTTCTCTCTTCTCTCTTCTTTCTGTCTCTCTGTCTTTTTCTTTCATTCTCTGTCTCTGCCTATTCTGTCTCTCCACTCTCTCATTTATCTCTTTTCCCTCTCTCAGTGGCAAAATCTCAAAATCTCTTCTTTCTCTCTCACTCTCTGCCTCTTTGTCTTTTTTCACTCCAACTACCCCCCTCCTTTTTCCTTTTTCTTTCTCTCTTGTTCTTTTTTCTCTGTTTTTCTTTCTTACTTTTGTTCTCTCTCTCACTGTCCCTTTTCTCTTTTCTTTCTCCCTCATTCTATTTCTCTCTCCTTTTCAGCCCTCTTAGTGTAAAACAGCAGCTTTATATTTAGGAAATGGCACTGCACTTGAGTCTTTGCTCTTCTTTTGCAGATTTCTTCTACCATGTGTAGATAAGGGGTCTGTTGTTTTTAGTCCCGAGGCTGCACTGGAATTGTTTGATGAAGACAGAGCGACCATTTATTCCTCTTCAAGAGCGTCCACTCTGCAGGAGCGCTTAACAAGCGCATCTTTTGGCCATCTGCATGTAGTTTGACCAGCCCAGTGTCCTTACACACAATGCATTGGTATTCACACACACACACACACACACACACACACACACACACACACACACACACACACACACACACACACACACACTCTCTCTCTCACACACACACTTTTCAACATCCAACAATCCCCTCAAGATATTCTCATATTCTCACACTTCAGGAACAGAGGACAAGTGGCTATTGAATATTAACCATGAAATTACAAAGGCTGCATTTTAATAGAGGTGAGGGGGTCACCAGCTGTGATGAAAATCATAAATTAATACCCCCGACATAAAACGCGAATCGCCTTTGGCGCATAAAAAATTCGACTTTTCTTTCCTCAAGAAGTCCAGAAGTAAAAAAAAAGGCAAACGGAGGATATAGGCCCTGTTTTATTAATGCAAGAGGTCAACAGGGGCCAATGGTGGCCACAGAGCTATTGTTTTTCAAGTAATCCAGTTCACACTGCGAGGGCATCTGTCTTAGAAGTGGACAGACATCCATAACCTTCAGGAAAGCTGAACAAAGACAAGAGGCATTTGTTGAAGTGCTGGTCCGCCAGCTTTTCTGCAGTTTTTGTAAGGTATTACAGAGCCATTCAGAGCTGTTCTGGAGTAGGTTTGAAGGACATACACTAGAACTTTCAACAATGATCAAAGCATTAGAAGAGACTCTTCCATCGGAGAAGAACAAAAGGAGAAACATTCGCTGGAATTCTTTGGGCTTTCTGTAAATGAGGACTGCAGTGAATGGCTCAGAACCTTATGCTGTGCAGGCTCCAATGTACTTAGTGGTTTCTTCATCATTTTGTGGCTTCTTTACTCATGTACTGTGCTCTTAATCACACACACACACACACACACACACACACACACACATGCTGATCAGTACTGAAGAGACTTAATGACTCACAAGCACTGTGGGATAGAGGCCAGTGTCCAACTACAAGCAAACATCTCGTCTTCCCACATTAAAGAGAAGAAGCTGCTTTACTGCACTCACACCAAGGCCAAGGTTTCTGAACCACTCCACTATCTCTTTCTCTCTTTCTCTGTTTTTCTCTCTCTCTCTCTCTCTCTCTCTCTCTCTCTCTCTCTCTCACACAAACACATGCAGGCTCAGTTTTATATAATGTTGGGATGTGTGCTCATACATATGTCCCATATGTATTAATACAGTGTTGTTGTAAAAAAAACTTTGTATACCCAAAATGGCAACTTTACAGGACAAGCAAAAAACAGACTCTTTTAATGTAAGCAAGTGGAACCAGAATGTTTTCCAAGTCATTTTGGGCCATTTCTTTTGGTCCATTCATTGTCAAACTTATACACAGTGTAAAGGGCAACAGGCATTTTCAAACTATGTCAAAAACTGAAAAACGACAAAAATAGAGATACAAGGTTTTATTCCGACAACAGCAATATGTAAATGAGCTCTGTTCTGATTGCTGCCCTATATTATACCTATTTCAAAATGCAGTTGAGGCTGAAACACTCCTTATAATTTTAGTGTGAATAAGTGGGACTACACTGCTGTAGACTGAACAGGTTGCCAAATCCCCAAATCTTACAAACAACAGCTATAACAGGTTTGTCAAACAGCTAAAATAATTAATACAAATAATAATTACATCTGATAATATTAGTTTGTGTAGTTAATCATGATGAACTGCATTTGTTTTGTTTTTTTGCTCTAATTTGACCCTAAAGAAAGTTTTTTTTTTACCATTTACAAATCAGGACAAAACTAGCCTCAGCAGAATGTATCATATGAATGCTCCAATTTTGCATCACTGATGTCCAGTGAGGGCAATAGTGGCTGCATCTTTCAACTTTCATATCACTATGTTACGTCCTGTTTTGAGGGTAGTCTACTGCTCTTAGTAGTTCTCTGTAGTTGTACCACAAGCACTGTCTGGCGTAGTCTGCTGAAGCCACGCTATAGTGCTGACGTTACTGATTTTACTGATATTGCCTGTGAATTGCTTGTATTTTTCTGTGAATGAGGATTTAGATGCAACATACCTCACTGATAAACAAATTCACAATAGCAGTAGCTGAAAATAACTGTTGATAGTCAAGAGAGCCATCATTGGAACTTGCTAGTTATAAGCACGGTGTACAATTTTAAACCAATATACTTTTTGGCAAATTCCGTGAATATCTCTTCATGGCCCACTAGCTCTCCATTCTATGTGCAAACTGGAAAAAAATCCAGTGTTCATAGCCCTGGCTCTGTAAATGGGAAATAAACAAAGTGGTTTGGGATGAGCTGAAGTTGGCTTCCTATTCATATTTTCCAGTTCCACCTTAAATTGTGCAGCAGTTCCATTCTGTCACCTGAATGTAACTTTAAGGTGGAGCAGGAACATGTTGAACGACATCAAAAAGGGAGGAGGTAACATTAATATATTTTTCCCATTCCATAGAAATAAAAATGTATTTTTATTTCTACTAATTTTTGTGATAGCTACTGGTTTGCTCTGCAGCAACACCTGTAGCTACAGTTTGCTAACCCATTAGTTATATTACTTGCTGTGTCATGATATTTGTCTATACACTTTTTGCAAAGGGTTTTATGGCCATGAAGATGTCCGTAAAAAATAAATACAAAAAAATACAAGTTAGCTAGCCTAATGTAGTTTGGGCAATGTATGCATGGCCATGAATGTGGGGGGTGGAGTTTCTAAAGGAGCATGGAAAGGAGGGGTGTTGACAGTCAACAGTCATTCTCCAGGTTGCATACATTGCTTTTAAATGCTGTATTTGTTTTAAGAGGGTAACAGTCACTAATTTTATCGCAGCAACATCACTGCTATATATCACTGCTTTCAGAACAAAACTTTGTAGCTCCTTTTTTGTCGTTTTTTAGTTTTTGACATAATTTGATATTGATGTTTACATTGTGTGTAAATTTCATGATGAATGGACCAAAAACAATGGCCCAAAATTCTGGTTCCATTGACTTATATTAAAAGTAAAGTATGTTTTTCTTTCTCCTGTAAAGGTGATGTTTATATATATACACACATACATACACACAGTATATATATTTTGTAAATTGGCCCCTATTTATGCACTAAAATTAGCAGAAAATGCCACATAAGCTTTTTTCTTGTAGATGAAATATTAACCAATTCCATCAAACAATGCAATTCGATTAGTGCTGTTGAAATATTTGCCTATGATTGTATATGTAATAAGAATTTTCTAGTCTAACCCTAACTTTTTAAATCAGTAACTAAAACGGTTTTACCCTTTCAGTTTTAAACAATGAGAAAAAAAACAAGCCTTTACAAACTGAGAACTTGTTGTTGATCCTCATAGTGTGGGTTACTGCGGTTTTCCTCTGGTTTATCTAGGTTTTTATAAAATTTGAGACTTTGGCCTTCAAATATACGAAAACACATACAACATGAGCGCACACACAATCTCTCACACACACACACATTCACACACCACACACACATATACAGAATACATGCACTCACAACCTACAATGCATCCACTCATGGCATGCCAGACCGCATAAATGTGTTACAGATTAACTTTGCAATTCAGATAGAAACAACAAATAAGAAATAACTCTAGAGTCTGCTGAGGTTTTCTCAGAGCTGATAAAGATTGGTGGGTAGCGGCGGCCCTGTATCCCTCTGGCTCTCCTCTCACTCTTCTTAATAGACTAAGAATGAGTCAAAGCTGAAACCATCTCTTCGCGCTTTCGTTGGTTTCAAACCTGGAACGCAATCGTCGGCCAACTGGATTAGGGCAAAACTATCAATCTTTCATGCAGCATATAAGCCATGGGCTATTGTTCAGCACAATGTCACATTTTATCCTATAACACCCTGTTCTGGATATTTATGTGGGAATATAAAGCCATTAAAACTTGCTTGTGTCAGCTGACACAATCCTGTCTCTGCCAGGAGAGCCATCTGTTTGTTTTGCAATATTTCTCCTTGCTCAGTGCCAAATTCATGAACTAAAACATAACTAGCAATTAAACATAAGGCTACCAATCAGCTGTTCTGCTCATACTCTCAATGTAAAAATGCCTTAATATAAACCAGCTGTTTTTTCATGGACTAATGAAATGAAGCATCTTACGCTTTTGCACTCTTTGTAGCGAGACCATAAAAGAACCTCTTTCGGGTTCCCTAAAAAAACCTTTATATGGATGTAACAAACCTCACAGAATTTCTAGACCAAGTTAAGGCTAGAACCACTCATCCAAGCCAGGAATCTTTGGCTTTTATTTTAAAGAGTGAGATATTGTAGTCAATCCAAATTCCGAGTTGGTAAGAAGATAGAACCAAAATTAAGCAATCACCTATCCGAACATGATGAATCTCAACAGCAGCTTGAGCCAGAGAGAGAACGAGAGAGGGGGAGAGAGGGAGAGAGCGAAAGAAAGAGAGAGAAACGACGAAACACCTAATCTAGTGCATTTCGTCCAAACGATCATATATAATGTTGTTTTTCAAGGCTTGCCATGTGCAAATGTTCCAGAGCACCAGCAAGCCAACAAGCTTGGAGAGATTACAAGAATGCATATCTGCAGTTAGTGCTTTGCAGGCAACCTTTGGCAGTCAAGACTATTCGAACCACAGCGCTTGCACAAGCTCCCCAAAGCTTTTTTCTCATTAAAAAAAAAAAAATCTTGGCTTGGCTGGTTTGATTTGCTACTATGTCTGTGTCACGGAAGCAAAATCGTGCTGGACATTACAGAGTGAGGAGGTGGAAGATTGCCCTTCCACACGTCCTAGTTAGAGTTATAATTCAAAATGCAGCATTAAATATATATATATACGCATATATATAGAGTGGGTCTGAGACAGCTGGTGAAAATACTTTAATTTACATAATTAATAATAATTTGCATTCTTTTCAAATTTAATACTAGGTTTTTCATTACAACATAATGGGATAAAAATTCACATGAAAATTAGAGTCTTTGAAATTGAAATTGAATTTCAGATTTTTTTGTGTTTTGGTATGCTCTTTTGTCCACAAATCTAGGCCAAAGCCTCTGATGAGAAGATCACATCCACCTAAGAGTGTACCCAACACAAACTTCAATATTCAATCGAAGAGATAAGACTAATAAAAAGGCCACAGCATCACACATTTATTTAAATTTGACTGGTGAAAATGGGTTTAATGTAAATGCATGGCCTTTTTTTATATCAATGTGCCATAATGTTTGCACAGGCTATATTTCATGTTTTTTCCACCTTTTAAATTAAATTCAGCAAACAAACAGCATCTGTGACTTTAAAGGATGTATTAAGTTATTTTCACTTCCTCAATCAATAAAAGTCATTTGAATGGGAAACTTTTTGTCATCATTACTGCTAGATCAAAACTTTTATCTCATTTTTGAAAAGCCCAGCTCCACACATCCATTCAGCACAGATTCACACCTTCCTGTCATCCACTCATCTACTCAGCCTGCCCTGAAGATCTGCGAGAAGGATGTGAATTGACTCTTCAGGAGAAAAAAGTGAGGAAAGCACCAGGACCAGATGGTGTATCACCCTCCTGTCTGAGGGTCTGAGCTGACCAGCTCGCACCAGTCTTTATAACGCTCTTTAATAAATCACTGGAGCTGTGTGTCACACCTTCCTGCTTCCAGCGCTGACTACAGACTCTTTGCTTTGACTTCTGTAGTCATGAAATCCTTTGAGAGACTGGTGCTCTCCTATCTGAAGAACATCACAGATCCTCTGATAGACCCCCTGCAGTTTGCATACCAAGCAAACAGGTCAGTGGACAACGCAGTGAACATGGGACTCCAGCTTATTCTCCAACAGTTTGAACACCCAGGAATGTATGCAAGAATTCCATTCTTGGACTTCAGCTCAGTGTTTAATACGATCATCCCAGGACAGGTACACAAAAAACTACTGCAACTCAGCCAACCCCCACCTGCCAGTGGATCACCAACTTCCTCCGTGGCAGAGAGCAGCAGGTGAGGTTGGGCAAGTGCACCTCAAACACCTAGATCATCAGTACAGGTGCTCCACAGGGTTGTGTACTCTCACTTGCTCTTCTCACTGTGCACAAACGTCTGTACCTCCACGGAACCCTCAGTCAAAATCTTGAAGTATGCAGATGATAAATCTACAACCCCAATTCCAATGAAGCTGGGACATTGTGTAAAACATAAATAAAAACAGAATATGATGATTTGCAAAGCCTTTTCAACCTATATTCAATCAAATACACTACAAAGACAAGATATTTAATGTTCAAACGGATAAACTTTATTGTTTTTTGCAAATATTCACTCATTTTGAATTTGATGCCTGCAACACGTTCCAAAGAAGTTGGGACAGGGACATGTTTACCACTGTGTTACATCACCTTTCCTTTTAACAACACTCAATAAGCGTTTGGGAACTGAGGACACTAATTGTTGAAGCTTTGTAGGTGGAATTCTTTCCCATTCTTGCTTGATGTACAACTTCAGCTGCTCAACAGTCCGGGGTCTCCGTTGTCGTATTTTGCGCTTCATAATGTGCCACACATTTTCAATGGGAGACAGGTCTGGACTGCAGGCAGGCCAGTCTAATACCCACACTCTTTTACTATGAAGCCACGCTGTTGTAACACATGCAGAATGTGGCTTGGCATTGTCTTGCTGAAATAAGCAGGGATGTCCCTGAAAAAGACGTTGCTTGGATGACAGCACATGCTACTCCAAAACCTGTATGTACCTTTTAGCATTAATGGTGCCTTCACAGATGTGCAAGTTACCCAGGCCATGGGCATTAACACACCCCCACAACATCAGAGATGCTGGCTTTTGAACTTTGCGCTGGTAACAATCCAGACAGTCCTTTTCCTCTTTGGCCCGGAGGACACAATGTCCATGATTTCCAAAAACAATTTGAAATGTGGACTCGTCAGACCACAGGACACTTTTCCACTTTGTGTCAGTCCATCTCAGATGAGCTCGGGCCCAGAGAAGCCGGCGGCATTTCTGAGTGTTGTTGATTTATGGCTTTAGCTTTGCATGGCAGAGTTTTAACTTGCACTTGTAGATGGAGCGACAAACTGTGTTCACTGACAGTGGTTTTCTGAAGTGTTCCTGAGCCCATGTGGTAATATCCCTTACAGAATGATGTCGGTTTTTAATGCAGTGGCGCCTGAGGGATCGAAGGTCACAGGCATTCAATGTTGGTTTTCTGCCTTGCCACTTACTTGCAGAGATTTCTCCAGATTCTCTGAATCTTTTGATGATATTATGGACTGTAGATGATGAAATCCCTAAATTCCTTGCAAAAGGACATTGAGAAACTGTTGGACTATTTGCTCACGCAGTTTTTCACAAAGTGATGAACCTTACCCCATCCTTGCTTGTGAACGACTGAGCCTTTCAGGGATGCTCCCTTTATCCCAATAAACCCAATCATGACACTCACCTGTTTCCAATTAACTTGTTCACCTGTGGAATGTTCCAAACGAGTCCGAGTCTTTTGTTGCCCCTGTCCCAACTTCTGTAATGTGTTGCAGGGATCAAATTCAAAATGAGTGAATATTTGCAAAAAACAATTTAACATTAAATATCTTGTCTTTTATAGTGTATTCAATTGAATATAGGTTGAAAAGGCTTTGCAAATCATCATATTCTGTTTTTATTTATGTTTTACACAATGTCCCAACTTCATTGGAATTAGGGTTGTAGATTTATCATCTGCATACTTCAAGATTTTGACTGAGGGGTCCGTGGAGGTACAGATGTTTGTACACCGTGAGAAGAGCAAGTGAGAGTACACAACCCTGTGGAGCACCTGTACTGATGATCTGGGTGTCATCAACTTCATTGGAATCGGGGTTGTAAAACTTTAATTTAAAAAAACTTAAAACATGATATAATAAGTTGAAATTTAGGGGTTAGTGTTTGGAAAAGTCACTTTAGAAAGTGCTCTATGAATGATAAGTTTGTATATGACTTTTTACTATCTCTACTATGCCTTGGATTTAAATCAGTATAACACTGAGTGTTATAATGAGTATAACACAGTCATTGTAAACATGTAAGGTCTGAATACTTCATTGTTTTCTTTCTTTTTTTTTTTAATTTAAAATGTTTACCGTGGGACTGAACTAATTCGGTAGAATGGTCTAGGTAAGTTCACATTTAAAAAGTCATCTTTGTGATCTTTGAAGGCAGAACAAACAAGGGCAGACCCGTCCATGTGACACTGGGGCAAAATGAAGACTGTGAATTTCGAAAAAAATAGTAAATATGGCTGTTTGCCGAGCCATTTCAATCCACAAGATAATTAAGCAATGCCCTTGGCGCTGACAAGGCATACCAATCATGGTACCTTTTGCAATACTACCCCACCCTACATGCCCCCCTCCCCCACTTGTTTTTCAAGTTTGTGGTCCTAAAACAGTTGTGTGCTACATGGAGGCCTTCATGAGAAACACATGTTGAGCGCAGTTCCCAAAATGTTGTGGCTGCTGCAGCGAGAGCCCACCAGCTATAGCACTTCAGACTGAACTGCTATAATCCTTTAGCAGGCTAGAGTGGAAAATGCTGTTTGTAATAGAAGAAGAGGAAGAGACGTTAAGATGTTAATTTTCTGTGCTAGCGCTACACAATGCTGAGGAAAAACTGTAATCAAAGATGTTAATGAGCTACTGAGCTGTTTTTCTTCATGCTCATCCAGACTTTTCCTCATATTAGCCGCTTGAAATTGAAAATGATTGTGTCGGAGTGCTACTCTGCAACCGCCACTATGGTTGTGCCTCTAGCACTTCAGTAGCTTTTTCTTTTTTCCTGGTGATTTTCTTTTTTTTTTTTTTTTAACGTAATCATCATACATCTTTATAGATGCATGACAGAAAGATTAATCAACCTATCCAAATATCCTTGGTGGGAGACGGATTGCGGAATAATGAATCAATTGATGAATGCCCAGATATATTCCTCTCTTTTTAATTGAAGTTTGGTAGTCGGACAATGGCTCGCCACGACTGCACAATAAAAGAGCTGGAGAGGATAATGGCGGTTTCCGAGATGAAGGAGGAAGATTATTTCCAGTGGATTGCAGCAACCAAACGCAGGGGCAAAGTTAAATTAAAGTCAGAATTTGCACAACAGATGTGGGGGGCAGCCAGGAGTCGGGTTTTGACAAACAGAGCCGAGTGGACTCGGAGGGCTCTAATGACCCCTGCGCTGTGTTGATTCAGCTCCAGCCACAGCCGCCCACAATTAACAGCCACATCCACCCCCATGGCTTCTTATTTAATCAAAGACATGTCTCGGAAAGAGAGAGAGCAAGAGAGAGAGAGAGAGAAAGAGAGAGAGAAATTAAAAAGGAGAAAAAAATCCAAAGATGGAGCAGATACTACACCAGCCTGTGCCTTTTATAATGAACCTGCCATGTGTGTGAAAATAGAAGAAAGAGGTGGGCAGCGCAGTGCTGAAAGTGTTGGACAATGCAATAGAAGGCTAAGCCCACTGCCATTTCTATGTACGCCAAAACACATTTTCCAATGTACGGAATCGCTCCGACACATTTCAGCAGGTATGAATAAATAAAGAATCTCTTTCAGGCAGATACTGTTGTAAACATATTAGCAAGGTGTCCAAAGGTGTTGGCAGGCTGAAGATCTTATGTGGAGAATTTCACAAAAGCTTCAGCAAGAAAACTCGTACACAAGGCCATATCATTAGCGCTTGCCGACATTTGTGCTTTCTTTCGCGGACCCTTAGATCGGCTGAATACAATGGCTAAGCATCCGGTCTCCATGGAAGCATAAAGCGTTCAGGATTCAGATGAACTGTACCCGTGAACTGGAGGCTCGAGAGCATCTCGAGTATCTCTCAGGAACATGCCATGAAAAGACACAGCGTCCAAACTCCGATCTCGGTGGGTGGGTTAGCGCTCTGCTGCAAGGTTTTCTGCATGTCCGCTTGGACTGCTGAGCCATTTCCTGGCAGGGAGCTGCAGTGGCTCTGTCATTAGCAGAGAGAGAAGTATACAGAAAACGCTGTACGAGATACACCCAGCTGTTTTACGGCTATGCTGCTATGCCGCTGCTGGGTCACTACCAACAGCAAATTTAGCACCACTTCACCGTGCTAGGAAACGTGGCATACGGTGTTTACAGTATCTACAACTGCAGGAGGCCTGGTGTAATGGAATTTGGAAACTCGATCCCATGTACAGTATACATTCTGCTTTCACTGTAAAGAGTTCAGAGATTCTAGGTAGCACTTAAGGGCTGTTAAAAACACAATCTTATGAGAGAATTCCACAGATTTTTTAAATAGATGTGTAATTCAATGGTTCAGACATAAACAAACACATTCAGGGTGGTTTGATGTGAAATAGTATACTGTAGGGATACTGGTCGACTCCTAAGTCCTAATAGGAAAGTCTGTTCACTCAGCAGCCATCTTGAAAACACCACCGGGCAGTTATTTTCAGCCATACAAGACTAGACTCCTAGAGCTTTGTGAATGGGGAGAGAAAAAAAATGGGCATTATCTGCTTGCTGTTACACTCATTGGCTCATTTTATTGAAGGGTGGAACTTTCTCCACAAACAGATGCCGTACCATGTTGAGTGTTATGAGCTTTACAATTCATATTTTAAACATTGATTTGTCTCCTTCTTTATAACATCTCTGCTACTTTTTACAGTGGTAGTGACAAGAATCTGGGGTCACCATGTCTACAATACAAAAATAGCTATTTATTTACTACAGAAACATTACTTTTATTTACAAAAACCACCTTCTGAGTTATTGTATGTAATATTGATAGGGGTACATTTATAAACAAATTGAAAAAAGGAGACTATTTTGCTTTATTATGCCATGTATATACAACTACGATATACATTTTTCTTCTTATTATTATTATTATTTTTTTTTAATTATTATTATTATTATTATACCTATGCTATGAAATAAAACAACAATAATAAAAATAATAACAAACATGATAATAAGAAGAATCTATAGCATAGCTGTACATACATGACACCATACAGCAAAAAAAAAGATTTTTTTTTTCAAATTTACTACAAATTTAGCACTATCAACCATCGCCATATACCGTTAACAATATAAGTTTTATTTTTCAATGAACAAATGTACTTTAAATGGTCTATCCTGTGTTTTCATGTCACTACTGAAATGCAGAGTTTGAGTCCATTGAGTTTTGAACCTTATTTTAGCCACACCTCTGCATTTCAGAACATGAAATGAGACTGCATTCCTGTCCCTCGTGGCCACATGGTGAGCAGTTAGATCCCATTGTTTTAAAGTAAATGTGTCCCAAAAACCGAATGTGTTTAACATCAAGAACTGTCACGACCGAAACACATACTGTCTGCAGTTATGTGAACTATATCATGACTGTGTGTGTACAACTGTTCAAAGCTGTGTTTGCTAGTCATGCACTGGCTACTGGTTTTGAGTTTTGCTCAAAATGATCTAAAATGGTCACCAATGAAACAGTAGTGTTATGTAGTGTTATGATTAGTTAGGTAGTGACAAAATGAAATGTTCAATCATTTGTTTTAATAAAATAAACAGAATTAAGGGCACTCTAAACAAAAGCATTTTAGTCTAAAGTCCAAGTCAGTTAAAAGTCCAAAATGTGTTTTGAACAAAATCAGCAAAATGATCTAGCTAAGCAAAAATCCAGGCAGACTAATCTATTTATATGACATAGCATTACAGCAGTGTCTGTACAGACTGTCTCAAAGTACTTGGGATTCAATTTTAAAAATGGATGTTTACATTTATAAAATTATTTGTTACAAATAGAAAACTTTTTTTCACAAAAATATCTAAAAAGAATGAACACATTTCAATTACTGTTAATAATGAAATGTAAATGTTACAGTTTTAAAGCAAAAGGATGGTGTTTTAAAGGTGGTGTTGCAAATGAGTATTTGAGGACTTTGTCAGAAACACTGAGTATTCAAACTTGTAAACTGGCAGCATGTTTACTCAATATGATTATGAACATTTGTTTTTGTGTCTGGATAAAAGACCAAAATGGTGGGACTTAGTAGTTGTTTTGTTTAAATTCCGTTGGAGTAGTTGTTTAGGAAACTTCTAGTTTGTTTGCCACATCCAGAATTAGATTCAGATTTGAGTAGTTGAACAATATCAAAAACAAGTTTACATGAATGGACATGAAATATACTTTATGTGAGATTTCAATGCAACAAGGCCTAAATAATACAACCCAGCTACATTCGGGCAGGAGACTGGCAGCATGACACTACTAACTAGATCAAATGACACAAGGCCTACGTAACACGATCTGAAGAAGAGAACAAATAAGTGTTTTTAATAGATGTTTTTCAGCCTGTTGTATTTACAGATGCTCAAGACTAAATTTCAAAGGAAGGCATTTTAGCAACAGGCCTTGATTTGCATTTCTGTATTGCCAACTCTGTTGCAAAAGGCTGTCACAACAAAATCTTTCAAAACTAAATGTTTGAACATCAAGTGTCTTTCAGAACTAGAGCCACTTGCAAAAATTGCTTGGGGACCCCAGTCACCAAGGGCCCCCATGTGTGTCTTTTTAAAATGGATTTATTCAGTATTATTCATTAAAAGTGCTGTGTACATTGTGTCTGTATCAAAAAGGAATTACTTATTCTCACTCTGTGCTTGTAAACAAAAGCATATGATTGAGCTGACTGGGGAGTGAGGCCCTCCAAGTAGGATGCGAGCATGTCCATATGTTTAGAAATGGTCTGACTATACTGACTGTTGACTATAACTCCAACTTGAATCTGTGGAAGTGCTGTTTTTGATGAGCTTTGATCTGACATGCCCAAATCTGTCTTTCACATTTTCGAGTCCTCTTGCAAAATAACTTGCAGAATTCTGTGGATCTGAGCTAAATGTCAAACAAATCCTTGGCAGCCCATGCAAAAACAGGCTGCTGTTTAACCCATGCTGACTCAAGGCTCCTTAGGCAAACATGCAACACAGACTGTGGCCTTGTAGCATGTAGCAGCCCCTCACGGAGGCTTGCCACATGTAAACATTTTCTTGGGGCGACTTGCCTCTCTGATTTTGGCCTGACCTCCAGCTCATCTTAAACACTTGGAGATTTTTGTCCCCTCTAATATTTACCGCTGCTTGATTTGAAATGTCCCACTGTGTGGGAATGCTTGGTATATTGTGGTGCGACTTGAAGGTAAAATGTTGAGTGTACCAGGTAAATCAAATTAGCACTTGTCTGGCTGATTGGAGGCCCTGGCCGCTCTTGTCGGCTGGAGAGCTGGGTATTGACTCTGGAAGCGGGAGAGCAACCTCACTTCCAGCAGGCTTCCAGTCTTCAGGTCCCTAAACAGTCTGGAATGGCGCATGTATTTGCACAGCTTGGTCAAGATATGTTGCAGATCAGCGGAGTCTGCAGGTTCTGGGTGCTCAGATGGAGGTGAGGAAGCCAGGACTTAGCATCAACTGAGCAGGTGAGTGTGGAGCTAGAGCAAGAACATAAAGGAGAACCAAACATCTTGGAGTTTCTTCTGGCCATCTTCTAGTTCACTCCAGGAGGAGGAACCTTGTCCACACTAATACATCATACTGGTAGATGTTAAAGACAGTTAAAGACTACTGCTCATCCTTACGCAATGTATACTAGTAATCCTCTAGTCCTTCCTTAATGGTCAACAGGACAACAGGACCATTGTTGGGTGGCACCGCTTTCATTTCAGTAGTTGTTAAGAACACCAATAATGGAGCTGTGCCTGATATACTTGTACAGGCCGAAACAACTAAGCCACTAACAAGCCACTAACAGTAGTACTAAGAATGGTCCAACACCTGAACAATATCTGGTCAGTGGTGGTCATATGGTGGTTCCTTTTCCTTTGGTGGATGATGTAGAGGGCGGCTGATAAATTGTGCAGCAACAGATGGACTAAGGTCAGTAACTGTAGACCTACACAGTGCATCCATTTGATAGGTGTTTCTGGACAGTGAGTTTACAGTACTTACAGTACTCAGGGTCCATCTTGCATTCATTTATTTCTATTTCTTGTCAAAAAAAGCCATTAAGTAGAAATGATTCCTTTTTATGCATCAGGAAATCAGAAAACATATATTTAACAAAAGAGTAAAAATAAAGAGGGCTCAACAACTATTGCCATTGCTGGATCTACCTAATAAGTGAAATATTCAGCTGCTTCGGGTAGTGTGGCCTCCCGGCCCCCAAACAACTTTTGGGTGATTAATGTAAGTTACCATTATGTTGTTTAAAAAGACCCTGGAATGAGGGGGAAAGTGACTAGTTAACCATATTTCAAAAAAAGAGAAGACGTTGAGAAAAAGCTAAAAAATGAATGTATGTTTTAGTTTCAGTTTGACATATTAATGTTATGCCGTTTTTTGGCTTTTGGAAAACAAGAAGCAGTCAATCTGGATGGAGAATGCTGAGGTGTCTTTTTGTACTTAAATTACAACTTATTAGAATCCCAAATGGACATTCATTATCTTGCAATCATGCCATGAGAGTCTTCAACCAAACAGACAGCTAACCATGAAAAGGACACATCAACAAAGTTACTAACATTTATCATTTGAAACACTAGCTTGAAGCCTCAGAAGAACAACTATTTTCAATGCTATTATTTTTTAATTGTTTATAAAGTGTAGAGGTGCCTAGGCACATGGGTGCCCCCTAAAAATCTTGTGTTGGGCCCTCAAAATGCTGTAGCAGGCCCAGAATATCACATTTTTTCAGCAGTATTTAGTGTTTCCATCATTTGCTTTCATTATAGCTTCCATTCTGTTCTTTCAGTTTTCAAAGAAATTTGTAAGGCAAATGTTTTTCCTTTTTTGTTTCTTTTTCTCAGTAAGGGCTACTTACTGCTAGACAGCTAGACTTCCTCAACTCAGTGCTGAGTTATCTTCACAATGGAAAGATGGACAGAAACAACTGTGGATCTGAAGGAGCTTGATTTTCTCCTTATATATGAAAGTATTTTTTAGCTGATGATTACCATTTTCCTGTTTGGTTTGAGGGATTTTTCTAAACTCCAGCTTTCCTCTTCCTTCTGTAAGTATATTGTCTTATATTTACTGTTCTCAGAAATATAAAAAATGAACATCTTGTTTTACATGAAAGACTGGAAATTAAACAAAAGGAGGTGGTCTCTGTGTTTAGGTGTATTTAATAAACTAATAAACCAGCATCTCCAGGCGATTTCAGTGTGATGAAGGAGATCTAGCCAAACAGACCACCAGGCTGAAAAGCGTCCCCTTGGACACCACCATGAGGAATGAGGGAAGGTTTTGTGATTTCTATGCTTTTTGGATTTTTTTTTTTACATCAAATCTTAAAATCTTCACTTAATCCTGTTCATTCCACACAGATTTAGAGGGTTGCTGGAAGGTCTAAACTGTTTAGATCATAATGGAGCCACTGCCAGGGTAACCAGAGAGCTTGGCTCTCCATTTTGGCTGTATTCAAACTGCATTGCATACCCACCTGTTGTCAGTCCTTTGTTTTTCTGATGGGAGAAAATAATACCAAGCAACAAATGCATGAAAGAAAGCATGGAAGACTATGATATAGTCTCTGAATTTTCAATGGATTCGGAGCTGATAAGAGTTTTAAATATAATATAAATGTTGATAAAAAAAAGTGGTAAATCTGAAAAAAAACTATTTGGGAACTATTTTGTCCTACAAGGATTCAAGGAGATTTTATTGTCATTCGCATCACATGGTACATGAGGTGGAACGAAATTAAGATCTCATGGTCCAGTTTACACCCAAGAGCTGTTATTAAAATAGATAAATATAAGCAAAATAGATACAAAAAAAAAACAAAACAAAAAAAAAAAAATAGAATAGAGCAGAATAGATAAAGACTAGACAAAATAGATAAGGTAAATACACAAGAGAGGGAGAGTAGGAGAGTAGGCAGTTAGCAGCAATAAGAAGTCCAGAGTGCAAGTTTGCTATAGCAGCATGATATTGAATTAGAGCAGTAGATAAAGTGTCTAGATAAAGTGTCTCAGTGCGGTTTAAAGTGACAGTGTTTGTAACAGTAATTGTTCTTGTAAGTGTCAGTGCAGTGTGTTTAGTTGGAGTGACAGTGCCAGTTACAGTGCCCTGACATAATGATATAGTGCTCTGACATAAATGTATTTTATAAAATACACTTTAGACCAAAAATATATATCAAAACAATTGTAAAACAACTTCTCAGGTATCAGGCAGCATACTGCTGCTGTTGGATCAAAACCTTGCATCTCCAGAATGAAAACTTTACAGGAGAAGGTAAAATATACTCTACATTTAATGTAAGTTGGTCTAGTTCTACATTTCTGTTGGTCCATTCATCATGCAGTTTGCACACAATATATAGGACCACTGGTCAAATTATGGTAAAAAACTGAAAAATGAAAAAAGTGGAGATAGAAGGTTTTGCTCCAACAGCAATGATATTCATCCATTTTGTTTAATGACTTTCTTTAGATTATTATTAAAGTCTTCAGACGTCTGGTTCCCATTACCACCACTGCAAACAATTCTGATTTGTTAAGTTTCTGTAAGTTTCACATCTTAAGCATTTAATTATGCAGAGGGGTTGCAGGGTGGTGCTGAAGCCTATCCCAGCAGTCTTCAGGCAGAAGGCAGGATACACCCTGGACAGGTTGCCAGTCCATCACAGGGCAGACACAGATAGTCACTCGCACACAGGGGCAATTTAGCATGTCCAATTGGTCTGACTGCATGTCTTTGGACTGTGGGAGGAAACCGGAGAACCCGGAGGACCCGCAGAGAACATGCAAACTCCACACAGAGAGGACCCTGATCACCCGGCCTGGGAATCGAACCCAGGCCCTCCTTGCTGTGAGGCGACAGCGCTACCCACCACGCAACCGTGCCGTCCCTATGTTGCCACTGTCATATATCTCCTTATAAGATTGTAGTAAGTGTATTCAAAGATTATCCAACCTAGTTTAACTTACTTAAGTTACACTTATGTGATCACATGACATGACCACAATAATGATCATGATGCTTCAGCAAATAATGCAGAGATATGTTTTTTGCAATGTTCTAATTGGGGTATTAAAGTAAACTCCATTCCATCATGCCATTATTTTGTGATTTTGTAGGAAGCAGCTACTTCTAGTGTGAGTTCTTCTGAAATTCAAGTCAGCCTTACAACAATAGAGCAGACAGTCTAACGATCAGTTTGGTTATCCTCCAATTTATCAGTGTCTCCCACTAGAGCTGATAAAGAGCCTGTTCAAAGCTTGAATGGGGAAGCTCTTGGGAAAATCACGTTATTACAGGAGCAAATGCTACAGGGCTGCCGGGCATTCATCCATTGGCTCTGATGGGCTCTCAGGAGCGCAAGCGTGTTACAGTGCCCTAAACTCCGGATCCAGACGTAATCTATCTGCAAAGAAACACGGCATTTAAACATTCATTTTTGTGAGATTTTTTTCCCCTCAGGTCGCAGGAAGAACACACGAACGCAATAATAAAAAAACTTTATTTATCTAGCACTTTTCATACATTTCATATCCTGCTAATAGCGCTGTACAAGCATGATCAAAAAAGCAAATATTTTAACAAAGTATGGTGAGAGAGGTAGCATAAGAAGAGCAGATAAAATTAATAAAAAATATTTAATAAGACTTAAAGCAAAGGTAGAGATGAAAGTGATTCTAGAAAGTACCAAATGAACTGCAAACCTAATGAACGGCAAAAGTGAGGCTTCAGCTGCTTCAGAGAACTGGAAATATATGAGGCTGCCTAAACCCGAAGGTCTGGCTCAGTTTTATGGTTCACTCTTCTTTCACTTGACTGGAACATGGGATAATCCTGCACATCTTAAGTCACGATTTGGAATATAATCCATATGTCATGAACAATGCTTACTGGCATTCTCCCACTGGTACGTAGCATGTAGGAGAAGAGCAGTTATGAAATGGAACAAACTGTAAGAGAGCTGGAACGCTCTCAGAATTAAGCAGCAACTCGATCTTTCCTTGTCCCACCTGTGTCTGTGCCGATCCCCTGATTTTTGGATAATGCTGCCAAGCCAAATGTGGGTGGACCAGGAAATGGTTTTGTCAGCAGACAGTTGAATAATATTTCAATATGGAGAACTGCTGACATTGAACACCTTGTTAAACTGGGGAAAGGGGCCGTGCATCTTGCTTCTTGCTTGCGTGCCAAGCAGACTTCTCGCTGGCTGAGAAATGGCTTCAATTACTCAAATAAATACCTTCAAAATAGGCCAACCCTTAAACACATTTGAGGTAATGCAGTAAAGCAGTACATCACAATATTTCATTCAGAATGGACATCATTATTTTTTGCTAAGTGTTTGCAATGTATATTGCAATTGTATATGCATTTGTGCGTCTGATCTTCAGTCAGTCATTTACCTACTCTTTGGTTTCAATTTTTTACAGCATTATTTTGAATAAACATCAAATTAACACAATTTTCCCTTCCCCCACGTGTAGTTAGTGTAAGGTAACCCTCACGCACATTGAAATTACATCACAAGAAAGTAAACCTACTTCCTATTCAACTTTGCCACTACAATACACAGTCAGTTCCATAAATATTTGGATGTCAATAAAGTTATTTTTATTTTTTCTTTCTACTGCAGCATATTGGTTTTGGAATTAAATAATGAATATGAGCTCAAACTGACCTTAATTTGAGGGTATTTACAAATTGGGTGAACTGTGTGGGAATTACAACCACTTTCATGCATTTCCATCCTATTTTAGGGGCTCAAAAGTAATTGGGTTATTGGCTGCTTCATGACCAGATGTCTGTTATTCCCTCATTATTTTACTTACAAGTAAGCAGATACAAGGTCTAGAGGTGATTTCGAGTGTGACATTTGCACTTGGAATCTGCTGCTGTTAACTATCAATATGAAGTCCAAAGAGCTTCACTGCCAGACATTATTAGGCTGATAAATCAAAGCAAACCCAACAGAGAGAGAGAGAGAGAGAGAGAGAGAGAGAGAGAGAGGGAGAAAGAGAGAGAAAACATTAAGTATGCCCAAAACGACTATTTCATACATTCTTAAAAAGAGAGGTGTGCAGTGGTGAGCTCTGAAACACCAAAAGGTCAGGAGGACCATGTAGTGGATCACAAAAGAATTCTTCATCTGGTCAAGAAAAAACATATTGGTGTTGAAGGAAACAATGAAGTGAAGACTTCACCAGAGTAAATACAGACGGTTTACCATGATATAGAAACTGTTGGTGAGCCTCAAAAACAGGAAGACCACATCAACTGTCAAACATGGTGGAGGTAGTATTATGGCATGTACATGACTGGCTGTCAGTGGAACTGGTTCTCTTGTATTTATTGATGCCACTCCTGAGTGGAGGGAGGTGCACACAGGTGGATTATATCCTTAGCAAGAGATGCCACCTAAAGGAGATTGGAGATTGTAAAGTGGTGCCAGGGGAAAGTGTAGCAAGGCAGCATAGGGTGGTTGCCTGTAGAATGAGGTTAGAAACAAAGAAGAGGAAGAGAGTGAAGACAGAGCCAAAGATTAGATGGTGGAAGCTGAAGAAGGAGAATGGTTGCAGGCAGTTCAGGGAAAAATTGCAACAGGCCCTTGGGAGCAGTGAGGAGCTACCTAGGGACTGGGAAACTACAGCTAAGGTGGTGAGAGAAACTGGCAAGAATGTGTTGGGTGTTTTGTCTGGTCAGAGGAAAGAAGACAATGAAAGTTGGTGGTGGAATGAGGAAGTCCAGGAGAGTATTCAGAAGAAGAAGGCAGCTAAAATAGTGGGATAACCAGAGAGATGAAGGAAGTAGACAGGAGTACTGTGAGGCTAGTCGCATAGCAAAAAGAATGGTGGCAAAGGCAAAGGTTCAGGCCTATGATGAGCTGTATGAGAGGCTGGACAGTAAAGAAGGAGTAAAGGACTTGTATCGTTTGGCTAAACAGAGAGATAGAGCTGGAAAGGATGTACAGCAGGTTAGGCTGATAAAGGATAGAGAGGGAAATGTACTAGTGAGTGAACAGAGAGTGTTGAGTAGATGGAAGGAGTACTTTGAAGAACTAATGAATGAGGAAAATGAGAGAGAGAGGAGGACAACGGGGGGAGAGATAGTGGATCAGGAAGTGCAGAGAATTAGTAAGGTGGAAGTGAGGGCAGCTTTAAAAAGGATGAAGAATGGAAAGGCAGTTGGTCCAGATGACATACCTGTGGAGGTATGGAGATGTTTAGGAGAGAAGGCAGTGGACTTTTTAACCAGGTTGTTTAACAAAATCCTGGAGAGTGAGAGGATGCCTGATGAGTGGAGAAGCAGTGTATTGGTCCCCATTTTTAAGAACAAGGGTGATATGCAGAGCTGCAGTAACTACAGAGGTATAAAGTTGATGAGCCACACCATGAAGGTATGGGAAAGAGTTGTTGAAGCAAGGCTAAGGCGAGAGGTTCAGATCAGTGAGCAGCAGTTTGGTTTCATGCCCAGAAAGAGTACCACAGATGCAATTTTTGTGTTGAGAGTGTTGGTAGAGAAGTACAGAGAAGGTCAGAAGGAGCTACATTGTGTCTTTGTGGATCTAGAGAAGGCATATGATAGGGTGCCAAGACAGGAACTGTGGTATTGTATGAGGAAGTCAGGTGTAGCTGAAAAGTGTGTTAGGGTGGTGCAGGACATGTATGAGGATAGTGAGACAGTGGTGAGGTGTGCAGTTGGAGTGACAAATGGTTTCAAGGTGAAGGTAGGCTTTCATCAGAGTTCAGCTTTGAGCCCCTTCTTGTTTGCAATGGTGATGGACAGGTTGACAGATGAGGTCAGGCAGGAGGCTCCATGAACCATGATGTTTGCAGATGACATTGTAATCTGTGGTGAGAGTAGAGAGCAGGTGGAAGAGAATCTGGAGAGGTGGAGGTTTGCACTGGAGAGGAGAGGAATGAAGGTCAGGAGAGATAAGACGGAATACATGTGTGTGAATGAGAGGGAGGCATGTGGAAAGGTGAAGATGCAAGCAGTAGAGGTCGTAAAGGTGGATGACTTCAAATATCTTGGGTCAACCATCCAGAGCAATGGACAGTGTAGAAAATAGGTGAAGAAGAGGGTGCAGGCAGGATGGAGTGGGTGGAGACGGATGTCAGGGCTGATGTGTGACAGAAGGATAGCAGCAAGAGTGAAAGGGAAGGTTTACAAGACAGTAGTGCGTCCTGCTATGATGTATGGTTTGGAGACTGTGGCTCTGTCTAAAAGACAGGAGGCTGAGCTGGAGGCAGAGATGAAGATGCTGAGATTTTCGTTGGGAGTGACAAGGCTGGACAAGATTAGAAATAAGCAGATCAGATGGACAGTGAAGGTGGAGCAGTTTGGAGATAAAGCCAGAGAGGCCAGGTTGAGATGGTTTGGATCTTTTTTTTTTGTAACCAGGTAAGGGAAAGGTAGTGTTAGGAGTCTTTCCCAAGGACTCTTATTTCTACAGTGTAGGGTGCTTGCCTAGGCGGGGGACTGAGCCCCAGTCTACAGCATACAAGGCAGAGGTGTTACCCACTACATTATACCAAAATATTACATATGTTGTACATTTTTGTGGTAAAAAGTAAACACAGAAGTAAACTTCTGTAGTAAACGATTTAATAAAATCAAAATTCAATTTGTTTTCTACAAGTTTTGTTTACATTTACTTTATATTTGATTCAAATAAAATTGTGGCGTATGCACAAGTATGGACAGTTTTCTCAGAACTCAGAACAGATCTCAGAACTTCTCATTAGGTGTGATAATTTAGCCATGCATTTTTTGCTTCCGTTGCTGTTTAGCAATTACATTTGGGGTAACAGGAAAATTTGTAAACTTGTAAATTAGATTTTTTTGGCCGAAGTAGTTACTTAACGTCTGTGATGCAGGGATGCTCAGTACACATCTTCTAAACTCTGGCAAAGTCCTCAACTTTGTCCTCGAGAGGAATGAGTAATGACCTCCGTTGTCAATCGTCACATCTGAAATGACTCTAAGGTATTCAGCACTATCTGTGGCAGGGCTAAGAACATGTCCAATCTGTCCCTTTGTCAGGTGGGAATTAGGCTTTTCTCACTACCCCACAGAGAGGAGGTCCAGAGTGCTAGAAGAGAGAGAGATAAATCAGATGACTTGAGAGCAGCAATGTGGACCTGTGATTGTCTCTCACATTCAAGTTTCTGATTTGAATAGGAAGGAATTTCATAGCTAAGTCTGAAAGCCTCTGCGTTTTGTAAGGCCAGTTTGGCTACTGTATTATAAAAGACGAACAAAGGACAAACCTTGGTTTCACTGAAATGGCAAATGGAAATTTATATCACAAAGCTCAGTGTGTACTCATTTACTCTAAGAGTAGTCCAACAGTTTGTTGAGCTACACTCTTAAACATAAGGATTCCAAAAAGCGCTCTTTGGAGCGATAAAGAAAAACACTTCAGCTTATCCAAAAAACCTTTCAATGGACAGCCAATATCACAGAAAAATCATGTTGTCCTTGCTTTCTTATGCAAAGGAGTTTGATGTAGTGGGTAAACATTGTTGAAAACATACCATTCATACTTCATATATGGAAAATAAGCAGCAAAACAGACCGTTTTTAATTCATGTTGCAAAAACCAATACGTTTACATGTTGCTGTTGCTAGAAGAAAACCTTGTCCAAAATGGTCATTTTTCAGGAAAAGGAAAAAAAGCCTACCTTACTTTTAATGTAAGTCAGTGGAACCAGGTATTTTCAAATTATGTCAAAAACTGAATAATAATGTTTTCTTCTGACAGCAGCGATATACAGTTGTATGCAAAAGAGTAAATCCCTGTTTTCAAATAACATTTTCTCAATTTAGTAAAGTAAAAATAAGTTAACGCAGGGAACAAACAATGGCAAATTTCACATATTGGAGTTCCACATATTGGAAAATAATTAAACATAAAAAATAAAACATCCTAGAAGTCCACACATTGAAATGTGCAGAAGTGCATTCACTAAGAAAAGCAAGAAAACATGTGACTAGGACTGTATCTGGCTATTCACCCTGCTGCAGTTTTGCTCCGCCCATTTCTGCTGAAGTTATAAAGAGTGTTTCTCTTTTAAATGACCTTCGTGCTGATTGGCTGCCCTAGACTTTGTCTAAACTAAATAGTCATTTATAGACAAAATTAATAATGTTTTTGGTACTTAAACATCATAAGATCTGAGCCCTTTTGTCAATATGATGTGCACGTGTAAAGGATCTAAGGAATCACAGAATGTATGGCAGCTAAAGGCTTATAACTCTACACTAAGTGCCTTTATTTTTAAGAGTGTACTGTCTGGTATTCTTTTCTATACTGCTACAGAATTGTTCATGAAATGCTTGAGTGCTGCTGGTAGCCATTTAGTCACAGTATGGCTAACCAGAAGCTTTTACACTGGCCGGCAAAGACGTCTCTACCTTTTTAATGAGGTCTGTATTATTGCAGATGCCAAGACACTTGAACGGTGAGCCACTTCATGCCCAACCCCTCCACCTCTCCACCCCCTATTCTCTGACTCGTTGGTTCAGCCTGAATAACTTTGTGATGTGGTGTGCTCCAGTGTAGTACAGAAGAATTACTTTGTCTTATCTTCCAGTGGACAGGGGGTGACCTTGTGGAGGAATGAGAAAGGCAATTAATACAGCAATCACTTTTGCAGCTTCAAGAGTGCTTCAGCAGCTCCTCCATGGCTAACCTTTTCAGGAAGAGGCAGAAATGAAGTCAGTTCCAGCGTTTGACTTCGTGGTCCTAAAGCTGTAATTTATAACACAATGTAGTGATGTTTACTGCAGTCGCTACTGGTCTGAGGTGTTTGATTCACAATAAAGGCACTTTTTCCTTTTAACACACGGCCCATTATTTGAATTTCTTTTCATTAATATTATATGCTATTTCATTAAGAAGTTTTAAAAAATAACAACAATAAGAAGATGAAAAGAAGTAAAAGAAAGGGAGGAAGATAAGAAGAAGAAGAAGAAGAGAAGAAGGAAGAGGAAGAGAAGAAGAAGAAGAAGAAGGAGGAGGAGAAGAAGTAGATTAAGGAGAACAAGAAGAGGAGAAAGAAGAGGAAGAGAAGAATATTAAGAAGAAGAAAAAGAAGGATGAGAAGAAGATGAAAATTTGAGATGAAAAAAGATGAAAAATTAAGAAGAACAAGAAAAGGAGAAAGAATACAAAGAGAAGAAGAGGATTAAGAAGAACGAGAAGAAAGAAGAAGATTAATAAGAAGAGAAGAAAGAAGAAGATTAAGAAGAACAAGAGAAGAAAGAAGAAGACTAAGAAGAGGAAGAGAAGAAGAAGAAGGAGAAGAAGAAGACGATTAAGAAGAAGGAGAAGAAAAAGAAAAAAAATATTTTAATGGTTTCTCAAAGAAACTTTGCAAAAAATATCAAGATTCGTTTCTGTGAGACAATCCAGTGAAATACATGGGCCACTGAACTACTCCAGTCCACTCAATCTACATGTTGAACAAATTCTGGGCATAAGAATTATTGCCTAAGCAGCTCCTGATAATGACTACAACAAAATCTGTGCAGAACAAACTAACAAATCAAGGATGATATTGTTTCAGCTACCAAGCTGTTATAGGTGACTTACAGTGTTTCATCAGCCAAAGAATAGGGAAGAAGATATATATGATTTTGTATTCATATTGCTGCTCTTCTAACAGCAAAATTAAATAAAATGAAATGATAAAATAAACTATCCAAGTGTAATGAACATTCTGGTTTGGGCGTTTACCGCAAAAGTAAAAATATGACATTGCTTTGTATTGAAATATATAAAAGAGGAGCTCCCGAGTGGCACAACCGTAAGTGTTGATCCTATCATCAGGAGATCGCAAGTTCGATCCGGGAGTCCAAGAGAGCACAATTGGCCTCAATCTCTGGGTGGGTAGGATGCACCCCCCCACCCTTCTTCCCCCATAACTCAATGTGATGCTAGTCAGTGCAGGCGTCTGTTAGCTGACGTAACAGATTTGGCTGTTGGCGCTTTCCTCCGAGCGCGTTAGCTGTCCAATGATGTTGCGTGAGCAGCAGTTCGAAAAGATGCGGTGGCTGGTTTGGCAGGTCTCAGAGGAAGCCTTGTTAATATCATCAATTACATCATGATCACAATTTACTGAAGCACTGATTCGTCAAACAAGGAGTTGCTTTTTAACTACATATAATACTGGGCTTCCTCGAGGAGAGGTTTGGAAATGGTTAAACAAACACACTAACATCCATAAAATCACTATTTATTATTTATATGATCATATATATATATATATATATATATATCCATCCATCCATCCATCCATCCATCCATCCTCAACCATATCCGCGTCCGGGTCACGGAGGCCCAGGCCTCCCTCTCCCCCGCCACCTCCTCCAGCACTTCTGGAGGGATACCGAGCCATTCCCAAGACAGTCAAGAGATATAATCCCTCCAACGTGTCCTGGGTCTTCCTCGGGGTCTCCTCCACGTCTGACATGTCTGGAACAGCTCCCTAGGGAGGCATTCAGAGGCCATCCTTACCAGATGCCCGAACTACCTCAATTGGCTTCTCTCAATGTGGAGGAGCAGCGGCTCTGCTCCGAGCCTCTCCCGAATCACTGATCTTCTCACCCTATCTCTAAGGGAGAGCCCGGTGACCCTGCGGAGAAAGCTCATTTTGGCCGCTTGTATACTTTCGGTCACTACCCAAAGCTCGTGACCATAGGTGAGAGTCGGAACGTAGATTGACTGGTAAATTGACTACTTCGCCTTCTGGCTCAGCTCTCTCTTCACCATGACGGACTGGTATAGGGTCCGCATTACTGCAGACGGTGCACCAATCCACCTGTCAACCTCTCGCTCCATCCTTCCTTCACTCGTGAACTAAATCCCAAGATATTTAAACTCCTCCACTTGGGGCAAGAATTCACTCCCGACCTGGACAGAGCATTGCACCCTTTTCCAACTGAGGACCATGGTCTCAGATTTAGAGGTGCTGATTTTCATCCCAGCCGCTTCACACTCGGCTGCAAACTAGTCCAGAGAGAGCTGGAGGTCCCGGCCTGATGATGCCAACAGGACCACATCATCCGCCAAAAGCAGACGTGAAATCCTGAGGCCACCACACTGGACAACCTCCACCACTTGGCTGTTCCGAGAAATTCTGTCCATAAAAGTTATGAATCGGTGACAAGGGACGCGGTCGAATGCCTTCTCCAAATCCACAAAACACATGTAGACTGGTTGGGCGAACTCCCATGCACCCTCCAGGACCCTGGTGAGGATAAAAAGCTGGTCCAGCATTGCACAACCTGGGCAAAACCCACATTGCTCCTCCTGTAGCTGAGATTCAACTATCAGTTGGACTCTCTTCTCCAGTACCCCTGCATAGACCTTACCGGGTAGGCTGAGAACTGAGATCCCCCGATAGTTGGAACACACCCTCTGGTCCCCTTTCTTAGAAAGCGGGACCACCTGCCATTCTGCCATTCCAGGGGGACTGCCCCGGATGTCCACATGATGTTGCAGAGGCATGTCAGCCAATACAGCCCTACAACATCCAGAGCCCTCAGGAATTCCAGATGGATCTCATCCACCCCCAGTGCTCTACCACCAAGGAGTTTTCGAACCACCTTGGCTACCTCAGCCTGAGTGATGGATGGACCCTCGCTTGGATCTCCAAACTCTGACTCCTCTGGGGAAGGATCGTTGGTGGGATTGAGAAGATCCTTGAAGTACTCCTTCCACCATCCAATGATGTTCCCATTCAAAGTCAGCATCCCCCCAGCCCCATTGTATACAGTGTTAGTCGCAAACCGCTTTCCTCTCCTGAGGTGCCTGATGGTTTGCCAGAACCTTCTCGGTGCCTGTCGATAGTGTTTCTCCATGACCTCACCAAACTCCTCCCACACCCGAGTTTTTGCCACAGCAACCGCCAAAGCCACAACCAGCTTGGCCCTTCAGTACCCATCTTTTGCCTCCAGAGTCCCACAAGCCAACCAGGCCTGATAGGACTCTTTCTTCAGCTTGACGGCTTCCTTTACCCGAGGTGTCCACCAATGGGTTCGGGGATTGCCGCCACGACAGGCAGCTATGAACTTGCAGCCACAGCTCTGATCCACTACATCGACAATGGAGGCACAGAACAGGGCCCACTCAGACTTGATGTCACTGGCCTCCCTCGATACGCGGTTGAAGCTTTGTCTGATGTGGGAGTTTAAGATCTTTCTGGTAGGTTCCTCTGCCAGATGTTCCCAACAAAACCTCACAACTCGTTTGGGTCTGCCAGGTCTGTCCGGTATTTTCACCTGCCATCTGATCGAACTCACCACCCGGTCCTCTCTTCACTCGGGTGTCCAAAACACATGGTCACAAATCCGATGACACAACTACGAAGTCGATCAACGAACTGCGGCCTAAGGGGTCCTGATGCCATGTGGACTTATGCACACCTTTGTGTTCGAACATGGTGTTTGTTATGGACAGACTGTGGCGAGCACAGAACTCCAATAACAAAACACCACTCGGGTTCAGATCGGGGAGGCCATTCCCCAGAGCTCATTCCCTGACCTGAAGGCACAGCGAAATAACCCTCACCTCCACCAGAGAAAACCTCAATGTACAGGTGCTGAGCCGGGGAGCTATGAGAAGCCCACTCCTGCCCGACGTCTCTCACCTTGGACAACTCCAGAATGGAATGAAGTCCAACCCCTCTTGAGAGAGTCTGTTCCAGAGCCCCTGCCATGTGTTGAGGTGAGCCCAACTATATCTAGTTGGTATCTCTTAGCCTCATACACTAGCTCGGGCTCTTTCCTTGCCAGAGAGGTCACATTCCATGTTCTGAGAGCCAGTTTCAGTAGCCGAGGATCGGAACACTAAGGCCCCCGCCTTCAACCCCCACCCGATCCACATTGCACCGGATATATATATACATATATATATATATATATATATATATATATATATATATATATATATATATATATATATATATATATATATACATATATACATATATATATATGATAAATAGTGATTTTATGGATGTTAGTTTGTTTGTTTAACCATTTCCAAACCTCTCCTCGAGAAAGCCCAGTGTTATATGTAGTTAAAAAGCAACTCCTGGTTTGACCAATCAGTGCTTCATTACATTGTGCTCATGATGTAATTGATGATATTAACAAGTCTCTGTGGTGGCTGTGAAGGTCTCAAGGAAAAATATGGACCCAAGAAATTTGGAGGGGAAAAACAAAGGCATAAAGAGACTGACAGCTTAACACAATAGGTCTATCATAGGTAAAATAAAAGGATATATCTATTGTGGCAAGTCTAGGAAAGTAACACAAATATTTTATTGTTCTTGTGGAAGCTGGACTAAGCTCTGGTCAGACGGAAAGGAGTAAAAGAGCGTGTGCATGTAGTTTTTGTTTTAGAAAGATTTATATTTTAATACAATGTACTACAAACACGGTTGAAAAATAAAACACACTGCTTCCTGAGGAATTCTGGGAAACATTCCCATCAGATCACTTTAGGATACTGAAGTGTACATTCTTTTTTCGACTTTCTGTCAGGGTGGACATGACACAGGGAACCTTCGTCAGTATATCATTAACGCGATATTTTTTCTCTTGCCAGCTATAAACCCGAGATCAATTAATCAGAAATGAGAGAAATCAAATGGTGTGCTTGTATGAACTGAACTATCACAGCACTATATCATCTATGATGATTCAGCCTGTTACACGAAGGACATTTTTTGGCATTAAATAAAATAAAATGAACTGTCATTGTAATAATTTTAATTTGATGAGATAATTAAAAAAAGACTGTCTATTTTTGGGAGTCTCATATATATATATATATATATATATATATATATATATATAAGGCTAAGAAGGCTAAGATCAGCTAATAAGTTAAATAAGTAAGGCATAACAACATGATGACTAACATGGCTGGTATTTTATTATGGTGTTTTATTATTTTTACCCAGTTTTTACCAGTTTTACTTGCTATTTAGGTCTCTTTCATCACACAACGCCTCCAAGCTGGAAGGGTGAATGCTAGCATGTACTTACTCCAAGATATTGGACCACTCAACACACTTGGAGGAGAATGCTAACTGCCAATTCTGTTTAGTCAGCTAATAGACGACCATGTTGGCTAGCATTGCGCTGAGTGATGGGGAGAAAAGAAAGTTCTCCCAACTATGAGTCGACCACCACTTAGACATCTATGACATTATGGAGCCCCCTGGCTGGTGTTTACAACATCTATGCTCCACAAATGACAATGTCTGTCTGTTGAGCTATTGTGTTTAATCCTCTGCTCCACTGACTGCTATTAGTATGATAAAAAAAATGATTGTTGACAATATATTTGATATCATCATACTTTAGGATGGATACAATGGCAGTATAATAGCAAAATTTAACAATTGATATCTAATAATATTTTATAAGTTCAATCAACCACAAACTTGCATTAAAAGAGCCATATTATGAACATAGATTACTATAGTGTACATGGTTGAAAAGGTTTAGGTAGTTATAAAGAAACCAATGTTAATTGTTAGTCAATTCTGGCCAAGAAATAGGGCCACAAAGTGTTGCAAGCACTTAAAGAACACAAAAGAAATTGAAATATTTTACCAAGATCTTTTGAAAATACATATTCCAGTACCAACAGACCTAGTTACTTTGTTCTGATAACCTTCAACTTCAAATAATAGCCATATAGTAATTTAGGTATGTATCAATGTCTTTTTTTCAGATGTTTTTAGTACTTGCCAATTCCAATACCAATCTCAAAATGACTAGCCAACTTAGATTTAAGTAGTTAGTGTAAGTAAGTGTAATTTACCTTAACAGTTGAATCATTTAAACCTAGATGATTTTAAATCATAAGCATTAGCTAGCTATGGTGCATTAGTTAAACTGGATCCAGTAGCCCTGCAGTGGAGAAGAGCAAGTTATATTCCACATCAGAAGAGTGTTTCTGTACAGCTGTAAGTAAAGTATGTTTCATAGTTTTTATCCTCACCTGTCTTTTTCAGCAACAATCTCTATTGAACAGTGAAAGCAGGAATAAACTCCAAGGTTAATACATTAGAGGAGCTAATGTTTTAAGATTAACATCTTATTGGAGTCTTTTGACATACTCACACTGTATGTTTGAGTAGACCGACTTTGTCCATACACTGCACAAAACACTTGGTTTGCTTGACACGCTACATGAAACGCAGCACCTATAGACAGCACTGTCTATGAGCAATTACTAAACATGGTGTTTCATGCAACACAACTTTCACCACACTATGCATTAAAACTAAAATCAGGTGGTCCTTCTACAACCTATTTTATAAAGACAATTTAATGAAAAAAATGATACATTTTAGACATACTAATGTTTGTACATTGCAGTTCTATTTAGTCAAACAGGGTAATGTCAGCATATATGGACTTCAGTTTTGTAAACTTTTTTACCTCTGTTTGGCTAGCCTACATTTGTCCATTCATACTGGCGAAATGGTTATGACTGTATGTGTTTGAAAACAAGTACAAGTAGATGGGCATTTTTTTGTCACAATCTCCTAAATGGAATCTTTAATGTTAATATATGTTTAAGCATGCTTTTTGTTAGTCAATACTCAATATAATAAGTGTGTCAACAGTAATCAGTTATAACCACAAGATCTTCCAATCAGTTTCCCAGAAGCTAGAGTGTGTGTACTACAGTATAGTTACAGAGTCTTTCAATGAATCTCTAATCCACTGGTTCTCAATCCCAGTCCACTTTCTTTGTTCTCCCTCATTCAACTCATTAGCTAATTACTAAGCTCTTCATGTGATAGATCAGGGATGATACACCAGAGAAAACCTCAAAAAAGCATCCATAGGCTTGGAATTGAGAACTAATCCCAGAGAACAAAGCCCCCAGCCAACACTACATTGACTATATCACTATAACTTATAAAAAAGCATCCTTGCATTATATAAAGTCAGCCAAATACAAGGCAGTTCTCACCAGCGTTTGCCCTTTCAGTCTCAGTAAGAAAATCTGAGCACACATGGCACTCCGTCTGCATGATTGCAATTAGAGGCAATTCCTGTGCTCCGGGCCCTGTGAGGTGGAGCTCAAGGTGGTCCTCATCATGATTGTGACCGCTGAGATGGGCTATTTTTTGCCCCTCTCTCTCGCACCCTCTTTAATTGGGCGACATGAAGGAGAGGGCTCTTTCTCCTATGACGGGAGGGAAGAGGGACAGCGCGAGGAATTAGCCGCATGAGTGGCCACGGTGAGTAGGTTTGGAGTCACAAGATTGCGAATGAGAAAACCACGATGCTAAGATGTAGGGTGCTTGTTAAGATAGGTTCACACCAGCACATTGACAATGAGGCTAATGTCATGAGCATAATCGCTACGTCTTTGAGTAGACACATTTGTGTGGCTACAAGTCCTGAAGGCCAGTACATGTTTCTCAGTACCATGAAGCCAGGTTGCCTTCAAGAACCTGTTATCTGTGAAGGCAAAAGAGTCTGAGATGTTGTTGTTGGCCATCAATTACTGAAGAAGGAACCTAAGATTTTGAGATGAGTTCAGTTCTCCAAGCACGATGAGCTGCTCAACAACGCTATGTGAGCAGCAGTTCAAAAAGATGAAGCATTTGAAACATTAAATGTTAGGTAGATGCTAATATGTTAATATAAAAGCTTCTGTGTGAGTTTGAGATGTTAATGCTAGCTAGTGGTTAATATGAAATCTTCTGTGTGAGTTTGAGATGTTAATGCTAGCTAGTGGTTAATTTGAAATCTTCTGTGTGAGTTTGAGATGTTAATGCTAGCTAGTGGTTAATTTGAAATCTTCTGTGTGAGTTTGAGATGTTAATGCTAGCTAGTGGTTAATATGAAAGCTTCTGTATGAGTTTGAGATGTTAATGGAATAAAAACCCCAACATAAAGTAAATACAATAACTAAAAATTCTCCACCATTATTACAGTGTCACAGTGAGATGTTGGACTTTCAGTTCGCTTACATTCGTGAGTCACCAACTGATGCATCCTGTATTTGCATGGGATCAAGCATACTACATTGATGACATCAAAGCAGTCCAGAGAATGCAAGTGCACACCAGAGCACAGACTGAGACCAGCACAGAAGTCCTTCGCCTCCTGTTCTTCTCCAAAAGCACCGCAGCAGAGACACTGCGCCCCCTGCTGGCCGGCAGCATGTTTGCAAGTGCAAGCGAGTGAAGAAAAATGAGTGTCTGCCAAGCCCTGTTTCAGTATTCCTCTAGCATGCCGCCCCAGCTGTTTCATAATTAACACTAGTGTAAGGAGATGCTCTTCATCCTGCCTTGATTAGATAATTAAATAATTAATTAACCAGGGGGCTTACACAGCCTCTTCAGATCTGTCTTTCTCTGTGGAGAGAGAGAGAGAGAGAGAGAGAGAGAGAGAGAGAGAGAGGGAGAGAGGGAGGGAGAGAGAGAGAGCGAGAGAGAGAGAGAGAGAGAGCGAGAGAGAGAGAGAATGTATGAGTTTGTCTCCCATCTGGAGAGTCTCTTAGTGGAAAAGGAATCATGCCATTGCCCTCCACCTCATCCTTACTGTTACACACACACACACACACACACACACACACACACACACACACACACACACACACACACACACACACACACACTCTAAAGGTACTAGACCAGCAGTTCAAAGTGCGAATGCTACTTGTTTTGTGTTCTGGCACATCTTGTATCCTTTAGATCCCAGGAGAGCAGCGCATACTCATGCATTCATGTAATTCAACTGTCAACTATGACTTCACTGGACCTGTCCATGCTCCAGCCACAAATGCATTCTCTGTAGCAATTGTTGCACAGTTAGGTTACCTTTCTTAACTAAAGGTACTGAGTGTTCCACCCCAGTGACAAAAGGTGGACCCAGTGACAGTTTAGTACATTTTTATGAACACAATAAATTTGCCACTATACTAATGATGGCTCGATTACACAACAAAAAAAAGATTTATTCTAAAAGCATGATCTTTCCATAGTATACAAAATAGATACAAAATGAAGTATTTTTCCAAAACTGTTCACAGCATTTTCCATTAGGTTGAATGTGATTTTTGTCTGTGCTCTGTAAAGCGTGATTAGCAACAGTTGCTATGAAAGCATACATTTGTGGGTTAAGTTCTGACAGGTCAGTTCAACTCAACTGTACCACTAAACCAAAAGAGAATAAAGCTTTCTCACTTTTTTAAATTTGAAGGTGTACTAAAGAAAAGACCATACTAGCAGAGACAATAACAAAGACAAGATGTACTAAAGAAAAAAACCATACTAAACAGACGGCATACTAAAGGAAAGGCCATAGTAAACAGCAGGCATACAAAAGGAAAGGCCATAGTAAACAGAAGGCATACTAAAGGAAAAGACCATACTAAATAGAATGCATACTTAAGGAAAGACCATACTAAACAGAATGCATACTTAAGGAAAGACCGTACTAAACAGAAGGCATACTAAAAGAGAGACCATACTAAACAGAATGCATACTTAAGGAAAGACCATACTAAACAGAAGGCATACTTAAGGAAAGACCATACTAAACAGAATGCATACTTAAGGAAAGACCATACTAAACAGAATGCATACTTAAGGAAAGACCATACTAAACAGAAGGCATACTAAAAGAGAGACCATACTAAATAGAATGCATACTTAAGGAAAGACCGTACTAAACAGAAGGCATACTAAAGGAAAGACCATACTAAACAGAATGCATACTTAAGGAAAGACCATACTAAACAGAAGGCATACTTAAGGAAAGACCATACTAAACAGAATGCATACTTAAGGAAAGACCATACTAAACAGAAGGCATACTTAAGGAAAGACCATACTAAACAGAATGCATACTTAAGGAAAGACCATACTAAACAGAAGGCATACTTAAGGAAAGACCATACTAAACAGAAGGCATACTAAAAGAGATACCTATACTAAAGATACCTACTATGATATTTCCTCTAGTACCCATTCTATTTAATGTGGTCTTTCCTCAAGTACCCCTTCTATTTAATGTGGTCTTTCCTTTAGTACTCCTTCTGTTTTGTATAGACTTCGTACTAAATAGAAGGTGTATAATCTTTCCTTTAGTACGCCTTCTATGTAGTATGGTCTTTCCATTAGTATGACTTCTGTTTAGTACGAAGACTATACAAAACAGAAGGAGTACTAAAGGAAAGACCACATTAAATAGAAGGGGTACTTGAGGAAAGACCACACTAAATAGAATGGGTACTAGAGGAAATATCATAGTAAATAGAAGGGGAGTAAAGGAAAGTTCATACTAAAAAGATGGCATTTTACAAGAAAGCCTGCAGTATATAGAAGGCCTAGAGTAGAAATGCAATACAAAATCAAAGCCATATGACAGCATAGACATACTACACTGGTGGTAAAGTGCAGATACATAATAAATATGCAATAAAAATAGAAGGTATACTAAAGTGAAAATTCTGTTTTAACCTGAAGAAGTGAGGCAATACTACATATTTAGACATATTAACATGTTAACATATTAGGACAAGGTTCAACACACATTTGAAGACACACTAAAATAAATATTCAATACTAAATTGAAGACATTAAAGATTCAGTACTAAATTGGACATGTCTTAGAGTAATTATTCAATATAAAACTGAACATAAATTAAAGATTCAATGCTAAATTGAAAATATACTAAAGATTCAGTATTAAATTGAAAATATACTAAAGATTCACTACTACAGTGGGTCTTACTTTATTTGGATAGTCCACTATATTCCCCTATAGATTATCTACAGATGTTCAAATTGTTAACAAACTATCCATTGAAACTAAACAGCGGTGGGGGTAGGGTTAGGATTTGGACCATGGTTAGGGCTAGGACCAGGGTGAGGGCTGGGGTTAGGTTTTGGGTTGAGGTTAAGGTTTGGGTTAGGTTTAGAGCCAGCTTTAGAGTTAAAGAAAATTATGGTTAATTTAGTAGATACTTAGTTTAATGTGACTTGGAGGTACATTAAGTATCTACAAAGCATCTAAAGTGGGCTATACAAATCAAGTGTTATCCTATATTGAAAATATACTAAGGTAAATATTCAGTACTAAACTGAAAACACACTAATTTAAAGATTAAATACTTTGGAAATATACTAAAGATTCAATACTAGACTGAAAACATAAATTAGACTGAACACTAAATGTAAGATTTAGTGCTAAATGGAAAATATGAAAATAAAAGCTCAGTATTAAATTGACAATATACTAAAGTAAATATCCAATAATAATAATAAATGCACACTAAAGTAAAGACTACACTGAAGTTTCTAGAATGTTAAGCTCATGGCTTTAGCAGATGTTGACCATAACACATGCAAAATGACAAGACTTTGAAACAAGAGATGGTGAGGCATATTGTGTAATTAGGTGACAAGGGAAAAATACAGAGAGAGAGAGAGAGACAGACAGACAGACAGAGAGAGAGAGAGAGAGAGAGAGAGAAGTAATAAAGTGAATGTTTCTGACTGCTTGTGGCTCTGGAAGCTTGAAGCCAGTAAAAATGTAATAATAATAAAAGAAGCCCAAATGCAGATGTAATGGTCTGTATTTATGTGTTTCATTTTATCTTCAAAGATGGGTTGAAATTAAACAAACGTGCTGGCATTAAAAAGCCCTTTTAAAAATAGTCCCTTTTTCTTTCCCTTTTTCTCCCCCTTTCCTCTTTTCTAAGAGCAATCACATCTCTGATCCCAAAGAGAATATTGCCACCGTCAGCATGAGCGGACATTAAGAAATGAAGCTGTGCTAGGAAGAACAGAGGAAGAGAGAGAGAGAGAGAGAGAGAGAGAGGTGAGCAGTGACAAAGATGTTTTAATCACCAGGATTGAGCAGCGCCCTGCACCTTTAAACAAAGCCCGCACAACTTCCTCTCGCCGGCTTCCATTTTAAAGACTCCTTTAGCCATAATCATTTTCGTATAATTCACTTTCATACAATTCCTTCTCCTAATCATTATCAGGGCCACTAGCGTCTTAATGACTTCATAAATTTAAGCTATAAAAAGTAATGGAGAAAGACAAATGAGATAATTAGGAATAAATCTTAGTGGAAGCCCATTTATCAAAACATGGAAAGCCACTGAATATTCAGAATCATTAGGCCCGGTGTGTAATTAACAAAGCCCCTCAGTTATGAAGGAAACCTGTTTCCAAAGATATTAAGATCCAAAAGACTCTGTGTTATTAAATTGACCGATGAATCTGCGCCATATAATGTGATGTGGATTATTAGGATCCTTTTTAATTAAAAAGTGCGTTGAGCTTTTTTTTTTATTATTTAAATTTTTTAACACTTTAATGGAGGGTTGAACTCAGCCTTTTAGGCAGAGGCCAGTGAGTCTCTCTCCCTCTCTCTCCCTCTCTCTCCCTCTCTCTCTCTCTCTCTCTCTCTCTCTCTCTCTCTCGATGAACGTACAGAAACCTAGCCCTAAGTCTCAATATTTCACCCCCCTCAATGATGTTGTACAGCACATGGACGAAGAACGTATTTTAATTTAACACACTTTTAATTCTTATTATCTTTAAAAGTACGTGTAATGAAATGGACTGCTCTGATTAGCTCAAGTGAGAATAAGAATCATGTTAAGTGCCTCTGAAATTAAAAACGGATTTTTTTTTCCTCTCTTCTCTCCATGGCTTAGAACAATCGGATACTAATATTGCAATTTATGCAGTAATTTCTGTGCATTTTCACATCACATTTCTGAAATTGTGTGATTTATTTTGTGCTGTGATCATAATTTAAATCTGGAAGGAAAAAAGGACTTTTAAGACTGAGTGTTTGCATATTCAGTATCTGTCTTGCTGAACAAAATGTGGTTTTGATGTTTCCAGCCTGGGCAGCATCCACCAGCGCACATCTGTCAGACAATAAGGAATTAAAAAGCACATCAATTTATTTTTTCTTCAGCGTACAAGAGAAAATGATCTGATTGTGATATGGCAGCTTATCTGGCAATTTCTTGGTGTTTTCACAACACACTTCTGAAATCAAATGATTTTTTTTTCTTCTGATATGGTTTATTTTTGGAAGAAACAAGAACATTTTCTGTAGATGGACTATCAGAGTTTAGCCTTGTTCTCTGTTATTATTATGGGTTACTGTTATCTGTATGTAAGGTTAATGTTACCAGCCTGCACTGTTAGAAAGTTCAGGTACATTTTTCATTCATCAAGGTACAAACAATGTAAATGTTGCCTCAAAGGTACAGTACAGGTACAGGACCATTTCATGCTTAAATGTTTCTTTAGAATGATATGTTGTATATGGTTCTATGCAAGTTCTCTTGTTACTCAAGCTTATAAAAACACAAGAACGCTTTTTGATGCTATATAGAACCCTGTACAACACATTCTCCATCAATCTGGAGAACCATTTCACCATGCAATGAACTATTAAGCTTGAAAGGGTCCTATATAGAACTCATGGTTCTAAATAGAACCATTCCCTTTACTATAGAACCCTTGAAAAACATTTTTAGGGTGAAATCATTTTCATGACGCATTTCTGAAATGGTTTCATTTATTTAGTTCTGAAATCTTAACCATTCAGTTTCATCTGTTCTTAAAACTTAAATTTAGACAAAATTAGGACTTTAGGAAAGTAGAGAGTAAATTGCTGCTGTTGGAACAAAACCATGTATCTCAAATTTGTTGTTTTTCTATTTATTTTTTACATAATTTGAAAATGCCTGTGGTCCTTTACATTGGTTGTAAATTTCAGGATAAATGGATCAAAAGAAACGGCCCAAAACATTGTGAAAAAGTCTGGTTCCATCGAAGTAGGTTTTTTCTTCTCCTGTAAAGTTACCCTTTTGGAGATACGAGGTTTTGTTCTGACAACAGCGAAATGCTTCTGAAATTGGGAAGTTCTTCTGAATTTAGCCTTGTTTTCTCTCTGTGGTTTATCGTTTGCTGAATGTAATGTGCGCTGATGTTACTGGCCTCTGCATAAGCCATGTCTCCTAATACTACAATTCATAGATCAATTTCTAGGTGTTTTCAAGACTTTTTTGTTTTTTAGTTTTATTTATTTAGTTCTGAACTTGCTATCGTGAAATCAAGACTTTTCCAGAGAGCAATACAGTTTTACAATTATACACTTACAATTATACAATAATTACACAAAAGAATTCCTTCTTTTCTGAGAGTATTTGCATATCTAGGATTTAGGCTTGTTTTTTTTTTTTTGTCTACATGGTTTATTGTTTGCAGACTGTAACGTGCTAAAACGTTATGACCTATGCACTAGTTGTGTCCCCTGAGCCATCAGAAGATAAAGAACATAAATGGTGAATGCATTGTGGTGGCAAACTAATGGCCCTTGAGACCAGGAGATGAGAGAGACCATCTTCACCTATTACATGAATGACAGGTCAACCAACCTGTTCTCATTACCATGGTGATAACAGGATCACAGCACTGACAAATTCACTTCCATGTTGCCGGAGCGGCAGTTCATCGGTGAACGATTCAAAGTTAATCGAATCAGGCTGATGGGAATGGACTGTTTGTTTGTGGGCACTAATCACATGAATCAATGGCCACCCCTCCCTGTTGTCGTCTATGTCTTTGATGAGGTTTATAAATGTGCGACCATGTGGCTCTCCTTGTCTTCGGCTGGCGTGCGACAATATTTCATCAGCGGCTTGCTATCTCCCCCATCGGCCTTTCTCCGCACACAGATTGTACGTGCTTATCGGCAGAACACACAACAGCTCGTCATTAGAGCATTAATTGAAAAAGTGTAATTAATCCGGCCACACTGGCCGTCTGGACCCCTGCCAGCTTCGTCTGGGCGGGAGGAGAGAGTGAGAGAGAGAGAGAGAGAGAGAGAGGGGGCGAGAGAGGATCGCCACTGCTGAGGCTAGCTTGTCAAAGCACAAGAAAGAGAGAAGTGTCTTGAGGCTTGGTCTACTGTAACTCAATACTGCCCCCTAATGTCTATCTGGTGGTGTGAGTCTGAGAAGATGATGGGGGTTGTGATGGAGGGAGAGTGCTCTACTCTTCTTCCAGTGTCTCAGAACGCCACAGAACTCCTGGGGCGAGCGAACGCGCCTCCTCCGGGCAGACTGACACCCCAATGGGCCGCAATTACCCCCCTGGCCAACCCTATTGTCTGCATGTCACCCCCCTGATGACTGCACACTCTAAGCAATAGTTTCTTTTCTGCTTCGACATTTGTACAAATAGCTTCCAGGGGCATTGAGATAGACAGAGCAATTGGATATTTTTTTGTCGTGTGACAGGCGAGTGGCAAGCGGAGAAGGGATACAGCAAAAGAGTCATTTGAACATAGAGGAAAAAAATAGTGACAATAAAACCCATAACGGAACAAGCTTGTGAAAAGAAATATGAGTGTTGCTAACGTAAGGGCTTGGGACACTTCAATCACGCTAACCTGTGATTAGTTAAATCTGTCCCTGGCATGTTTTATAGTACTGTTCAACTCAAGAACATCAAGAGAGTGCACTGCGATTTTCTTTTACCCAGCAGCCTCCACTCAAGTCACTACCTTAATGCTGAGCTGAAAGGATGTGCGGGTTTAGCTTGTGTTGAGGTTAAAAGAAGGGCTTTCTGTGCCAAAAAGAACCCTGTCCATGATTTTTCAAAAAGAGAAAGGGTGGTGTAAGCTTCTGTATTCAACTCCAAATGTCTAGCAAGGCTCAGGAAAACATAAGTCTCGCAGGACCAAGAACGTCTGGGTACAACCATGAGAAATGCAAGTGGAAACATAGACTTATTAGGGTGGGAATGAACTAAAAGTGTGAGCTCAAAGTAGGGGCGATGGCGCACTAGTGAACACTGTCTGACGGACAACCTGCTTGTCGTTATCCCATGGATGGAATGTAAGTTAGCATGGCTACAAACTACCTGCAAAAACCTCCAACTATCCATGTAGATGGGTGTAGCATGTGTAGAGAACACATTACATGTGGTAAAATAGATATTAAAAAATAATTCTGTTAGCTAACAACGTTACTCTAGCTGTGGAAGTTCTGCTTATCATCAATGTACTCTGGATGTTAAAAAGACTACCGGTCTTTGAAGGTGAGTTTCATAGGGGGACACGTTTTCCCCAGACATGTATTCTCGTTATAAGATCACATCAGACTCTGCAATACTTGGCTACCTACAACAGAGTAGTGGTACATGCAACTGTTAAAATGATAGATCTCACAACTTTTACGCAAACAGCTGTCTTAAGCACACTATATGTCCAAAAATATCCAGACATCTAAATAATGAATTCAGCTACTTTAAAATGCATCTCTTGCTGACAGATGCGTTCAGTTGTGCACACAGCTAGTGTTTCTCCTCAGAAAAGCACTGCTATTGGAATGGGATGCTCTGGAGCAGCTGCATATGAGCCTAAGATGACCATGCTCAGCATGAAGGATGTAAAGTCCCACAGAATTTAGCTGTGGAGCAGTGAAACTGTGTTCTCTGGAGTGATGAAGCTTCAATACATCCAATACTTTTAGGATGAGGTGGAATGGAGTTTGTGATCCAGAGCTAATCATCAAACATCAGTACCTGACCTCACTAATGTTCTTGTTGCTGAATGCAATGTAATCCTCACAGCAATGTTCCAACAACTATTGCAAAGCCTTCTCAAAAGATTAGAGACTGTTATTGCAGCAAAGGGGGAGAAACTCTCTATTAATATGCTTGATTTCAGAAGAACTGGATGAGCTGGATGAACAAGTGTCTACAAACGTTTGGACATATTTGGATATATACAAATTATTCATTTTTCAGCATCAGGAATAAGGCAGAAAAGTATATAAAACACAAAATTACACAGAGGCCTCGTCAACTAATTACATCTGCTTTCCATTCATTTCATGAGACTTGTTTTGACTTGTTTTTTAGAGAAATTTACACTGATATTTTTCAGTACCTCCAAAGTTTGGTCTTAGAACTTGGTTGTATTTTCTATTTTTGATAATCCAAGTAACCCAAACACATTCAGCGATGTTGAGATCTGGACTCTGGGGTGGTCAGCCCATTACTCTGAGAACTTTGTTTGATTGGCAAATGTTCTTCTTTTTTGTCTGGTTCCTTTTCTCAGTGAGGGCTTCTTAACAGCTACACATCCTTTCAGACTCATAGTGTTGAGTTGTCTTGTCACAGTGGAAGGATGGACAGAAACACCTGTGGATTTTTTTAGATTTGAAGCAAGAGTAGAGCTTGACTTTCTCCTCTCTCTCAGAGATGAAAGCTTTAAGTACTGTTTATCTGATGGTGACAGTTTTGGTGGTTGGGGAGTTTTTTTTTATTTGCATTGTTTTTTCCACTTATTGTCCTTTATCTTCCTCCTTCCTTATTCAAGTGAATTATTTCATATCTATTCTCCTTCTGAAATATGAATAACTGGCAATTAATGGCTGTCTGTTTTTCTGGAAATGAAACAAATCTAAGGTGCCCTTTGACTTTTGCACAGTACAGTGCATATTCTTAAAAATAAAGGTGCCAAAATTAGGTTAACTTTTGGTTCCCTCAGTGACCTTTCAATGGATAGTTTTCCAAGAAATCGCTGCTGCAAATGAGGTGCAAGTGTGAAAAAGCTATTTAAAGGTAAAAGAATCTTCTGTATTATGTGATGGCTCTATACAAATGAAAGTTTTTTTTTTTCCTTTGACCATTTGTCTAAGCGCACATCTATTTATGAACCCTTATTTTTAAAAAGCATATCAAACTGATCAAGAAAATATGATCAACCATAATAACTAGCCACCTCTTCTCAAACTGTCTAGATGTGTCACTGCGATGATATGACAGTCGTTCTTTCATCAACAGAAGTTCTCAGCTTTTGCTACAGTTCAATAGAACATACACAATAAGATGTTTCTGACTTGTAGTTAGCCTACAGTGACTGCTGCAGTTGCTCTAGGCTCCAGTTGCTGTCCATACTCTGTCAGAGCTTTTGCTGGCCTCCTACCAAGCTCTCCCTAGAGGACTCCTCTTAACACACTCATATGGATGAGGCTGTAATTGGATAACCCTGGACATATAGATCCTTCCGCAGGCTTAATTAGGTTGGCAGTGTGTCCCCATTTCTTCCCCCCTTTCGCACTCCACCAGTCTGGGAATGGCAGGCAGGATGTGTGCGTCGTAACGGATAACCAGGCGCCAAAACTGGTCTTTCTGGATCAGCTTTTGGAAAGCAGTTCGTGACTACATAGACTGTGTGGATGCGGGGCGATCTGACCCCAGATCAGTAGTGCTGTAAAAGTCATTAAAAAGTGCGTGCCTTGGATCAGCTCCAGAGTAGGAGATCAGGCCGAGCAGCGATGAGGTCATATCACGGCCAGTCTTTATGGACACTGGCTGATGATGTGTCAGACCTAATCGGACTCTTCTTACCGACAACGTGGCTGGCCTGCTGATAATGCTGAACTCTGGGTTTGTGGAGAAGCATGTGCTTAAATAAATTTTGCCTTGCTGTTATAATATGATGTCGAAGTTTTTCCTAAAAGTATTCAAATTTTTATTTTTCCACTGTTTTTTAAATAGTTACATAATTCAATCACTGAAATGCAAAGAAAAAAGTCATTCAGAGTGCTCTGACATAGTAGTCATTGGGACAGTAGAGAAACTTAGCAATTACTTTACAATGATGGCAAGAACAGCCACAGGTCAATGCAAGTGTAGCATATAAATATGAAAAATATCCTATCATCAGCACTGGGAACAGTGGATCAGTAGATCATAACAGATCATAATCACTAAAGAAAATGAAAGAGTGAGGTCTTCTAAGACAGCAACAATATGAGAAAAAAAAAGGTTTATTTTATTTACACTTTTGCCATATGAAATATATTCAGATTAATAAATAAATGCATTAATAAATAAAGTTTAAACAGAAAATAAAGCTAGCTTCACAAAGTCAGTATCACATCTCTTTCATCAGCTCCAGGATATTGTGCAGCTGATGCAATATGCACTGTTTACACTGTCCAAATGATCACCTTTCGTGCGCAGGTGGAAATGAATAAACACGCCCTGATTAGAATTTATACGCTCTAAGTCGGGCCTCAGATAGAGACACAGCAGAGGGATTCTTTAGCCCGCGTTCCATGGCTTTCTTGAGAGTAAATTAGTGAAGGAGCAAGGCGGCTTGCTTTATTATTATAATCCGCTGCGCTGTCTCTGTGACCTTTAGCGAGATGATTGTTTCTCATTTATGAGTTTGAAGGTGCAATTTACTGAACGGTTTGATCCATAGGACCTGACCTTTGTAAATTGGCTGTTAAGCATATCAGGACTCGACCAACTTGCCCCACACAGGCTCCAGATGCACATATACGCACTTACAGTGCACGCGCAAAAATGAAGATGCTGTCAGTGTTACTGCAACATCTCTAATTTACACTAAACAAACAGCGCATCGTTCACAGTTAATTGTGACCTGTGGCGTTTATGCTTTAATTACAGTAAACACAAGTGCCTTGTGGGGGCAGAAAGCTTCTCTGCAGCCTACTACACACACCCTAAAGAACATTTCTGGTTATTTGTGTGTCTTCTCATTAGAGAATGCCACTTTTTTCTTCTCAGATATACATAACTTTATGAAATTCCTTGTTCTTTAGGCCCACTAAGCTTTCAAATGAGCAAATTTAATTTAAAACACTTCACTTAAGATTGCCATGCTCAAACAAACACACCACCCATGGCATGGCAAGCTGTGAGCTTGCCAGCTTAGAGAGCAATGCTTTGTATAAAAAAAATGTATTTACAAGCACTTTGCTTTATAGATGTTATCCATTCAAAATTGCAGCCAAAGCAGCAGACAGAATGGAAAACACATAACAAAACAGCTGCATATTATCGGCATCAAGCACATCAACCTAGAAATAAAAGCATTAAAGACCAGCTGAACCCTATCACTTCCAGCCTGCCATAGCATTCAACAAATACCATTAGATATATAGATTCAAGAGTTTTAGATTCAAGATTCAAGAGTTTTATTAACATATGCACAGCAGAACAGGCAGTTGCACTGTACAATGAAATTCTTACTTTGCTGCTCCTCCATTCACCAAATATAATCTTAAGAGACTAAAAAAAGAAAATATAAGAATAACTCTAAAAATAGTAGTGAAAAGTAAAAGTAAAAATGTACAGTATGTGCAAAGTTGAAATAAAATTAAAGTTACACAAGCGTATGTGCAAATAAGTGTAGCAGCTGTTCATAAAGTGCATTAAGTAACAGATGTAAACAGTAAACAATATTGTTCTGTGCAGGTAATAGATGTAAACAGTATTGTTCTAACAGCAGCAGTACAGTGTAGGTAAGGTGCAATTATTGAGTGTAAGGTTAAACTAGTTCAGAATGGGAGGGGGAAGAGGTAGTGAGCGAGGTGTTCACCAGCCTGATGGCCTGTGAATAGAAACGGTTGGTGCTGGGCTTCCTACTCATGTAACGTCTGCCTGAAGGTAGGAGTGTGAAGAGTCTGTGCTGGGGGTGTGAACTGTCCCTGATGATGTTGTGGGCCCTCCTGATGACCCTGGCATGGTAAATGTCCTGTAGTGAGGGGACGGCTGCTCCTGAGATGGACTGTGCAGTTTTGATCACACGCTGGAGAGCCTTTCTGTCCTGAGCAGTACAATTTCCATACCAGACCGTGATGGAGGTGGTAAGAACACTCTCAACCGTACTCCTGTAGAAGGTGCTGAGAATTTTGGCTGGCATGCCAAATTTCCTCAGTCTTCTCAGAAAGTAGAGTTGCTGCTGGGACTTCCTGATGACGAGGTGTGTGTTGTGTGACCAGGTGAGAAACTGATGTGGATGCTGAGGAATTTGAAAGTTTTCACCTTCTCCACCTCAGTCTGTACAGGGGTGTGTGCAGCTCCTCCTTGGATCAACAATCATTTCCTTGGTCTTGTCTGCATTCAAGGAAAGATTGTTGTTATGACACCAGGTTACCAGCTCAGCCACCTCCTTCCTGAACGCTGTCTCCTCCCTACCAGTGATCAGTCCAACGACTGTAGCATCACCAGCAAACTTGATGATGCTGGTGTTGTTCTGGGAGGCCACAGTCATAAGTGAAGAGTGTGTACAGAAGGGGGCTCAGCACACAGCCCTGGGGAACCCCTGTGCTCACTGTTCTTGTGCCGGATGTGCGGCTGCTGACTCTGACTGACTGGGGTCTATCTGATAGAAAGTTCAGCACCCAGTTACAGAGGGCAGGTGTCAGTCTGAGGGTGAGGAGCTTTTCTGAGAGTTTGTGTGGGATGACCGTGTTACATGCTGAGCTGTAGTCGATGAAGAGCATTCTGACATACGTGTCCTTGCCCTCCAGGTGTGTGAGGGCTGTTTGAAGGGCCATGTTCACTGCGTTGTCTGTGGACCTGTTGCGACGGTATGCAAACTGAAGAGGGTCTATAATGTTTGGAATGGTCTCCTGGGTGTGAGTCATGACTATTCTCTCGAAGCACTTCATCACGATTGGGGTGAGTGCAACAGGGCAATAGTCATTTAGGCAGGTCTCAGTCTTGAAATCTCCAAGACTAAGATAATGGAAGTCTAGTGAAATGAGCTTTAGCTATTAAGCTGAAAGACCATAACCAGAATAACCAAAACATATACAGCAGTAGTAAACTTACCAGACTGATAAAAAGAGTGGGGAACTGTCAGGGTCTTCTAGGCCTTCAGAGAAGGCATAATGATTTCTGGACCTAAAAAAGATTTGTCTGTAATTTGTAGTTCATTTTTATTCAACAGAATCATGCTTGTATTCAAATTTTGCAATATTTGAATAAGAAAATAGAGGTCAATTCTTCAAACCCCATCAGGAATTGTCTTTCACCATGGCATCTCCTTCATATAGCTAAGGTTAAACATCAGCATCATTACAAAGTGACAGAAGAATCAAATAAAATAAGCATGTTTAGATTTCCAGTGGCCAAGTTTCTGAGAACATAAAAAACCTCACTCTAAGCCTTCTGGAAGTCCTAGATATGTCACTGACTGTGAATATGGCAATCTGATCAACGGGTTGTTAGAAATGGAAAAGAGTGGCGGCAGCTCTACAGCTGAATGCTGAAAGAGTCACAGTGAAACTGCTACAAGGTAAAATATAACCTGTATTTCTGTAATAAGATTCAAATAAAATATGGAGTCAAATAAAATAACTCTGTTTAAACTAGAGCTTCCAAAAATATTGTGACTGAGTTTTGACATTTAGGGCCTTGGGTAAAATTCAGTGAGTTAATGTGAAAATAACTATAAACCTCTTTAAGGATATTAACCAAAACTGGTGTGGAAATATTAGTTATGTCAGCTTAATTTAATTTTTCAACATCAATTTTCTCAAACTGATTTAAAATTAGCACCTCAACTGTATGAGCAGGAGATGTAATACTAGCCATGTTTACTAAACCTGGCACAGAAGCTTTGAACAAGACAATATATGTCACGGTTTGCCTCCCAGTCCTGTCCATGTGCTCCTTTGTTTTGGTTTCAGTCCTGCCCCCTGTTTGGTTACTCCGCCCCTGATTGTATTCACCTGTCCCTCATTGTTCCGTGTATTTAAGCCCTGTGTTTGCCCCTTGTGTTCGCCAGTCTTTGTATCTTTGTATCTGGTCTTTGTTTGATGTGTTGGTTCTGGTTTTTGTCATGTCTGTTCCTCGATCTGTCCGTGTCGGCTCATTGACCCTGGACTGTTTTGACCACGACCTTGGATTTGCCCATAATAAATCTTGCTTATCTCAGCGTGTGCGTCCGCCTCCTCGCTCCCCCTTACTGTATGTATGTATGTATGTATGTACTGCTGATTGGCTCGCAGGTCAGTGCACTGAAACTGATGAAGAGTTAGAAGTCCAGCATCCTGCAGTGTAAACAGAAACCAATGCACCAGCATTTAGACATTGTAGATATGTTTTAGAAACTGATATTCATTTTTTTGACCCTCCAGGCAGTTTTACAGACATTTAGCAAAACAAATATTGAAGTATTTAGGAGAAAAATAGTTGCATTTCTTTTTCTTTTCTTTTTTCATTTGTACCCAATTTTCTCCCCAATTTAGTCGTCTCCAATTCCACCCGCTGAATGTGCTCGGAGGAAAGCGCCAACTGCCAGATCTGTTACATCAGCTAACAGATGCCTGTGCTGACTAGCATCACGTAGAGTAATGGGGGAAGAAGTGGGGGGGGGGGGGGTTATACTGCCCACCCAGAGACAGTGAGGCCAATTGTGCTCTCTAGGAGTCCTGGCTACGGATGGCTGTAGCATCACCAGGGATCAAACTTGTGGTCTCCTGATGACAGGGCAAACGGTTGCGCCACCCGGGAGCCAAAAAAGATTTACTTTAATGTGGTTATTTATTTTTCGCTTTTATCCATGGGAATCAATGCAGACAGTGGACAAAATGCCTCTGTCTAAGGCCCTACAAGAAGAAATGTATTTTTCTTTCATATAAAAACAGTGTTATTGGGTAATTGATGCAAAGCACTACTCTTTTGAAGCATCAAAAGCTATTTGACTGCTAATTTGACTGACCCCTTGTGGAGAACATTTTTAAAGCCTGCCAAGAGTGAGTGAGCGAGTTATAAGTTAGTTACATGAGGTTAGCTAGCTATTGTTATTATCACATGACATACTTTGCTTTACATTATGTTGCCCTGTAAGCAATTGCGTGACATTTCAGACTAGATTTGTTGTGAAAATAGATCAGAATTTTTTCTTTAATTATGATTTCTGCAGCATTGATAAATTATGAATTAAAACTCTCTCCATTATTCCATGACAGAGGTTCATGATCTATAGCTGGATAAACAAGCATGTTTGTGGAGATTTTAGTGGGCTTTGAATAAAGTATCTGCCCGACACTAGAAAAACAGTTTGCTACGACAACCAATGTGCTACACTTTTGAGAAGTGACAAACATTACACTTTATTCGGGGCAGTTGAATACATTTGATCTGCAGTCATGATGCTTTTTTCATATTCACAGTTTGCATGCTACAAAAGCGTTCGAATTACAGAGCTATAACAAAATAAATATAACAAAATGAGTTTTTTAACAGTTTGGCATGTTGTAACCCAAAATTCCTTCTGGTCCCTCTGTCTGCTGGTATTGGCCCAATATTGATACTCAAGCACCATACTTTATGGATATGTGTGTGGCTACTCATACATACGCACACTATTTGTAAATGCGTAAAGCCTACTATTAATTTCTAAGGCTATTTGAGCCATTTAAGTTCATTTTGGTTTAAAGCTTTCCATATGTTTCTATCACAAGAGCCACTAGATTGAAGCTCACACACCTGTGAAATGGAATATTATGTGAAAGCAGATCATTCCTTTTTTTAACATTGATGAAACAATGCATAAATGGGGGAAATTTCCATTATGAAAGAACACTGAATTATCATTATGTTAATCAATCTAGAGGCAAACGAGTGCTCTTTTACCAACGTGCTCTGGAGCAGAACATTATAGCTCCCAGCCACGCTGGAGGCCAACCATTTAAAACAGAGCACCGAAATCATTTAGCCGAGCAATAGATTCAATTAATGTCTGAATTACAAACCCACTTGGCCGTACGAGAGGATACTGCTATTGGTGAAGGCCGCAGTTAGATTTCATCTTTTCTTGTAAAGAATGGAAGTGAATGGAGGACGACCACACACGTCTTAGGAAACTAAAACTTGCTCTTCCTGGTGAATAAAATATATATATCTATCTCATTCTCTCTCTCTCTGGACTCTTCCGCCATCCTGCATGCTGTGCTGTAACATTTACTAAAAAGCTGTAAGATTAGAAAGGCCATTGGCCAGGATTAAAAGAGATGATTTCATTACGGATTCATGGGTGTCAGATTTCATTTCATGGATTAAATTTTTTTGTCGATTAAGCCGTTAGGGATAGTCAAGGGCATCTCATTAATATCTAATGGCAGTAAAATGTAATTTGTGGTGGTAATCATTTAGATTATTTTGGTAAATGTATGCAGCACTGGAACTGGGGTTTGAATGCCGTGGGACCCCTACTGTTCAACATTGATTGCTTAAGGAAAAAAAAAGACATATATAGTTATCAATTTACCAGCCAAACGACCTTTGGAACCAGTTAAAAGTAGTGTGCATGATATATAGCAGCCAATCTGCTTCGGCTATATTTCAAAGAAGTAGTACTTCTTTACAAAGAGGTATGGGGGCACAGTGGCACTTACTTTTAGTTTAGGCCTAAAGCTAAAAAAGTTTGAGAACTGCAGCTCTAAAGAAGCTTTCAGTGGATTGTTCTTTGCAGAAATGCTTTGCAAATAAGGTGTTTTTATTTAGTTTAACAAGCCAAATATTTATTACACACTTCTATAACCTAAGAAAAGCTCCATTAGTTTGCATTGAAGTCCCTGTAGTTACTGAATAATAAGTTTTAGTGTGAAATAAACCTGTGTTGTTAAGGGCTTTATGAGCCTCTGTATGATGTAAAGGTTTAGAAACACAGAATCAATAAATTGGCAGTAAAGAACTTTGTACTTTGTATGTTATGTGAACGTTCTTTGAACCTTTAAAAGGTTTTCCCTCCATAACTCTCTTTATCAAACATGATTCTTTTGGGAAACAAAAGGGTTTTTCACTTAAAGAGTGCATGTTATTATGTACCGATTAATGATTTTAACTGAGTTTTAATCTTAATCACTCCACTTTATATAATTATTATTGAGAATTTTTTTAAAATAAAAAACAAATATACATTGGTTATTACTATCGGTAGAAGAAAAAAGATGTTAACCACTGGATATTGGTATCAACTCAGAAATTCTATATCAGAGCATCCCTATTTATATCTAAACTCACATTGTGCACTTATACAAATGCATAGTCAATATAGTCAAATGGTTGCAGGCAAATCTGTGATTACATCTGCTGTAAATTCTCGCAGATGGGGCTTCATCTCACCCTGGGGGGACGTGACCCTCGTTTGCAGAGGAGCGACTTCCGTCAGACATGAAGGACGGCAGAACAGAAGATGTACGGACGGGTGGATGGATGTGGGAAGGGGATGAGAAAGAGGGTAGCGAGGCCAGTCGTTTGCAGGTTGACCATAGGGAGCAGAGGCACGGGGAAATTAATGATGATCTTCCAGCAGTCAGAGAAAAAGAAGCAGGCCCAAGCATTACGGCCCTTTTCCGTCTCCCCATAGAGACCTGTTCTGAGGCATATGCCTCTTGCCAATCAGTGCTGCCTGGAGCTCTATGGGTTCACTGATGAAATATGGACAATGGCGCGCAAGGTGGGCACAAGGGGAGGCAGCCGACTTAATGAGGCAATTTCTCAGATAATAAGATTGGAGGATATGCTAATATTTCTACCTTAAGGAGATAATTATGATGTAGAAGATAGAATATTTTATCTTAAAGCGACAGTGCTCCAGTCCCAGTCCTGTCGCTATCCCTTTCTCTTTTTTATTTTTTGCTCCCCCCTCTTTCTTTTCTTTTCTCAAGTTGATGTTGGGTTTACAGTATGGGCTATGGGACAGGAGCAAAACAACGACAACAAAGCTTCACTGTTCAGGGACTTTTCATAGGCTTTCTTTGATCATCTGAAAATGTTCGACACCAAGAACGGAGGACTGGGACCAGAGAAGAAAGCAAGCAGCTCATGAATATTTATGATTCTAATTTATTTGGGGCTTAATCAAAGAAAATACAGTTTGTATCTGTTGATCTGTATTGTTAATTGACCCTTAAGTGTGTAATAACTGTACAAAAAAAACCCCAAAGACACATCTCTTTTTTTTTCTCTACAAGGTTATTAAAGGTTCTTGGATTGTTTCATTGCCATTCATCTGGAAAGTATTGACGCATTTTAGGAGAACAGCATCATCGCCTCCCAAAAATACTCCAGTAACCATAATGATAAGGGCACCCAGCATGCATCAGTGAACCCGTCACACGGGCATTAACCAGGTGAGATGTCACGTGACTGCTCTCAGGTCATTAATTGGTCAGCAATCGAAAAGAGCCTATGCTAATACATGTGAATATCATTTGCATTGTAAAGTGGTTGTTTGTCCCCTGTTCAGCAAAAAGGCCGAGGGGATGGCGTAAAGGGTAAGGAGGTCCGCCAGCTTTGTCGCTACCCTCGAGCTCTCTCCTGTGTTTTATTGCCCTAATTCTGAGGACACGGGCGCCTGCGCTGAACCACTCCAATTACCGCCCATAATGAACCCATCAAATAATTAAGAGCTCAGCTGGACCGAGAAACAAGAGGCTGGAGCGAGTGCGCATAAGCAGCAGTGATGACAGACAAAGCTAACTGAGCCTCTACATGGCTCTGCCCGAAAGACTTGAGCTGGGATTGTGTTGGCCTTCCAGAGGACTAAACCAAATTCTATTTGTATACATACTGTACATTTACACTTGGCTTTATTAGGTGAGGAAAATACAATCCATGCACTGTATGGATTGTAGCAAATCGAGCAATTAAAAAAAAAAGTTATATGTAAAAGTGAGTTGTCATCGTCTTTCAGTTCTATTGTGCTGCGCAGGTCCACACATGAACAATGCCATATTTGAATCATGCCATAAAAAAGAAAAGAAAAACAAAAAGGAAAGAAAAAGAAAAAGACTTGCATGCTCATTGGTTAAAGCTGCTAAAGACACACAAATAAATTTCCCACATATTATTCAATGCAATAGCACACGTTGGCTGCATGCTGCTTAATAGCGAATGGAAAACATTATCATGGAGGATCATCAGTACTCTTTACAAGCAAACATCAGGGAGCTGGTCGCAAGTAACATTAAGCAGTGTAAAAAAGCAAAATAAATGAAAGAAAAAAACTAAGCCTACTGCTGGCAGAGAATCAACATCTCGTTTTCCAGCTGCAAAGCCCTAATGAAAAACAGTGATGTCAAAGTTGCTTATTTTCTGCTGGAAAGGTAGAGTTAAATACTCTATTTGTCTTCAGACATTGACAACTTGTCCAAAAAGGTATACTGTTTACTTTTTTAAATGATAAATATGTGTGGAGTTATAGTGGAGTTTTGGAGCTAGTATACAGGTTAATAGCATTCCTGCTACAGTCTGAGCAAAAGTTTTAATCAGTCTCAAACATATGTGGTCCATATGACTCTCAGTTCCATTCTGCAGCACTTACGATTGATGTAATAGTGCTTGGAAGAGTAAATAATTTGCTAAGATGTGTTGCTTAGTTTGACACTTTCTTAATAATGTCAACTTCAACTGCTAGTGAAATTAAAGACAGAGAATAATTTACATTTGAAGTCTCAAGTATCTTAATCTCAAACAAACACTATATATCGCTGCTCGATGCGATTGGTAGCTGTGGTGTGTAACTGTTACTGTCTAAACTGATTGACAGCAGCCGTGTCAGTTATTGACTACACAGAATCTAAAAACAAGCTTTTCTTATAGTTAGCAAGTGCTACACAAACATAGTTACGTCAACTTTTTGTGCAAACTGCAAGCAGTAAAACAAAAATGTGTTGAAATGTGTGGCCTTAACGCCACATGCTATGGGATTATTTAACCCACACTATTGTGAGTCAGGTCAAAGTCGGGTCAGTTTCAGACTCAAAATGTGATAAGATGGGTGAGGTCTGGTTTACACTAAATTTTGTCTAGTTTGTTTTGTTTGTTTGTTTTGTTGACTCCAATGCTGCGTTTACACTGCTCCAGCACGTCGACGTATGTGAGCACACCCCCCCTTTCAGTTGGCTGCATGTGGGTGTCATGAAGAAGTGCCCTGCAAAATTAAATAGAAATTATTTCTGTTGATACTTACGTGAGTAATGCTTCAATTTTTTTAATAATCAGAAAATAAATGCAGTGTGCGTCGTTCAACTAATATTTTCCAAAACATTAATAAGGCTAAACTTGGAAAGATTAAGATTAAGATCATTAAGATTTAGGTCACTGATTACCACTTGCGGTCGACACTGGTACACAACCTGATTGTGTGGCTGGTTGCATTGATTTACATAAAGCTCGGCTCCACTCAACTTTATGATGCACCACATTCCTCAGATTTGACGTGCCAGACTGATCATGCATTGAGCAGGCATATCTAACAGAGCCAATGCTTCCTATCGCAAAAGAATGGAATCCCTTGCGGTACATTGGTGTGCTGGAGCAGTGTAAATGCAGCAAAAACGAGTTTCTTTGGGGTGAGGCCTATTCAAGCTGGGATTTAAGGTTATTGGGCTGTATTCAGGTTAGAACCAAAATTTTAAGCCCAGTAAAAGGGTACTGTATTGTTCACATGTAAACAGAGTAGTCTGATTTGAAATGTGCCGCAATAGAGTCAACATTGTCCACAGTGGTTGTTACAGGAACCAGACGCCTGACACATTTAATGCCTATAAAATCTACCACACTGACCATTTTTGCATAAAACGGCTATGAATATGTTGCTCAATGAGGATTGGAGGTGAGGGGGTGGTGAATGAGCAGGTGGCGCTACCCAATTTTTTTGGAAGATCTAGGGTAAACTAGAAGCCAGGATTTGGAATCTCTCAAGTAGATGTTCTTCTACAACTTGTGTTTATCCTAGCTAAACCAACTAATCTTCAACTTTGCCAGATTTGCGCCTGATGTTTGAGTAACTCTGCAGACTCTCCCTCGCCTCCTCTTACAGTACAGTTTCTAATGTACCTTTTTTCCCCCCGGATACAAGAAATCTACTTTGTTATTCAACTAACAGAAAAAAAGAAATGAGGTGGTGTCACCGTACACACACCGATTTCCTCTTTAGCATACTGATTGATCTCAAATGGCTTCAAGCGTGTGAACGCCGGCTCGAGGCAGCCGCGAGCCTTTGTCACACCGCTGCGGTGCGTCTAATAGAATAGATTTTAGAATCCTTGCATCCTATTATGCGCAATAAACTAGGTACTTTATCCTTGACAGCACCTGGCGCGCGGGAAAATATGCACAAGCCAATCTGCCAAACACACCCTTCCAAATCAAATTTATTTAGTTAGAGGCGGTTTCAAAGACACTCTTGTAAGCTATCATGTAACGCTGTGATTAGAATACAGACAAGCAAAAAAAAAAAAAAAATCTAATTCATTTCAAATTCAGGCCTGCACGGCGGCCTATTATGCGGCAGTATCAGTAAATTGTAAACCCGCCGTCGCAGCATTACAATTCAAACAAGGTTAGTTTTCAAATGCCTGATTTGAATAAGCTGGGGGGGGCAAAAATCGAGGCAAAGAGGAGGAACTGGTACGACGGCCTTTATGTCACTGCAGAGAGAGAGAGGGAGAGAGACAGAGAGACAGATGTGAAAGGGAAGACACGTGAGCACTTTTTTTTTTCGAGGCGATGGCTCAGCGATAGCGCCCAGGGAAGTGGCAGCTAATTTCAATGCAGCACCTGCAGCACAATTATTATTATTATCACCAAATCAAGGAAATAAATTAAAAGAGGTGCTCCTAAAATAGAGCGTCTGGGCCTTTGTACTTCGCAGGTACACCCGGTGGGGATTCAGAGGAAGATGACTTTGCCTCATTATGTACTGTGTGTGCGGTGGAGGGATGGTGCGATGGTGAACTTGCATTAATGTGACCACGCTGCAGCACCCCTCCACACACCCACCCACCCCTTAACTGATGAGATAGGGGCTGTAATTTGAATGCCGGTGGGGGGTAATTTAAACATATGGCTGACAGGGAACACCGGGGCTGGGTGACAGACACACTCTGATCAGCGGCCTGCACTATTGTGGCCTTGCTAAGGACCACCCTCTCCACTGGGTGCTCTCTTCGTCAAGGGGCAACTCTCTTGGGTATAGGAATGTGGGGCTAGCAAGGAGGCATTAAGCCTTAGAGGCTTTGCACGTTAGCTACATACAGCATATCATCACTATCATTAGGAAGCCTCCCATCTATGAAGCATTCTGTACATTAATGTATCAAAGTAATATAATATCATTTATTTTGGTCCATTTCTATTCATCCTTTCATTAAAAAATGTTCACACTGCAAAGAGCAGCTGATGTTTGCAAATAGTGTTCTCAAAAGGTTTTGAAATGACAGCAAAAAAGCAAAAATAAGGGAATTTTGCTGGATTGCTACCACAAAAATAATGTTAGCTATTTAGATTCCTGTACTCATTTTAGAGAGAGAGAGAGAGAGAGAGAGAGAGAAAAAAACAAGAACGTCTGTTTAAGATTGGTTAACAATGATTTATGCATTTAGGCACAATTCCATAGGCAAAATAAACATATTTTCACGTATTTTTCAAAGTATGTGTAAAGTATGATATATATTTCAATGTGTGCTTGATTTACAGATCAATGTGTTTCATATGTAAATATTCAAAAATGGCACAGTGAAATATTTTTATCACCTATATTTTAAAACATCACATAAGTATAGGTGCTAAAACATATTTGCACACGTGTATACACACACACACACACACACACTCACACACACACATATATATATATATATATATATATATATATATATGTATACATACAATCAGTCAGATTGTTGGTATGTGGGATGGTAACTGCGCCCACCCATAGCTACATGTCAAGGCTCAACACTCAGGAGGTATAAAGATTGAAAGTGAAGCAAATGTATTAAGAAGATCTTAAGAAAAAGTCTACATCAGAGTCATGATGTGTTCTTAAACTGAAGAATTGTTCACACTTTTGTCCTCTTGAGTGTGTGAAGATTCTTTTCTTACCTAGGAACAAATCTCAAACAAGAAAACTGTGATGAATATTAGAATCATCATAGAAAACTGCATAAGTGTTTTTTGAAGGAGAAATTTCTTTTCAATAACGGTTGATGGTTGGTGAATGAGGACCAATATAAGTTGATCTGAGGGTCAGAACCAGCCTACAACTAAAAAAAACAAAACAAAACAAACAAAAAAATATATATATATATATATATTTTTTTTTAATTATAATAATTAGAATACAAATAAAAATTATAAAATAAAAAAAAACAATTCCACCTTTAAACAAACACAAAAGTCCAGATCTTTTATTTTTTGATACCATTTTTATGGGTCACTACTTTCAAGCAAGAACCACAAAACTTTGCAAGAGCCAATATGAGAACAGTATGCTTGTGTTTAGGTATGAATCACATTTATAGTTATTGTGCAACACCTTAACAACCACCTAGCAAGAGTCTATGAATCTTAATACCCATCTGGGATACCAAGGCAGTGTCCTAGCCACATCTTAGCAACCACCTGGAATTCCATAGCAATGGTGTTGTCAAGCTCACTAAAATTAATATAATCAAATAAAATATTTATTTTTGTCAGATTGACGGCAACATTGATCTCTGTAATGTTAAAATGTCATGAGTCAGCGTTGAGCTGCTAAGGAGCAATGAGGGTGAAAGTGTCGGGGTAAGAACCCCTTGGTCTGAAAACAATTCACACTTCTTCACAAAGATAGCCGTGCTGAGATAAAATGCATAGTACAACAGCAAGACAAAAGTCCAGTTTGCTTTTTTAAAAGCATAATATTTGTATCTGTTGAAATATATTCCATCATTGTTATTAAAGAAAAACAATGCATGCTTGAGCTGCAGGACCCCCAAGACAGGTGGAAATGGCATTTTACGGCTTGTGTGAAAAGTGGTTCAATGGGTGTGGAGGCATTATTATCCACTGAAGTCCACTGAAAAAAATTTGTAAAAATGAACCTTTAATGAATCTGTAATGCCACATTCACATTTTCCTGGTTGTGCCATCGAGTGTGGACTAAAATGTTACTAATGACTGTACAGTCATTTGACCTCCCTGACCTCTTGGGCCTCTCTTTTGTAGGACAACAGCAGTGAGTCCAACGTTCAGCACAATGCTTGATCCAGTAGTGTAACGTAATGTAAGATCAAAGTGACTGATGGACAGGCTTTTGAGTCCACTCCGCCTTTATGGAACAATGTCTCAGCTCCATTAGTGCACATAAGAAGAGGCTGATGAAGATATTATGAGTAGTGTGATCATATCTTAATGCAATGCCAAATATCCAGCGTGAACAAGTAATACGCGTATAATGAAAGGCAGGGAATGGCGGGAGGAACGTTCCGTCTCCTAATCAAATATGCTCAGCAGCTGACAGGCCCTGTCATCCTCCATCCTCTTCTCTGTCTTTTCATTTCCATATATATGTGTGAGGGTGTTGGGGGGGGGGGTCCAGCTATCCAGGAAAGTCGATGACTCATTCTTCATCCACCTATCCCCTCCATCCCTCCCTCCATACTATGATTCATGGGCTTTAGGTGGGGGTTGGGGGGCCTATCTCCCTGGAGAAATTAACAGTGATTTTAATTGCATCGACATCTCCAATTCATTACGGCCCACTCGTACAAATTTTCACCCTCTCAGGTGTCAAATGGCACTTAACTTCTCTGCCAATCACCACGGCCCGCCGAGGAGAGCTGAAGGAGAGGGGACGGGTGAGACGGGCGAGCGAGGGCTGAACCCTTATGGTTCAGAGACAGAGTGAAGTGCCCCTACAGTTTAATCTCACACATACACACACAACTTTTGGCCTGTGCCTGAACAGTACTTGTGGCGTACACACACAAGCCTTGAAAACCTACAGCACTGTGCAAAAGACAGAGACCACCTTTCATTTAGTTCATTTCCAGTCAAAACAGCTCTGAGCAGATTAGATATGAGATGATCCATGTGCATAAAAAAGGGCATAGGTAAAGGAGAAAACAAGAGTTTTTATATAAAAGATACAGAGACAATGTGACTCCTTACAACCGTGCAAGACCTGGAAACCAACACTGTCACCATCAGATAAACAACACTTAAAGCTTTTATCTTGGATAAAATCAAGCTCCATTCTTGCTGCAGATCTGAAAAAATGAAAAAAATATGGAAGACAACTCAATGCTGTGGGTCTGAAAGGATGTGTAGCTGTCAAGAAGCTGTTACTGAAAAGAAGAAGTAGGATAAAACATTGTTATCTTCAAATTTACTAAACATCTGTATCCTTGGGGTTAATTTGACCCAATTTAAACCACCAGAAAATTAGTATAGCGCTGCTGTTGGAACAAAAGCTTGTATCTCCATTATTATCATTTTTCAGTTTTTGTCATAATTTGAAAATGCATGCTTTTCATTAAATTGTGTGTAAATTTAAATGATGAATTGACCAAAAGAAACAGCACAGAATTACTTGGGAAAATTATTCCATATAGTTAAAAGTGTTACTCAAGTTTACGTGTCAAGTGCTTTGTGTCTTTACAATCAATAAATAAATCAATCAATCATTTTAATCAATCATTTATTTAGGAACGTTAAACAATGAATGGGGTCAAACTGAAGCTGTTAATGTTTGCACAACAATGGACTGTCCACCCCAGAGACCAGACCTAAACAACACTAAGTATGTTTGGGGTGACTTGGATTGCAAGGAACACAAAATGCAGCCAACTTCAAAGATTGAACTTTGGAGGTGTGGAAATTGAAACTGAAACCGAAAGTAAGTCAACTGAAAAGAATGGAAGCCATAATAAAGGCAATATATGGTCACAATAAATACTGAAAAAAATTATTTTATATTTTATGAATTTTCTGATAAAAATATATGTTTTCTGTTTTTAGTTCTGATGCTGAAAAATGAATAACTTGTGTCTAACGGCTGTTTTGCCTGGAAATAATATCAGTGAAGGGTGGTCTCTGCCGTACTACATTTTTAGCTAATCTATTCAATATTTTAAAAAGAAATCTATGAATAAAATTCTAAATAATATACTGCACCTATTAATTTACGTTCATTTTTGGTCACATTTTCTTCCTTCAGATTTCATATTAATTTCTTTCAGGAGGATAAATTACCCCAATGAATATGCCAAAAAGTGGCAAATGTTTCTGAATTGTACTGACAAGACAAGCGGGCCACTCAGACCCCCAATTGACCCCTGGACAATAAATGCTTATCCATATCATTACAAAAACACAGTCACATGCTGTGGTAGCATGTCACCCATTTATTTATTTAAATGTTAGTGTAATTATTACTATCATTCCTTAAACTTTGGTTGTTGTAACAAAGCTAAAATAAACACTGTCTACACACACACACACACACATTTTCTAAGCTGAAACATTATGTTTTTCTTTTTTTTTTAATGGCTCAATATCCAATAAAGTGCTAAATCTAAAAAATGATTACAGTATTTCAATCTCTACTGTTCAGTTCAATTAAGTACACTGTTGGTAGACTGTAATATTTGAATCAATGCTAGAATCCCGTATTGCCAGAACAAAAAAAAGTTTTTTTTAGAATATTATTGAGAATATTATTATGTCAAAGGCATGTTTAATTCTCTGTTTCTTTATCCATATCTAGCCATATTCCCCTGCCCAAAGGGAAAAAAGAATGTGTGCACAACAGCGTATTTACAGCAGATGGACCTCAGGTCTTTGATTAATTTCAGATAATCAGCGTTACCTCGACCTTGCCGCTCAACGCTCACACCACAGAAATGATGCAATTGTCATGCATTATGTGCCTTACCTTCACAAACATAACCAATGTTTCTGCGTGCATCCTTAATTCATGCTTACTGAGAGGCCTATTCATGCGCTTATTGATTAGAGACTACTAGAAAAGATCTGACTGAAAATTGCTTTGGTGCATGCTGCATATAACAGTGACAATGGCCCATATGACACGCGAGTTCTTTTTTCCCCTCTACAGAGAGCCAGCAGCTGACATTAAGATAATGAGAACGGCAAGAGAGGATACATATGTGTCATGGAAAAATATAAACATTGTGATACAAGGAGAGAAAAAAGCAGCCTGACACCTTGGCTCACAAGCGGTGCCAACAAGAGGAGAGCTGAAAGATTAGTGGCCTAATTGAAGGAATTTAATTTGCTGTAATTGGAGAAATATGTCACCAGGAAAAAATGGCTCTCGACAGCCTTTTCTCATTCAAATGTAAATTTCAATTCCATTGCCGGCTCCCTTCTCTTACATATATTCCGCCTCGTGGCCTGTCAGTCAAATGTTACTGAGTCCAACAAAGGCACAAAGGAGACGTTTGGCGTGAGGGACATCAACACATCGCTTTTTTTGCACAGATTTGAGGTCATGGAGTGAGAAAAGTCCACAAAGCCTTTTATTTCATGTCACACTCATAGTGCAGGTCTTGAATAAGCTATTACAGTAAAAAGCCACAGCGATCAGGGTCAGCAAAGCACAGGACAGGTCATTGTCAATAAATACAGTCATTATAACTATCTGAAATGTAAAAAATGTTTGTCAAAAGCATTTATACACTTTACTTATAGCTATTAGATTAATAAGCTGTTATATGGCAAATTATATTTTGTGATGATTTCATGTAATATACAATCATATGCAAACGTTTGAACACCCCTGATCATAATAAGTGAACAATAAGTGAACACACACATTTTAGTGCACAGTTTCTATGCATTTTCTGAGTTAAACAAATTAGAAAAAAAGTGCATTAAATGTGCCATAGCCTTTGCACAGGCCACATTTGAAGTTTCATTTTTTTTTACAATATGTTAAATTCAATAAATAAACAGTGACTGTGCACCAATATGTGCAGAACTGTGTTCTCTGTAAAGGATGTACTAACTTTTTTTCACGTTAAAAATCAATGAAACATTTAATATGAACAGAGGTATCCAAACCTTTGTATACAACTGTACAAATGAGAATTTTTTAAAAATTACATTAAAATATAATACGTTTCATTCTCTGTAGCTGAGAACAACCTGAATCTAATACAGCAATTTATCAATTTCTAGGTATTTTCCCAACACATTTCTGAAATGTAATGATTTCTTTTCTTCTGAGACCATCATTTATTTTAGATGAAAGAAGAACTAGTTAGTAAAAGGTTGGACCCTCTTTTGCCTTCAGAACTGCCTTAATTCTTCATGGCATACTTTCAACAAGGTGTTGGAAACATTCCTCAGAGATTTTGGTTGTTTATTTGAGTTACTGTTGCCTTTCTATCATCTCGAACCAGTCTGCCCATTCTCCTCTGACCTCTCACATCAACAAGGCATTTTCGTCCACACACCTGCCACTCACTGGATATTCTCTCTTTTTCAGACCATTCTCTGTAAACCCTAGAGATGGTTATGTGTGAAAATCCCAGTAGATCAGCAGTTTCTGAAATACTCAGACCAGCCCGTCTGGCACCAACAACCACGCCACGTTCAAAGTCACTTAAATCACCTTTTTTCCCCATTCTGATGCTCAGTTTACACTTCAGCAAGTTGTCTTGACCACCTCTACATGCCTAAATGCAGTGAGTTGTGGCCGTGTGATTGGCTGATTAGCTATTTGTGTTAACAAGCAACTGAACATAATTGTTCACTGTACCTAATAAAGTGGCAGGTGAGTGTATATTCTATCTATACAGAAATTAGCTTTATTTTCTGCCTATACGAATAACTGTTTACTGAACATCATGGATTTTAATAAACAGCAAATAAACAGCATTTGTGCATTAAAATGTTTAACATGGTAACATGTTTTCAAAATCAACAAAACGTTTAATTTGACCAGGGTTGCCCAAAGTTTTGCATACGACAGCAGTTATTTTCGCTTGGGTGGGGAAAAAAAAAACAAACAAAAAAAATACACCTTTTTTGACTAGGTGTGCCCAAACTTTTGCACACGACAGCAAAGTTATTTTCACTTGGAAAATCAACTAAAAATGTCAACAAGGGGTGCCAAAACCTTTGCATGAGCATATATTAATATTACATACTCTCAAAGTAAAGTTGCTGCAGAGACACAGCTGGAAAAACCATCACAGCATGAAAGGTATTTGAAACAGCACTGACCTCTCTGGCCTTCGGTCAATCCTGCAATGAAGTACAATGGCAACAAGCTTTTGTTTAATCTACCAAAATCAACATGAAATTTGCACTGATGTACGCACCACACTAACATGACAACAGCAATTATGATCATTATTTGTGTTATTATTGTTATTTTCCTTTATATACATGATGCCTGCATGACTATAACAGATTCTAACCGAGGTGAAACACTTCCACTGTGGTCTCTTTGTGGCCTGGCTCCCCACCCGTGCCTCACTCAAACAGACAGGAAAATGCAGGGAAAGGTCACGGCATATTTATGTTGGATTGGGTTTTTTAATTATTTCACACTGATTGGGAGCGAGAGACATGCTTGCCGTTCCTCTGTTCCAACCTCTGTGACTTTAACAAACTGTCTGGCCTGCTAAAGAGAACAGGTGTTGATGGTCTGCAGAGGAGCCTGCTAATGGAAAGAGAGGAAGACGGTGCTCTCTATTTAAGGTTGTAAGAGATCTTTGATCTTTTCTATAACACGAATGTGCTTTTGTACATGCGCTGTAAGTATAATGCTTTAAGTATGACATTCATTTTCAGGAGATATTTCTCAGGAGATGAGATATAAGACAATTCACCTGCATAAGGAAGGGGAAAGTCAATGCATAGACCTGGTAGACAACCTAAACTGTCACCAGATAAATAGTACTCTCATCTGTGAGAGAGAGGAGAAAAACAAGCTCTGCTCTTGCTTCAGAGCTGAAAACATCCACAGGTGTTTCTGTCCATCCCTCCAATGTGAGAAGACAACTCAGTATTATGGGTCTGAAAGGATGTGTAGTCATTCAAAAGGAAATAAACAAAAAAGAAGAAAAATTGCATTGAATGTGTTTTTACTTGGATGATGAGAAGCAGAAAATGCAACTAACTTCTAAGACTGAACTAACACTGAAGGTGTGAAACAATACCCCTGCAGATTTCTGTGAATAACTGACAGCAAGTTTGCTGAAAAGAATGGAAGCTCTAATAAAGGCAAGAACATTAAATACTGTAATAAAATGACATTCTATGTAGTTGTAGAGGCGTCTGTGTAACTTTGTTAAATGAACATTTCCTTCTTTTTCCTGACTATGAAAATGTAATAACTTGTAATTATCATTTTGATTGGAAATTTGTAAAATAATGGGTGATCTCTTACTTTGGCACTATACCATATGTCATTTAAAACCAACAAAGTCAGTCAAATTTACATAATTCTTTCTTCTCCCAACTATAATCCGAGACCTATTTGGTGTCTGAAGTTAGCTTATTGTTACCTTGGAGCTACAAGCCGATTGTAGCTAACAAATAAAGGAAGCTTGTGTACACTTATTAGCCTTGGGTCTAAATCATCACACACTTGCTTTAACCCCTTGAAATCCCAGGCTTATTACATACATACTATTCAGTAACTACAGGGACTTCAATGCAAACTGGTCGAGTTATTCTTAGTTTATAATAAAGTATATAAAGTGTTTAATAAAACTTTGTGCCTGCTGATGGGCCATGGCCTGTAAAGGGGTTAATCCATGTTGGGTCATTAAGTAATCTCAAACAGACTTACTCATGTCACTTAAGACACCGTATGGCATTTGTTTATTAATAAAATGGACAAAAATACACAGCATGCACTCTTAAAAAGGATGGTCCTTTAAGGGCTCTTTAGTAAAGGGAGTGGTTCTATTTAGAACTGTGAAACACAGAAGCATTTCATGCCTAAATGGTTCTTTGCATGGTGAAATGATTCTTCAGATTGATGGAGAACGTCTTAAATTTGGTTCGGTATAGAACTTTTTGAAAAAAGGGTTCTATATAGCACCAAAATGGATTGGCATCAATAAACAAAAAAAGAAAAACCCATTTGCTTCTGTATAGAACCATGTACAACACATTCTCCATCAACCTGAATAATCATTTCACTATGCAAAGAACCATTTAAGCATGAAATGATTCTGATGGGGGCAGTCATGTGCTGGAGGTTAGGGAACCAGCCTTGTGACCGGAAGGTCGCCGGTTCGATCCCCAGAGCCGACAGCACATGACTGAGGTGTCCTTGAGCAAGACACCTAACCCCCAACTGCTCCCCGGGCATTGCGGATTGGGCTGCCCACCGCTCCGGGCAAGTGTGCTCACTGCCCCCTAGTGTGTGTGGGTGTTTCACTTCACGGATGGGTTAAATGCGGAGGTGAAATTTCCCCGTTGTGGGACTAATAAGGGTCTCTTAATCTCAATATAGAACTCATGGTTCTAAACAGGAGCATTCCCTTTGCTAAAGAACCCTTGAAGAACCATCTTTTTTTAAAAGAGTGTGGCTAGAAATAGCAGCCATCAGGCTTAAAATTCAGTCTGTTTTTATAGAACAGGATGTCACCAGACCTGCTGGCAGATCAACCACATTTGTTGTAAGGGGGAAAATGTACATTTGTAAACCGGTGCGCACTTGACTTTCCACCAAACTGTCACTTATTTGTCTTTTTATTAGCGCGTCCTGTAGTTAGTAAGTGCAGAACATCTCCTAGTAAATACAGAACAGCTTCAGTTGGACAGCTCTGTATAAACAAAGCGAGCTGTTTGGTCGGGGTTAATCAGTAGAGTGGAATCTGTGCAGCACGCAGTGGGTGGGTGCGATGCATGGCTTAGGGTCAGCACACATCATGCCGGGAGCCAAGTCACACAGGATTAATTGGTCCTCATCCTGTGCTAAATAGGTGAGCAATTCAGGTTGGCATGGAGCATGGAAGCAGTCAGGGTTCTCCGAGCGAGGACAAGCCTCTGTGTGATCCTCCGACTGGAGGTGACAAGATAAAAAGAGGGTGACAGAGCCAGAATACTAATTACCTTAAAGTTGTTGTTGTCTTTTTTTTTCTTCTTCCCCCCCATCCTATCAGCTCATTCACCATGTCCCTGGAGTAGAAGGGTGACATTTGAACGTCCCTGGTTTTTGGCGATGTGGCGAGTGAAGGTAAATCATAAGGGAAAATAGCTCTCTATCAATCATCATCTTTAACACATCTACCATTGCCAGTGACACAGATTCAGGGCACCTCTGCTAATGACTTCAAACAAAATGTCCCGTTTCTTTTTATGGTCAGCCGTTAATTATCACTGAGCGTTGAGCGTAAAAGTTGGAGGCTGATACTTATCATGCTGCAGTATTAGTCTTCAATCTCTGGGCATTTTCGGTGTCCCAAGTTGGCTCCTTCCGTTTTGCTACGAGGCTGATGTAGCTTACATGTCATGGAAGGTTATTTAGCATTGTGCAAACTCCATTTCTTAATCATCACATGTTTGCCTCAGTTAAAGCTGTAATTTTTGTTGAAATTGAAAGAAGAAGCTTTAAAGAGACAGAAGAAAAAAACTGGCTAAAATATGTTGTGTGCGCTGCTGCGAGTTGCCCTGTGCAGCCTAAAATAGTGACTTAAATAGAAGTGGGAGTTTTTCAGACCATGTCGTACATCAATGTTAAAGTCCCAAGTGCAAAATCAACATTATACTGATGGAGATATGATGCCCACAGTAGATCATTCACTTACATCTTTGGAAGACACATCTCTCACATACTCTTTCAATATGCCTGCAAGAACAGGCTTACAAACAAGTCCAACATCAAAGACCAGCACTAGACTAAGGAAAACACAGGGCTTAAATACAAGAGGGCTAACGATGGTCAGGTGGGAAACAGGTGGTAACAATCAGGGATGGAGTCAGACAACAAGAGGGCTGGACTGAACCAAAACAAATGCACATGGATGAAAAAGTAAACAAAAAGCACATGGACAGGACTGGGAGGGGCCAATCGTGACATGTATCGCTGTTGTCAGAAGAAAACCTTGTATATCCAAGATTAAAACTTTACAGGAGAAGGAAAAAAACTACTTTACTTTTAATGTACGTCAATGGAACCAGACTTTTTGGGAACCAGAAGTCATTTTGGGCCATTTCTTTTGGTCCATTCTTAATGGAATTAACACACAATGTAAAGGGCAACAGGCTTTCAAATTTTGTCAAAAACTTCAAAAATGGAGGTACGAGGTTCTGTTCCAACAGCAGAGATATATACAGTACTGTGCGATAATTTTAGGCATCTAAGCACATTTTTAAACAATTTACCTCAGCAGTGAGTTTATCACAGTATACATTAGAATAAAGTCATATTCATAACTCAAATAAACATAAAAACTATAAAAAGAAACAAGAATTTCTTGGGTTCATAATTTCCCTTGACACCTTCACAGCTACCACAGAGACTAGTTAATATCAACAATTACATCATGAGCACTGATTGGTCAAACCAGGAGTTGCTTTTTAATTACATATAATACTGGGCTTCCTCAAGGAGAGGTTTGGAAATGGTTAAACAAGCACACAAACATCCAGAAAATCACTATTTATTATTATTATTATATATCATTATTAATTAATATTCTATACATTTTGTTTATTCAAATATTAACACTTTTCTTAGCAAATAAAAACACTACACAAATAAATAGATTTTGATCATGTGTCTTGGGTGCCTAAGACTTTCGCACAGTACTGTACATTTTACAAATAGCTGTTTAAGATTGTAATGATTATTTTCAGTATTTTCAGTGCAGGCTCACCCCTGGTCATGGTTGTAATGGACTACTCCATGTTGTTATGTGATGACACAACTGTGTAAAGAAAGACTGGTATGAACAAGATAATTAAGTGAGCCTATATTGTGGAGAGGAAGTTCCTTAGTGTGATTTTCTGGGGTTGAGAAAAAAAATCTAATGAAGTCATCTAAGTGCAGCAGAAAAAACACAAAAATAGGGAGGAAAGCAAAAGCTAACTTTTTTTTGAGTCAGAACAGAGTGCTCAACAGGCTCAGCAGACTGTACATAATAGTAGCCTTAATGTGAATATAGATAGCACCAGTGTTGGAGTAATTACTCAGAAAAATCCATTACGAGTTACTTCTTCCAAAATGTCACAGGATTATGTTACTTACTAATCTCATTACTTTATTTCTACAGTACTTTGTACCAAATGATCTCAACTATACTGACAGATCATTTTGCTTGCTTCAAGCATATTTCTCCAAGCAAAATGATCTGCCAATATAGTGAGATCATTTCATTTAATAAAATTACTTAAGTAAAGTTGTCTTGACATTAAAAAAAATAAAATAATAGTTTTAAAAAAATTACAATATTCTTACAACAATCTCAATAGGAAATATTAGATATACTGACTAGATTTAAGATGGGATTTTAAAGCGTAAACGGAAGCACCACCCACAATACAAAATGTTCTTCCGCACGTTGGATGCACCACTAAACACAGTAGTAGCAGCCACTGATAACGGCCTGACAAAAAAAGTTGTGAGGCTTTTAATTGTCATATTCAACCCATGTATTAGTGGCCCAATATAGGCCATTAAAGGCTAATTTTGTCAATTTTTCAAATTTGGAAAAATTCAGTGGTTGAGCTGTAATCATACGTAATGTATTTCATATGTAATGTTGATGTTTCTCTCGGGACTGTCTTGCTACAATCAATCACTTACAATCAGGCAGTGTTTACATAACAAATTTACATAAGAGCTTTCTGTGAGGGAGCTTTTCAATGCATAAAACACTTCAGATGTCTGGTTCCTATCACCTCCACCACTGTGAACAGAATCTGTAAATTTCTCTACAATTAAGCATTTCATATCAAACCACTCTGAATAGCTTTGTTTACGCCTTAATGATGAATTATGCAGAAATTTTAAAACATTTCTTTTATTTTTCTACCTAGCCTCTGTTTCTATGTCTGGAATCTGTAGCATACAATTTCCAAACACCTGGTAAAAGGTGTCTACGATATGGTAACTTTACGGGAGAAGGAAAAAACATACGTTTAATGTAAGTCAATGGAACCAGACTTTTCCAAGGAATTTTAGGCAACTTCTTTTGGTCCGTTCTTCAAAAACGAAAATTTACACAAAATGTAAGGGGCAACAGAAAATGATGTCAAACACTGAAAAATCAGACAGCAGCGATATACAGTCTTGTGCAAAAGTTTGGGCACCCCTGGTCAGTTTAAAAGTTTTGTTCATTTTTTTCATATGGAAAAAAGCAAAAGCCATGTTAAAAACACACTGTTAACAGAAGCCAATGAGCTGGTGCTTCAGCTTAAAGAGTCGTATGCAGAATGAACACCCCTGGTCAAGCTCCATGTTTTGCTGATTTTCTAAGTGAAGTTAACACCTCTTCTACAGAGGACACAGTTCTACCCATGTTAATGTACATTTACTGTTTTTTTACCAAATTTAAATTACTGGGAAAGAAAATAAAATATAAAATGCTGTCTGCACAAAAATTAGGTGATTAGGGGTGCTCAAACTTTTGCATATGACTCTATAGGCTAAAAGCACTGCAACATTGGCTTCTATTATAAGTACGTTTTTGAATGTATTTTCTTTTCTTTTCTACATAGAACGGAATAATTGTCTGGGGCAACTGTCCATATTCTACAGGTGCGTATTAGATAATTAACTTCTCTGAACACCTACCTAAGTATTTCAAGACCTTATTATAAACGCTCTATTGTAGAAAAGCATAAGAGTTGCCTCTCAGTGCCAAACACATGCTCCTGCTAAACACTTGGGCCTATATAAGGCATTATTTTTGTCTACCTACTATTTTATAGTGCAAGAAACATCATGGGGTGCACTCCTTCAATTCCACAATGCACCACTATGGATAGTGTACAAAGAATAATAAGGGATAAGCAATCTAAGCAGTTTCTTAGGGTCTCCATGTTACCAGGGGCAGAAAAATGTCTTAGGGGGAAAAAACTCTAATGAAAACATATTTTACCTTGTTATTTTCAGCATTATTATAAAACTATTGGTTATTTATGGCTGCTGTTGGAAATTTTGTATCTTCAAAATTTTCCAAAAAACTATTTATAATATAAATGATCATTTTCACCATTTATATTGCTCTATTCATGACAGGATTTTCACACAATGTCAAGGCAGCTGACATTATGTGAAAAAGTAAAGACAATAACGACTAAAACAGAGATTTGAAATATGGAGACGACATATTATTGTACTGATTAAAATAATTATGGTTTATTTTTTCTTTATTGTGATATTTAGACAATTTAGTCAACATTACTCAGATTAAAGACCCTGTTTGGTAATTTTAGACATCCAGATCAAAATGAATGCAGTATTATTTGATCATCCTTGCAAACATCCTAGGATTTCAGCCCCATATAGGATTGTACTTAGGCCTTCAAATGTTCAGAAATGGCCTTGTGCATCAAAATACAACTACTGTAACAGAAACATGAACAAACCCCATAATGTAGGTGTACAAAAGCATTTACTTGAACCATAATTCTGTTCCCTACAATCATATAATAGTCTACAATAGTGCACAGTGCTGGTGTTCTGTTATGCTTCTGACTTTCCACTGCAGAGTGACAGGGGGACCATAAAGGAGCAAATCACACAGCATGTGTTTGTTCCTTTACCCCAAGATCTGCCTGTTGACAATGCAACAGAATGTGATCATTTACCTCTAGCACTAACCTGTCTGTGCAGCGCAGGTCAGCATTCTCACTGTGGGACAGTTACGAGGAGCTTTCTCTGCACCTTCCCACGGGTCAGCCGGTCGAAAATGTCAGCAAGCCACTTTCACGCCCCTAAAGACATGTTTGAAAAATGGATCAGCAGTGAACCTCTCACTAAGCGGTGTATACAGTGTGTGTGTGTGTGTGTGTGTGTATGTGTGGGTGGGTGAGGAGGCATTAAAAAAAACAGCAAAATGCCAAGGTACATCAGTGACTACAGCGTGTCGTTAATTAACCATTGTGCCGAGCTTTTACAATTAATTAGCCCCTTAAGCTGCTTTTGTCAAAGCCAGTAAACAAGGCGAGGAGAAGTTAATGACTTACTCACATCAAACGCTGCGCTTTATTTTTTATTTTTTTGGTCTCTGTTTCCACGTCTCGTACCTGTGGGAGGTTCACTAGCCACTTGAGCAACGCAGAGAGATTTTCTTTCATCAGAACATATCAACAACAGCATTGGCTGCGCAGTTGGGGACAATGGAACAGCATATAGGAACGAGAGGCTGTTATTGAATCCAAATTATCCAGGTCAAGGGAGAATTTATAAAAATCTTATTTGTCTCTATTCATTTTGTCCCAGTTTAATTGTACCGTTTCCCAAGTGCATTATTAAAAACAGATCATTATTGCCAATTTTCTCTATAGGGAATATGATGCAAGTCGAACAACTTAAAAGGAAGACAAAAAAAAAAAAGCGCACAAACAACAACAAGGACAGCGCCGTGCTTTTTCTCTCCTGCCATTTCCTAAGAGTAGAGGTTTGAGGGCCCAGCGATAGTTTTAATTCCAATGAGAGAAAAATCCAAGGTCACACAGTGAACTTCCTGGCCATTAAGAGATCACAAAGACTAGCTGAGAGAGTGCATAATATCCTCACAGCTATTTTTGGCCTCAAATTAAAATATATGACATGTTGAAATGACTGCAATGTGCAAGAGGGGTATTCAAACTAGACACTAATGATGCTTATTAATGGCGTGAATGAAGTCTTGACAGGTCGTGTGTCATTTTCCAAGGAATGCTCCACTGGCATAATGGCTAATGTAAGTGGGTATAATTATATATATTATAACCCTGTCTTATGGTATTTTGGCAGCGGTTTTGAAGGAGTCAGGCAGTTAGGATGAAAATCAGAGCGCTTATACTGAAAGAACAGAAGAGGTAAAGGCCCCTTTCCTTGCAGGTTATGATGGAGCCGGGGGGTGGGGGGGGCAATTCATTTCAGTTTACAAAAGGCTGGACCATGTGTGAGACAATAGCACCCAGTAGTGGTCGAATGGTGGTAAACAAAAACGTGTAAATTCTGGAAGATAGCATCTGTCATCTGTCTTTGTACACTCTTCAAAAAAGATGGTTCTTCAAGGGTTCTTTAGTAAAGGGGATACGTCTATTAAGAACTAGGAGTAACCATTTGCATGCTTAAATGGGTGTTTGGATGGTGAAAACATTCCTCAGATCAATGGAGAATGTGTTCTATATGGTTCTATATAGAACCTTTTCAAAAAGGGTTCCATACAGCACCAAAATGGGTTCTTTTGTTGTTAAAAGCTTGATGCCGTAAACTCTAAAAAAAAGGTTCAACACGGGCTCTTTAGTAAAGAGAGTGGTTCTATAAAGAACCATGACCACTCAAAGAGTTTTTGCATGCTTAAATTGTTCTCAACATGGGGAAATGGTTCTTCGGATTGATGGAGAAGATGTTGTATGAGGTTCTACACAGAATCTTCTTTAAATGGTTCTGTATAGCACCAAAAAGCGTTGTTCTGCTGTTAAGATGTCAAGCTTGGTACAATAGGTTAACCTTTTTTGGGAAAAAATAAATTCTAGAATTATACACAACACGTTCTCCATCAATCTGAAGAACCATTTCACCATGCAAAGAACCATTTGGCTCCAAACAGAACCATTCGCTTACTGAAGCATCTTATTTAAGAGTGTATCATAGCAAACAAATAGATTTTTGCTCTTTATATGGCATGTAAAAGCTGGAGGTTATCAAACAGGCTTGTGCATGCATTAACATGGTATATTGAAATATTGGTATAGTCGCAATGAGAAAGCTATGGATAATGATATATTAGAATATTAGAATTAATCCCTACTAAGACACAGAAAAAGGCTTGTGGGTCTCTCAGGTTTTTTTTTCCCCTCATCCTGGCTAGAAAAAAATTCTCACTAATTGGAAGCCCAGAGGTAAAGCCTTTCATTAATCGTTAAGCCTCCCAGTCTCGATAACAGATCTGGGAAGCTCAAACACCTCTCTCATTTATTTTATATTTACATTCCCCCCGCCTTTTTTACCAGAGAGCATGAGACCTGGGAAAGCGTCAAAAGAGGTTTTTTTCCACTAACAGACAGGGAAAAAAGGGGTAGGGAAAGCGCTAACTTATGCTCACTGGGAATTAACAAAGCTCTTAGTAATTAAATCTAAATTGACATTCTAGTAATTAGCCCCTTAATTACGAGGAATAACACAATTAGCCGGCGAGTCTTTGCTAATTGTTAATTAGCACAAGCAAAGTTATTGTGTGTGTGACAGAGAGAAGCATGTAACAGAACAAATGTTAATCTGTCTCATTCAACACGAGGTTTTTTCTCCACCCTATTCATTCATAGACAAACATTCTCGTTCCTCTCCTTCTCTTTTTTTGTTGCAGGAGCTGATTAACGAGCACGGTTTCGGTGGGTGTCATCAACGCCCTCACAAGGGCCGTGTCCCAAACTGTCTCGGTGCGTCGCTGCCTGCGCTGTCTAACACGTAGGGCAGTGAATGATACGCCTACACTGCCTTTACAAAACGGCCAAACATTCAATTCAGACACGACTGGCTGCCTTGCTCCCTCGGAATACTGTATAAGTAGGCAGCATTTGTTAGGTTTAAGACACAGCCAATAAAAACACGACGCTAACTACAATTTATAAGTGCCACTGAATGAGGCTAAACGTGACGGTAGTACACTGGCGTGCGAAGGTTTGGCCCGAACATCATTTTGCTTTCATTCTAACCTTTAAAAGTCTACACAACACGGCTGGGGCAATCCAAGCTCGTTTGAAAGTGGATTGGGTGAGGGAGTGTAGCGCTAATGCCGTGTGTCTGATCCGCCGTTGCTAGTCTGCAGGATTTATCGGGGCGCTTTTATCAGGGGCTCCGCCGTGTAGGCTACACACACTACACCCACTCCCACGTCCTTCCTTTCCAGTGGCAGAGCTGCGAGATAAGGGTATGTACCCAGCCATATAGATTCCCCTGCCTCCCCAATACAAATATTTGGCCGCCAGACAGGCCATCTTGGAAGCCAACCGAACATGAAATTAAGCAGAGAGCAGGGAAGCAGGGGTGCAGAGCGACCGAAAACACGATTTAGGCCTTGGTAAACATGGTGGTGCACAAGGCGGGGGGAGGCAAAAGCAGGTGAGGTTAAACGAGTTGCAGGGCCTGTTTCTTTGCTGTTTTGAATACACCCGCTTCAGCTTGCCCTGGTCGCACTCGGGGAATCATTTAAGGCATGTTCCTTTATCCTTTAACAGCACAGGGAAGTTCAAACCAGGCCCGGTTTATGAAGAGCCTGGCCACTTCTTATGTCCCCCGCTATATCAAAGACAGCGGAACGGCAGAGGGCGCCCGCGAGCGAGTCCTCAGTGAATGGGAGTAAACGGAGCTCGACGGTTAAAAACAAAAAGTTAAACTAGATTCTAATCACTTGCCCAGAACGTTTCTTTAATGTTAGAAAATAGAAGGACGTATTTCAGTAACAAGCAAAGAAAAATTACCCGTGTCTTTTATTTTTTCTACAGCAAGCAGGTTTTGGGCAGCACAAAGCTGGCGTTGCTCCTAGTGTTCGCGCTCACTGACGTCATGGCCCTACGCGAGGCACTCCAGTTTAAAAGCTCTTAAAAATATAACAGCAGTGTTAAAATGTTCTATGTTGTTCAGTGTTCAGGAAGTGATTGTATTCTTTTACATGAAAAATGTTTAAGCATTTACAAACTGATTTTGCTCAAGTTTGCCATATTAACCCATTCATTTTGGATTCGCTCGGGAGCGCCATCTAGCGTTTGAGAAACACGGATGACGCTGTAGAGTGGTAATTCTCTCTAAGCGTTCTCTGGTTCACACTTTTGAAGGGATCAAGGGATCAAGTCAACATATCTGTAGGCTTCAGGAGAGGGCTGTTTATAAACGCCAGGGGATCCTGAGCATCTAATTGAATCTACTAAATCGTAAATCTAAATAAATGAGCAGAACTGTCCATGAGGCATTAAGATCTGATGCAGAAATGTCAGGCATAAAAAACAAAGCTGTTAATAGGGCTAAGCAGAGTTGATAAAATGCTTAATGTTATTTTACTGTGCTGTCTAATCCTTGCACATATGCGATACATAGATGTAAGAAAAAAGATTCTTAATAACAGATCATATAAAATAGACAATATAAAAATTGTTTCTTCCAAGTAGTTTTGGAGCATTTCAGTTGGTGCAGATGGTTGATGGTTTCAGTTGAAGTAAAAAAAAACAAACAAAAAAAACAAAACAAGGTTTACAAAGAGGTACAAGATTTTGAATGACAGCAAAATAATGGTTGGCTACTAGATGTACTACATAGCTGAGGTTAGTTAACATTTAATGAGGGTTTTTTTTTATATAGTTTAAAATTTTCTAGACTTAAAAAAACTGATAATTACTAAGAAGAAGGTTGCTTGGATGGAAAAAGTACAGAGAAGTTGTACTTAATTGAAAGTACTGTGTCAAAATCATACTGAGCTAAAAGTGGAACAGAGACAAGACTATATGTGAGTGAAAGTAAAAAATATATCTATATTTAAACCAGAAGTCAGCTGCTCAGACATGAGAGCACCATGTGAGAGAATCTCTTCCTTCACTTCTGTTCACCTGAGCCATTTTAGATCACCTTATGGCCCCATCCTCTTCCAGGAAGACTGGACTGTCTGTCACTTCATCCATCTGGACCATCACTTTATAGCTTGAAAATAAACATTTATCCATGATAGTACAAAAAATAATGTGATAAAGCTGAACTTTAAAGTTGAAGCCCCTCAACAGTACAAAGCATAGACTGGGTTTAGTAATTTATTATTATTATTATTGTTGTTGTTGTAAATATAACAATATTACAATGATCATTCACAGGTTTAACTAAATATTTTATAACCTTAAGCATTATAATACATGTTTAGTTGTCTGTTCTGTTCTCTAATTCTACTGAATATTTTACATAGACAGTTAATGGTGGAGGACGAACCGAAAGTCAGTATGTGGTGAAAGTGTACTGTTGTGCTCAATGGTCTCTTCAACACATTTCAGCTCCTCCAAACAGTGCACCTCTGCATGATCTGCACCTCATGCGTCATTAAGGTGCCTGTGCAATCTTATGTGTTCCCACTGTCCACCACATGGGAGGCTGATCAGGAAGTGACATGATTGACCTCACCTGGTCCCCACTGGAAACAGTGGGATGACTGGGCCCAGCCTATATAGACCATCAATGATTTAAACATATTATAGGAGAGAGACATAAAAATGAATTTTTAAATGTTACGTCACATTAATTAACAGCATTTAATATTTAGTCAGGATAGTGAGCCTGCCTAGTCTTAATCTTCATCAATAAACTGTTCAGTGGTTGTAAAATTAAATACAAAAATAAATAGGACAGGGCTGGATTATACGTTAGAATATTTGTACTGATACACAGTAATATTGACTTACCACGATGTTGGTAGTTTTTCAGATTTATATATTGATATATTTGATAGATATTAAAATAGCAAATATAAAATTACAGCTGTCCTGTTGCCAAGCAGTTATAGTTATATAGTTAGGTTTAGGTTTGCATTTCTATTTAGTGCTATTGGTAGGGAGATATGTTATTACGTATGCCAATTTAATCAGTGCTGCTCAGCACTGAGCTAGCATAAACTTGGCATTTATACGGCCAGATCCATAAGTATTTTGACAGTGACTTTTTTTTGTGGTCATATTGCTTCTGTATCCCACTACAGTGGATATGAAAGTGTCCAAGTATTAAAAAACAAAGCCTATTGAAATAGCAGTATGTAAAAATGGCTATATTTCCTAAACAGTTAATGTAAGGTTTTTGTTAAACCCCTTAAATTTAAGCTGAATGTCTACACTTCAGTCACATCTTGACTGCTTAATGTCCAATCCATTGTGCTGGTGTACAGAGGCAAAATTAAAAATATTCACATTACAAAAATATTACTGTCCCAGTACTTATTAACCTGACTGTACATTGTGTGTTACTGTCATAACCGCCTCATTGGATGGCATTGTCCTTCACTCACTCTGCGTCCTGCAGCAACCTCCTGCATACATGCTCTTTGGTGGAGCATTGGAGGAGCATTGGTGGGGCATTGGTGGGGCACTTGTGGGGCAGTCTTGGGCTGGAGGTTAGGGAACCAGCCCTGTGACCGGTTGCCGGTTCGATCCCCTTGGCTGACTGTCCACGACTGAAGTACCCTTGAGTAAGGCACCTAACCCCCAGTTGCTCCCCGGGTGCCGTGGATAGGGCTTCCCACTACTCTGGGCAAGTGTGCTCACTGCCCCCTAGTGTGTGTGTGTGTATGTGGGTGTTTCACTGCACAGATGGGTTAAATGCAAAGGTCTAATTTCACAGTGTGCAAACACAGTGACAAATTGTTGTTAATTCTAATTCCTCATCCTCCTCAGGAGCAGTGCTGTAAGCAAATTTGTGGACAGTTTAATTTTACACTAATATGAATCTCACGCACATTTTAAAGAAAAATCTTCTGGCCATTGAGATTAGTAACAGGTCTGGAGAGGAGTTTAAGGTATTCCTTTTTTTTCTTGAAAATGTAATTTTCCAAAGCATTTAATGTCTCTTAAAGCTGCCTCTTAAAATGTCATGGCTTGAAATGGTTACTACTAGACACATTGTTTTACAGCACTTTTGCATTAAGGTTTTGGCTTTAAAAAGAGAAAACGTCACAAACTCTGGTTCCTGTCACAACCACTGTAACAAATAAGAATTTCTCTACAAGTAAGAGGTAAGATTCTCTACAATGAGCCATTTCACCTTAAACTACTCTGAATGAGTTTGCTTAGAGTATAATTGAATTATGCAGAAATTTTGAAAACGTGGTGGATTTGCCCTTTATATGTATACAAGCAAATGATTATTCAAGTATTTTCCACCCCTGTCAACAGTATATTATGCAAGGGCAAGTGAGTATATAGTCATTAAGTTTTTGCTTCTCCACTGTCCTGCAAGTAGCCACTCCTGTTATATACAGTAGTGTTCAAAAGTTTGGGTGCCCCTGGTCAAATTTCTTTCAAAAATGTCTGATGGCTTTACTTACTTTCACTTTTACTTACAATCAACAAAGCATGTCATTTAACTGGTGGTGTTCAGGTGACAAAATACCAAGGGAGCGGAAAACAGTCAGGAAATAAAACCACAGCCTCAGAAGATAACATTATAGTCATATATTCTTTTTCCAAATGTAAAACTATTGATGTACGCATGTTTCTTGTTTTGACAGCGTGTGTGATTGACATTATTCTAGAGCATTGTACGCTGTAGCTGTGGCTGACTTGGTGCAGAGTGCAGTTAGAATCTGACGCCCCCACTGCTCCTTTCCTACTGGGCCTTTAATTGGATCCTTATTACCATTCCGGCTCCCCCCAATGATGAATTTGTATGTGTGAGAATTTCATTAATCATTCTTATTCACAGTCTGGGCAGAGAGAGAGAGTCGAGAGAGAGAAATTAATATATTTTTTCTTCTTTTTCAGAGAGAGAGCAAGAGAGGGAGAGCGGACTGAAATTCCTAATGAATATTCATGCCTGCAGGATATTTGGGGTCAGCGGTAATCAGGCAGGTAATTTGTAATTTGCTGTTTTCACTCAGGACTTGCTAGATAGGTTAATATACATCTATTTCAACTGAGTTTGGGGAATTTTGGTACAACCACATTACTTCTTATTAGCTGGACTTTTGAGCAATAAGGTAAAGCTAATATTGCTATGAAGTGGGTTTTGATTAGTCATTTGTTATGGTTTAATAACACCTTTTTATTTCAATACACTAGAAAATCGGTTGTGTTTTGGTGGCAGGATTGATCTCCTGTACCTATACTACTCTGACAATAGTATTATTTCAGACGAAGTCGGACTCCATATTCAATTTCAAACAATTTAAGTTCAGGAGTAGTGAAATGGCTTTTAAATATGAAATGACTTTTAGAGGGATGGTTTTCAATATTTCATTTGCTGTGTGAGCACGACTAAATCTTTCTAAATAGAATAGAATCCAATCTTGAAGTCCACTGGATATAATCTCGTTTAGGCCTCCCGGGGATCAGAGTGAAATGTAATGTATAAACCACAGCAAAGTGGGAACACAAGTGACGAGCATAATGATGACAGATCAGATCACAGAACACAGGGCAAATGGCTCGTGCGGAAACAAAACTGTGACTGCTACTGCTGCGATTCCACATATTTGTATAGTTGAAAACAAAGAGCCGAGGCAACTTTTAATGATATTCGCAGAGACCATATGCAGCTTACGAGATTCTGTGGTTGTGTATTAAAGTCTCTTTTATCATCCAGTGTCGTCATACATGGGTCATATACAGTGCTGCGCAAAAGTCAGAGGCCAACCTTTATTCATTTACTTTATAGTCAGAATGGCTGGTAAGCACAAGTTATTCATTTTCATCATTAAGTATAAGACAAACCACTTGCACGAGGATGTCAAACGTATGTGGAAAAACAGGAGTTTCCAAAATTGGAGTTCAAAAACTGATGAAAACATACAGAGAAAATTGGAGTCCTAACAACCATGCAAGGACTGGTAGACCAGCAAAACTGTCACCATCAGATAAACAGAACATAAAAAAATCCACAGGTTCTTCTGTCCATCTATCCCCTATCCCTATTCACTATCAAAAATCACAGCTTTCATTGGGCGAAAGGCAGGAAACACCCTGGACTGGTCGCCGGTCTATAGGAGTAATAACTAAACATAATGAAATAAATGTAATTAATCAGATTATAAATAGTTTAAATAAATCTAAGTAAAAATAACAGTAAAAAGCTGTAAATTAACAGTAAAAATAACTGTAAACATCAGTAATCTGAGTAAATATAAACAGTGGACATGAAAAGTAGATATACAGCAAAAGAGATTTGATGGTCAGCAGTGTTCAGCTTAGTGCAATAATATAGTGAGGTAGCAGCAGTGCAGTAACAACATGCCAGCGAATGCAAAAATGCAAACTGTTGTCCGATGACTTTATTTAATGCACACCGATGTCCCGGGACAGTGCACTAAATGAAGAACCTCCGTATATCATACGAAGAAGGTGCTGCTGTTCTCAGAACAATGGACAGACCACACCAGGCCTCTACATCTCTGAATGTGTCTGAAAGGAGCAGAAAATGAACTTGTAAGACTGAAAAAAAAGCCTACAGATTTCTTTGTATTAAAGGTAAAGAATGGGCACATTAAATACAGAAGACGTGTAATTTAAGGTGTAATTTTCTGTTTATATATGATTTCAGCTTTTTTTCTTGATGTTGAAAAATGAATAACTTTTTCTTAATGGCTGTTTTAATGGGCACTTAAATAAATGAAGGGTGGTCTCTGACTTTGGCACAGTACTGTTGTTGGTAAAAACTAGTTTTAAAAAAATGCTCTGTTAGTTTCAGCTCAGTTTTTAGGATTGTTTGCAGAGGGCGCAGTTTTAGCAGAGCTCCAGCAGTTGCTGGAGAGTAAACGTACTCATTGGCTTTTGTAATTGAGATGGGGCTAATTTGAGCATTTGGTTTGACTGGCCATTTTATATGCTTTACAGTTTCAACCAATTTCTCATCCACATGGGCTTTCAGTGGCAGCCATTAAGCAGCTGTGCTCTGTCTTATTTAGAAAGCACACCCAATTTCAAATATATCTTTGGGGTTAAAAACTTCAAACCACAGCCTCCTGCAAATAAGAGGGGAAAAAGTTGTCCATACTAAGTATCCCCTGTCCAAATAAGAGCAAAGACCTAGTTTAGGAGGACGGAGCTGTTTTTGAACATGAAAGAATCCACTGTGAGCGCTCGGTTCGTATTTTCACAGCGTCTGTACTTTTAAGAACTTGGGCCCCAAAAGGTTTTTTGCCTATTCTTTTTGAAATTATGCCCACCTGGCATCATTTAAAGTTGCTTAATTAATTATTAATCAATACATTTTGAGCTGATTAAAATTCATGAAAAGAAAGTGTTTTTAAAATAATGTCCAAAGCCCCAAGGGAGGTTAATCGGTTTGAAGCAGTCGCTAGATCTCGCTAAAATAATTAATTGCACCTGAATGTTTAGCAAGGTCAGAGAATGGTGGCTGGGTGCCTGAGGAGCGGGGGTGTTTATAACATCACTGGATAGCATACGCAAAAAAAAAGAAACCAACATTTTCATCTAGAAATTAATTCAAGAGCTGAGGCTGGAGGCGCCCTCTTAGCCTTCCCTACCCCCCTGTGAGAAACAAGCACTGCTTTAATTTGACTTTGATCATTGCTGGTGGAAGGAACCTGATTTGTCACTTTTGGAAGGGGAGGGGCTGGACGTGTGAGGAGGAGGATGCAGGAAGAAGAAGAGGAGGAGGTGCTGGAAGAGGAGGAGGAGGGTTGGAAAGAGGGCGAAAGACAGAGATTTTCTCACGAAATCACAGAGTTTGGGAATTCCTGACATTGATTATGAACAATATCGTCTAAAAAGTCTTAAAGAAGATGGTTCATCAGGGGTTCTTTAGTGAAGGGAAGGGTTCTGTTTAGACCCATGAATTTTATATAGAACTATTTCATGCTTAAATGGGCCTTTGCATGGTGAAATTGTTCAGATTAGTGGAGAATGGTTGTATATATTTCTATAAGAACCTTTGAAAATGGCTCTATATAGCACCAAAAGGGGTTCTTCTATTGTTAAAATGCCAAGCTTGTATCAATAGAAAAACCCCTCGTATCTCCAAAATAGTAACTTTACAGGAGAAGGAATAAACATGCTTTACTCTCAGTGTAAGTCAGTGGAACCAGACTTTTTCCCAAGTCATTGTGGGTCATTTCTTTTAGGCCATTTATCATAAAATGTACACATAATGTAAAGAGTAACAGGTGCTTTCAAATTCTGACAAAAACTAAAAAACACCAAAAATGGAGACGTAAGGTTTTCTTGCAACAGCACCGAGATAAAAAAAAAACATATATATATATCCATCCATCCATCCATCCATCCATCCATTTTCTAAGCCGCTTCTCCGTCAGGGTCGCGGGACATATATATATATATATATATAGCACATTCTCCAGTGGTCTGAAGAACCATTTTACCATGCAAAGGACAAGTTAAGCAAGAAATGGGTCTATGTAGATTCATGGTTCTAAATATCTTTACCAAACAACCAATGAAGAACCATCTTTTTAAGAGTGTAACTTCAAGTATTTAGATTCAGAACTATTAAGATTCTTCAACATCAAAGAAACCCCAGTGTTTTAAGAGTGTTCTTTGTCTCCTACTCAACAAGCTTGACCTTGGACTTAAGTTATCTAAGAAGTCACGCTTTAGTTAATTCAGTATTTCTGAAGCCTTGAACATTAGCCATCTTTCTTCCATCATTGGCAGCATTATGAGAACATTACCAAATGAAATCAGGCTTCCCTGATGGTGTTAAAAGTGAAGAAATGTCAGTGATATTTTAGGAGTTTCTTAATCAGATGAGCTCCTCTTACTTACAAGCTTGTAGCACTCACTTAATATGTTCACTGAAGATTCCAAATAGTTCTAAGCATCCCCTTGATTCTGCTTTCATGTTCCCACCCTTTAGCATATAACCCTCATTAGCCTCTCCATTCAGCACTAGCTGTGGTCCCACATCCCCCATTCTGTCAATTACCCCCCTCTTCAGGAGAGCACCATGAAGGCCCGCAACATGACAGCTTCCTTAACCCCCATAACATGCTGCGTCCACCAGGAAACCAGCCTCGCTCATTTGCCTCTCAGACACACAAACGTGTGTCAATCAGCCTTTCCTCTGAATCCCTTTTTAGCACATCATTATTCAGAGCTGCTGCTGGATCATTTCGAATTTTGTTAGCAACCCATCGTAGCCCTCATTTTTGCAGTTGCTCTCTCGGTAGCTTTTCAGGTGGGATTTGGTATTGGTACGTTATATAAAAGGCAGTCCATGGCCTATAAAGCGTTCAAGCACACATGCTTAAAGTAGAGAATAGAGAAACGTTGTCAAGGCCAGACCCATAGGACGCTTCTGTTGAGCTTCTACACTTCTCACAAAGCCATGTTCACAGACCTGTAAAGCCTGTGCCTAGTGTTGATAATGCTTTACTTGTACTGAAGTATATATGTGAGGAAAGGAAGCTACTTTTACTCCGTTTTACTTTACACATTCACCTTGAGGTTTTGGGGGTGGCACTTTATTTGATTCAGTCCTGTTGGTTCAGATCTCCAGGCTCCTTTACGTTAACTAATACATTAACTCAACTCAGTTTTGAGCTTTAGCATTTTATTTCAGATCAAAATGATCCTGAAAAGAAGTAAATCTTGCCCACCGCACTTCATTGCTTATAGTTGGTGAAAGTACTTAAAATTCTGCTGTAGCTCTATAGAACTCAGTTCTTGGTACCTTTTTTTGGTACTTCAGTGCTCCTGTTGAGCTACTTTTACTCCACTTGACCTTATTCCATTAAAGCAGCGATGCTTTTAAATAGAACATTTCCTAAAAACAAAGGTGCCAAAAGACAAGAGCGATGGTTCCCTGAAGGGCATTTCATAGGACAGTTTGACAGTCTGGGTCACCAAGAACATGATTTTTAAAACCATTGCTTTAAAAAAACATTTTTGTAACTGAGTGTGAAGAATGTTTTATAGTTCTGACAAAAGTCAGAGACTACCCGTTGTTAATTTCATTTTCAGTCAGAACGACCATTTTTATGAAATGATGACAGTTTTGATGGCCTACCAGGTCTTGTGCGGTTGTTAAGAGTCCCGTTTTCTTTTAAAGATTTTTTTCTCTATATCTTTTCTCCTTTCTTATGCTTTTAAGTGCTTCGTCTTCTGTCTAATTCCTTGAAAAAGGAATAATTTGTACTTGGGCCTTTTGACTGGGAAATAAGTGAAAGGTAGACCTGATTTAATGTATATGTCTGTCTGTCTGTCCTGCGATGGACTGATGGCCTGTCCAGGGTGTATCCTGCCTTCCACCCAATGACTGCTGGGATAGGCTCCAGCTCCCCCTGCAACCCAGAAGGAGAAGCGGCTTAGAAGATGTGTGTGTGTGGACCTGACTTTTACACAGTACTGTACCAGCCCTTTCTTAAATACCCCCTTTTACCCTGTTCTTCAGTGGTCAGGACCCCCAATGGACCACCACAGTGCAGATATTACTTGGGAGGTGGATCATTCTCAGCACTGCCGTAACACTGATGTGGTGGTGTGTTAGTGTGTGTTGCGCTGGCAAGTGTGAGACAGTAGTGCTGCTGGAGTTTTAAACACTGTCCACTCACTGTCCACTCTATTAGACACATCAACCTTGTTGGTCGACCTTCTAAAAATAATAAGTCAGATAGAGTAGCTCATCTATTTCTGCACAGTTTTTGCTGGTCGTCCTCTAGTCCTTGTTTTCCTCTAGATGCTATTGGCTGGATATTTTTGGTTGGTGGACTATTCTCAGTCCAGCAGTGACACTGAGGTGTTTAAAACTCCAGCTTTGCTGTGTCTGATCCACTCAGACCAGCACAACACACACCATCACCACCATGTCAGTGTCAGTGCAGTGCTAAGAATGATCCACCACCCAAATAATACCTGATCTGTGGTGGTCTTGTGGGGGTCCTGACTGTTGAAACACAGGGCTAACAAAGTATCAGAGAAACAGATGGACTACAGTCTGTAATTGTAGAACTACAAAGTGCACCTATATGGTAAGTGGAGCTGATATAATGGACAAAGAGTGTAGAAACAAGGAGATTATCTTAATGAAGTGACCGGTCGGTGTACATAGAACCTCTAAATTCTTAAACCAAACAAGTTTTTTTTCTAGCGATGTACGTCCAAACCAAGACCCACCAAGATGAATGAGTTCAGGCCATTTCATTGCAGTATTTTGGAAATAATTTCAGGGGTAAGAATGCTGTCCAGGGAAAGTCAAAGAAAAGTAGGAGGAAGCTACAATTAGCGGATAAAATAAACACGTGCTGCTCTTCGTCTGAAGTAGGCCCGGGTTTATGTATATTATCGCACATTCATGCATTATATATAAATTTATGCTACATACCCAGGTTCAAAGGCCTAACACCCATGAGGGTTGAGAAGTCTTTTAAAGATATGTGCTCACTTAATCACTCAAGAAACGGCCCCCTTGAGCGAGCCTAATATTATAATTAATTAATTCAGCAAAAAAAGGGTATTAAATTTCCTCCCTCTAAGGATATTATCTGAATTCATTGACCTTTTAGAAAATCGCCTTCTAATTGTAACCAGGTTCCGTTGCATTTAGAGAATAACTTTCTGTTTCCCCCTCCTATCTCTTCTCGTCTCTTCTTCCTCTTGTTTTTTTTCCTCTGCCGCTGAGTGTAATGATGATATTGAAGGAGGCTTCTGCGAGCCTGGCGTGCCGTTAAGATCTTGCTGGCACGGAGTCATCCCCGGCTTTATCTCCTGCGAGCTCGGCTGAAGAGTGGGAAAAACTTTTCTTATTACCCGCAGCCTGGAAATAGATTGGGGCTCGAAGTGGCGGTGTATCTCAGAGGATGGCAGGATCTGCCTGTGTAGAGGCGCTCACAGGAAAAAAAAAACTTAAGCAAGTTTTGGAGCTCTGCACTCCAGAGCAAGTGAGGGAGCGGGTTTAAGCAGGATTGGAACTACAGCGTTTTTTTTTTTTTTTAAATCAGCAGATATGAGAAAAGGGATTATACTGCCTACTGTACGATACTTAATTCAATCCAAGATTGGTGCTCCAATGAATGAGATATGAAGAATATGCAAAGGTGGCTTTAGATTTTTTTTTTTGCAGTAGTATCTTAAAGGTTGAAAGAGTTATGGCTACATGACAATGTGGCTTTGTTCAAGAAAGTAAAGTTTTCTTACGTTTTTGTATGTAAATAAGCTGATTCCTGTCAGCTCGCTTTGACTCTAGGTCGTTTTACACAATAACGGGTCACTTCTGGTTAGCAGGAAGGTAAATATGATGGCCTGATAGCACTTTTCTTTTTCTAATACCAACTTTATGTTGGATCTTTGAGAAAACAAATACGGACATTTCTTCTTTTAAGAACTACTTAGTTTTAAAATGCTGCATATTTAATTGAAGTTCACTTATGAAGAATATCTAAAAGGAGGCTATCCAACTGCAACTATCCTATTATTTTGTCCCTCCATAATGTTTTCCTCACTCTCAAGTGCCCTCTACTGCCTGCCAAGCCGCCACTGCTAGAATATGTTCTTATAGATTTGCCTGGTTAAATTAAAGGTTAAATGAAAATAAATAACATAAAAACACTACAAATAGTCCGATATTTCAGGACAGCTTTGCAAATATTTTTGCTCCAATGTCCAATCAGCTTGAGACCAATACCAATCAATACCAACATGCCATTTCTCACTGCAATATTACAAAATACATTAAAATATAAAAGCTTTTTAGCAATATTAACCAAAAGGTGACAGTCATACGTAAAAGTTTGAATCGTCAAATAACATCTTTTATTGATTTTCTAAGTGAAAATAAGTTGACAGATCCTCTATAGAGAATACAGTGAAATATGACACTATTCTGCAGATTGTAGTGCACAATTTATATTTACTCCCTGAGTTTAATACATTGGAAGAAATAAAACATAACATGCTGTGACTTTTAAACAAACCACATTTTCTGTTGTTATTCTTTTCCCAACATGCTAAATTCAGCAAATAAACAGTTACTATGCATTAGAATGTGTAGGATTTGTTCTCTGTAGGACGTGTTATTTCACATATTTTCACTTAACGTCATTTGACCAGGGGTGCACAAACTTTTACACGCAACTGTATATTCCCCTTCAGTTCTAAGTGATTGGCATGTGCTTATTGGCTTTACCAGGGTGTGGCTTTGAGAGAAGTAAAACAGATAGAAATCCTTTTTTTGTCTCTCTTAAGCATAAAAAAGGTACCAAAGGTGTTTTACCTGCCCTCTGAAATACTGACAGAATCAACCACTCTCACCATTCTTAACACAGCCCTTTGGGTCAAGCACTAGTTGAATAAACATGAGTCTCCCCCCTCTCTCTCCCTCCCCTTTACTTTTTCCCTTCACCTTACTGCAGTCATAGGTCGAGAATCTATGTGTAAGACTGAAGCCACTCTGAAACGCTTCTTTCAGTTTTAACACACTTCTTTCATTAGTGTTTGTTTGAGCATAGAAACGCTCACTGCCAAATGAAATAGCATTTTCACCATTTCAGTTATTTCATTTCCAGTCAAAGTGGACATTTAAGTGCAAGTTATTTGTCATGCGGAAAAAAGTATATATTTAATAGAGAATTACCCAGAAGCCTCAGCAACTAACATAATATGAAAATTGCCTTTAGTGGATTTAGTGTGTCTTTACTGTTAATACAGCTTCCATTCCATTTTCAGGAGACTTTCATTCAGTCTTTCATAGAAATCTGCAGGGATATTTTTTCATGCCTTCAAAGTTCAGTCTTAGAAGTTGGTTGCATTTTCTGTTTTTCATGATTCAAGTAGTCCCAACATAAATTGAGAGATATGAGTGACATTCTAGTCCAAATATATATTTTCTGCTGTCAGAAGAAAACATTTTTCAGTTTTTGTATATTTTAAAAATGCCTTTTGCCCTTTAAATTGTGTGTAAATTTCATGATGAATGGACTAAAAGAAATGGCCTAAAATGACTTGGAAAGAAGTCTGATTTCATGGACTTACATTAAAAGTTCATCATGTTTTTTTCTTCTCCTGTAAAGTTATTCTTTTGGAGATACAAGGTTTTATTCAAACAACAGTGATGGATTAGTTCTCAACTTTGAATAGAAGTTAATGGAACAAGATTTTTGGGACCTTTTCTACTGGTCTTTTAAACACCAACAGCAGCTGTTAAAAAAAGGGCAAAAATGAAGATGCAAAGTTTTGATCTGACAGCAAAAATGTTTTTTACTTTCTTACATTTGGGAATATCAGCATCTGTTTACACTGCGTGAGCATTTTTCAGTGAATATGCCAAAAGAAATGGACCAGATTAACTTTACATTATTATATATATATATATTTTTATGACAACAATAATATTTAAATTTGCTGCATTTAATCTGTTGTAGAACTGATTATTTTTATGTTAGGTTGCTGAGGCCAAGCACCCACATTCCTCTCTCTATTGTTTGCCATAAAATTTTTTACTAAAACTGTGTATTTTTTTTATTTTTTTTTTTTATGTCACATCCAGAACACTCTTCTTAGACACTGTGGCTCACATATATAACCCCCATTGCTTAAACACTGCTTCCCCCTTGGCACAAATCATCACAACCACGTCTCCGCTCGTGTGTGGACCACTGCTTCCCCCTGTTGGATCTCTGAATGCAGGTCACTGCTCTTGCTGGTTAAAGGAATCGCAACCACACACGCATAACATTGTTATAAACGAGTAGAAGCTAGTAGCTAGCAATAAGCATGATGTCATTTTCATTATGCTAATTGGCAGTGCTTTCATTCATTATTAGCACCATTAGCATTATTAACTGGACCATTTCTTTAAGAACAGAGAGAGCTATGTGCTCCCTTTAGTGTTCCTGCAGACCTCCGGTTTAGGTTTATTTAGTTTGGCGGTCCATCTGGCAGTAGAGTAGACTGGGAAAACACAGCTGAAGGCATTCTGGTGCATGCACACCCATTCTGCAAAACACAAAGACTTGCCTGACTGCGTAGTCCCGTAATATAGAACATTGCAGTTCATTTTGCAGCATTGCTCTGTGCACATCTATCCCATAGGTTAGGAATTCAGGGTGGGAATAACCCTGTCCTGGATATTTTGGCAAGTGTTAGTGGCCCAGCTAATAAGCTAATTAACAAATCTGAGTTGAAGTGGGTGTGTTAGTGCAGGGGAAACATTAAAAAGTAGGACAGGGTTACTCCAGGACCAGGACTGGGAACCACTGATCAGCTGACCTCTTGCAAAATTCCGGGCCTACTAATTATTGTTGTGCTGTCCATCAAACATCAAACGTTCAACTCAAGCTTCTTTGTAGCATTTGTAATACTTATATTAACAGACTAAAAAGTTCAGCAATACAAATTTAGAAGCATGATAGAGGAACATATTTTTAAACAATTCATGCAGGATAAACTAGTTTTGCTAGATGTTCAGTGCAGAAATTTGTAAACTAGCAAAATGTGAACATTGACCAATAAAAAAGGCAACAAAAAAGGTTAATTTTTATCAGCAGTGGAATCTGCCCCTTTAGATGAGCTAATGCTAAAACTAACACTAGAGCTATTTAAAGCAATGTCAGATGGAGAACAAGTTGTCTTTTACACAAGGTTTTTCAGCTAACTTTAATGAAGTAATACAGAGAATGAAAAGTCCATTACATTTATCTTGACGTAGTGTTTTAATCGCAAATGTGAGCACCATACAGTCATATTTAATCTGACTGCTTAATCAAGCTAACTGTTAGCAGCTAATGAGGTAGCTAACTAGCTGTCTAACTGAAATAATACAAAGCTAACTAGCTAACGTTAAAGGATTGCTAGATGCTGAGGTGGAGTCAGCTTAAGCTTCCTGTCAAGAGTGAAGTTAAGAAAAGCTAGCTAGTTAGCTAACAGATCTTAACATTATTCTGTAATATTGTTTATCGTTAGACGTTATTAGAATCCCCTTAGCAAACAACAGTAACCAAGATAAAGTTTAGTTTACTTTAAAGCTAGCAGAATTCTGCCTTAATGACCCTACAGGACATCATATGTCCCTCAATAACACCTTTACACCATTTTTTAACTTAGAATGCCGTTCTCACTGCAGGTTTGTTTTGAGGAATTCTGTTGAAGTTTCTCCTTTGCTTGATGGAAGAAATAAGGTTTGGAGACTACTGTGGTTGACTTATTCATTTAATTAGCAAATGGTCAAGTTTATACAAGGTGCAAAAAGGTGCTTTTGTGAGCAATGCCAAAGATGAACCACTTTTGGTTCTCAAAAGAACCTTTTCTTAGAACATAAGATTTTTCATAGAACAGCACATGAAAGGCAAGAACCGTTTAGAAGCCTTTATTTTTCAGAGTGGACTGGAGTCCTATTATGCAAGGCTTTCAGAAGTTTCACTCCTTGTCCCTTACTTAATGATATGCTGCCACTGGACTTGATTATAATGCGGAACTCAGTGAGCGCAGGGATCCCAGCCTTTACCGTGAACCCTCAGAGGGGTAGCCTTGCTCCTTTGGGGTAACTGAGATTGGTAACACTGGGAAAGAGTGAGTGCAGTGGGAAAGAGTGAAATGGGCCTCTAATCTCCAAGGTCATCCCCTGGTTTCGTACGACCTTAAGGCTAATCCTTAATGGCGCCGGAGTGCGGCACTAAAAGGGCCCCGTCGCGGCAGAAGCCGCTCTTTTATTCTCGATCGCGCGCCCATTAATTGCTCGCCAGTTGATTTGATCTCCCCATTTGGCGCGTGGTAAATTGGCCTCTTATTTCATCATTTCCCATCCCGTGTTACTTTAATTAGGCTTATGCGGAAAGAAGAAAGAGGGCCTCGCAAGCCACTGGCGGGTCACGGGCCGCGTCCTGAGAGCCAATTTTGATCTGAGGCTGATGAAAGGAGGAGTGCATCCTGAAGATCGGACAATGTCATTTCTCCCTCTCTCTCTCTCTCTTTCTCTCTCTCTACCAGCCCAACTCCGTCCTTACAGGCATGAAAGGCCAGACCGTCTCCGTGCAGGAGAACATTTTATCATTTTATTCGCCCTCTTTTCTCACCCCTGCCAATTTGGGCTTCCTTCTGATGGCGGATTGAGCGAAGTATTAAATATGTAAGTGGAAAAGTGCAGAGAAGTCGCGTGGAGCGGGCAGGAGAAGAAGAGACGAGGGTAAGTACCTGTGAGGAAGCTGTCACAGAACAGCGCTGACCTTTCTGAGAAAAAAAAAAAAGAGAAGGTTCCTTTTACCTTCTTGACACAGTACGCCGTACGTCAATTCTCCAACTTTATTATTCTCTTTCTGAGGGGCTCTGGCATGGACAGGGACCCTGCTTCAGCCTGCCTCATTAAAATATGCCACAGCAGTCGGGCAGAGGGTACTATTGATCATTATGGATGTGCAAAAAGGGGGACAGCACCATAAAGAAAACATAACCTTCCTTTTTTTCTGCTCTGAAACCGCACATTCTGACGGCGTGTGTCAAGGCAGAAATACGAGCTGTCGATTCTTTCAAGACAAGATCATAAAAGTGTGCATGAAGAACGGCCCGTTAATGGATAGGGCTAGGATCAATAAGCAATATCCGAAGTTTTAAAACAAGGCAATTATGCATAAACCTTTACGAACTTCACAATGTCATTCAGTGTTAATAAAAGTTTTTTACCACCTTTGTACCAAAAAAAAAGGGATATATCCATCCCAACGTGTCAAGTTTTACAACCCCCCATCCCACCCCCTCCTTTACACACAAACCATCTACATTTTGATGTGTGCCTATTAGGGAGGCCTCCTTTGCTCTGGTGTCCACCAGCTAAATTAGCTCAATCAGCAGCCTTTCAACCTCTGCTCCCTGGACACGCTGCCCGATGACGTAACTCCTCCCAGGGGAACCTGCAGCCGAGGGAGTGGGGTAGTGATGGAAGGAGAAGAAACGAAAGAGGAAGAGCCCCTGATTGCCTTTCTTCTTTAACATCTCTGAACCTGAAAACAAATCTCTTTATTTCCTCTCCAGTCTACATACATCATATAATAATCTACTGAATTTATTTACACTAGTGTTAAAAAGTTTAGAATTACTTGTAATATTAATAATTGCTGTTACTTTATTGGGTAATAACTTGATAAAAGTACTTTAAATTAGACATCAGAAGGTATTTTAAGACGCTTTATGCAATATTTGATCAGCATTTTAGGAAAATCAGTATGTTACTACAAGAAAGTATGCTGTGATTAGCTTTTTATCACCATTTCTTAATACATTATATGCCTTAGGATTTGACTACCACTTTTTAAATGCGAGGCATTCTGCATGTTCATTTTAGCTCAACTTAATTTGCAGTGTTTTACAGCTTTGTCAGTTATTAAGGAGTCATTTACAGCTCTATTCATCATTCTGGACACATCTTTCTATATTTTCCTACTAATTGGTTGAAGTCTGTGAAGTTGTGGAGTTGCATGTATGTCCAACAACGAATAAATGAAATAAATGAAAACAGTGATTCAGCTCCTTAAGCCTTTAGGAGTATTAGAGCAGGATGATCATGTGGATCTGATTAGAGCTGCAGTAAAACTGTAGGAGGATCACCCAGAGCAAAGCAAATGAAGAATTAGTTCACTTTCACTGCTGACTTTCATAAAACCATTCTATTTTAACAAGCATATTTCTGTCTGTTATACTCTGAAAAATCATTTTTGTGTTTAGTTTACAAAGTTCACAAAGTGTTGCTTTCAAACTTTTGGGTGTAGCGAGCATGCAGAGAATGTGCTTGAAGTAAATGAATTCCACCATAATCTAATCTCAGTTGGCTTGTCCCAAAGTCAACACTCGCAGTTTGTGGTTTTGCTAAGTACACACTGAAGTGACGTATTTCAGAGTTTATCCAAAGTGTGCAAGCACTCCATAATACTGCATGTGTGTGGATATGTATTGTATCTTTATAAGGCAGACATTTGCTGTTGTTCTTGCAACATTAACATTGTTGGTGATGTTAGCAGTGTTAACCTCCCCTGAAATTTCTGAGCCAGAGTGTTGAAATGTCCCTGTTGCACTAAACTGTGAGCCATACTTGGTTCAATAATGTAGTGTTGGGCCCTGCACTTTTTGTGCATTTAAGACACGTTGCCAGAAAACACAAGAACATGCACACAAGTACACAAAGCAGTGAACTTGAAGACAAGGCCATTCTGTGCCTTCAGTGCGTTCCATTTCTTATGTGCTTGTTGGAATGCAGTGACACACTTGGGGTTGTTTCACAAAGCAGCAACGAGGTATTTATTTATATATATATATATATATATATATATATATATATATATATATATATATATATATATATATACTTTTTTTTTTTACCACGTAAAGCAGCTCCTGCTCCTACCAAGTCCAAGGATGGACAGTAAATAGACCACCTCTAGGGTCAAACCTAGCTCAAACAGGCTGAAACCCAAAAGGCTACCACTGGACGGCCTCTTTCAATCCACTGATTAAAAAAGTACAAGGCATAAAAGCCTTGTAATTTTTCTGTCAGTGGGTTGAAAAATCAACTTTTAATCAACTTTAGAAAACTGAATAACTATCTAAACTATTATTTTACTTTCTTAAAGGTTGACGAATGTGAACTTTTAGCATAATACGGTTCTCCACTGGCTTCTGCAGAGACACCCACCAGATCGTGCTTGGCAGGCACTTCTCTTGAACATGCAGAATGAAGAGAAAGGGAGTGGGAGCTGAAGAATGAGGGGAGAGAGAGAGAGAGAGAGAAAGAGAGAGAGAGAGAGATGGGGAGGGGGTGCTGGATTCTAGCGAATGAGCCATAACATCTCCTGCTCCTCAAATCTACAGGGATTTATTAGATATGGAAGTCCATTAGCATCATAAAGCAGGAGTGGGGGAATGGCGCTGTGCCGGGGCTGAGGCCTGGGGAAGCTTAAAGACACAGGGACGTGTGAGTGGGAATAAGCGGATTGCCTTGATTTAAGCCCGAGAAGGGCTGTTTAACTTAGAGTGCTGAAGATGCATATCTGCTCTGAGCACGATGCTGCCTCGTAAATCACAGCTAGCACCGCAGGGGACGAATAGTGAGCAGGGATTTAGGACGGGTTGAAAGACCACCAACGGCTCACACTTAGCACTGACCACAGGCACCCCTGGATCCTTACAGTGGCAGGACAGATAATTTGAGAGACTGTCCTGTCCAAGCAGGTGAAGAAAGGTGATGTGTAATAGGGCTGTTCCCAAAGTCAAGCCCAAGCTCTGATTTTCCACTAGTCACTCAGGGGTGCAGGGCCTACTTTCAGGACTGTTTTTCTGTAGGTAAAAAAATACAAGAAATAAAAGAACTACAAAAAATACAATAATTTTAGAGTAACAGAGACTGTATGTGATTGTTTTACACCTTGTTTCATGTGTCTTGAGTGTTGAGGTTATATCTGGACAGGGCTTAAAAATGCTGCTGTAAGTGCACCCAAGATGCATTTTTAAAAATAATAAAAAGGCTTAGATCTCATCATTCAAACCACTTCCCTACCATGATCTGCCCTGCTGCTGTAAGGGTTCAGGGGTGCCAAGTTCTTATGGTTCTTATTATTCTTCCACTGAGGTGATGGCTGTGATTATATATTAAGTGCGAATGCATCTGTCTTTCAACAATCAAAAACCCTGCCCATACTGTGACAGCAACCCCTTGCTGTTCTGCACAAGGCACTGCCCCTTAGCCTGCCACTACTTTATGGTGTATCACTGTTCCCCAGTTCAACTCCTGACATGACTTTCTTCTCTGAGTTTAATTTGGTAGCCTAGTTTGCCAGTCTTCATGTTGAACTACTTAGCTTAAATCAATGGTCGGCAACCCAAATTTTAAGAAAAAACATTTTCAACTTTCAACTTTTCAACAAAAATCAAACCACTTTGGGAGCCACAACATTTGATGTCCATTTTACCATCTTGGCAGTAAATATGTCTCAGTATGTGCTGATGTATATCAAAATATAAATGAAAACACAGACTTACTTTGCTCAGCTTTAAGCTTTAGCTCAGCTATAGCTGCTTTTCTCACATCTCCGGCAGGAAATGTGAATTGTCTTTTGTAAATTGTGGAATTGTCTTTTGTAAGACAAAAAGTGGAATTGTCTTTTGTAAATTGTCTCTCAGCATTCAGCTTTTTACAAGGCTGAAGTCAGCTTCTCACACTTGTTCGAATGTTCTTGTTCCTCTTTAAATGGTGCCTGAGGCGTCAGTGGTATGGTGAATGAGAAGCTGACCTCCTCGTGAATTTTAGTGTTTGACAGTTTCTTGTTCCAGATTAAACGTATCCGTTAACCAGCTGAGTCATTATACAACCCCAATTCCAATGAAGTTGGGACGTTGTTTAAAACATGAATTAAAACAGAATACGATGATTTTCCAAATCCTTTTCAACCTATATTCAATTGAATACACTACAAAGACAAGATATTTAATGTTCAAATGGATAAACTTTATTGTTTTTTGCAAATATTCACTCATTTTGAATTTGGTGCCTGCAACATGTTCCAAAGAAGTTGGGACAGGGGCAACAAAAGACTGGGAAAGTTGAGGAACACTCAAAAAACACCTGTTTGGAACATTCCACAGGTGAACAGGTTAATTGGAAACAGATGAGTGTCATGATTAGGTATGAAGGGAGCATCCCTGAAAGGCTCAGTTGTTCACAAACAAGGATGGGGCGAGGTTCACCACTTTGTGAATAACTGCATGAGCAAATAGTCCAACAGTTTAAGAATGTTTCTCAACGTGCAATTGCAAGGAATTTAGGGATTTCATCATCTACAGTCCATAATATCATCAAAAGATTCAGAGGATCTGGAGAAATCTCTGCAAGTAAGTGGCAAGGCAGAAAACCAACATTGAATGCCCGTGACCTTCGATCCTTCAGGTGGCACTACAGTAAAATCCGACATCATTCTGTAAGGGATATTCCCACATGGGCTCAGGAACACTTCAGAAAATCATTGTCAGTGAACACAGTTCGTCGCTCCATCTACAAGTGCAAGTACGATGCAAAGCGAAAGCCATATATCAACAACACCCAGAAACACTGTCGGCTTCTCTGGGCCTGAGCTCACCTGAGATGGACTGACGCAAAGTGGAAAAGTGTCCTGTGGTCTGACGAGTCCACATTTCAAATTGTTTTTGGAAATCATGGACATCGTGTCCTCCGGGCTAAAGAGGAAAAGGACTGTCTGGATCCAACTTCTTTGGAACGTGTTGCAGGCATCAAATTCAAAATGAGTGAATATTTGCAAAAAATGATAAAGTTTATCTGTTTGAACATTAAATATCTTGTCTTTGTAGTGTATTCAATTGAATATAGGTTGAAAAGGATTTGCAAATCATCGTATTCTGTTTTTATTTATGTTTTACACAACGTCCCAACTTCAATGGAATTGGGGTTTTAAATGGAAATAAGCCCATTTGTCACCAAAATTATTGATGTTCGTCTTAAGTCTCTCTGGTGACCAGCAGTCTGAACGCCATCCTTCAGAGTGAACTAGCAGTTCTACATTAACTCAAGTGTTTATTGTTAAAACTGTGTTGAACAATCAGCAGAGCTTTTTTTTACTGCAACGGAGGATTATTTTATTTTTACCTATAAATCTAATTCTGCTGTGGAGCCACAATATTGCAGTAAAAGAGCCACATGTTACCGACTCATGGCTGAAATAAAGTATCACTTTGGGTAACCTTCTCTTTGCCTTGTTGTTCTTCACCATCTCACAACAATACATTGTTTTAATGCATACGACAGAGATGATTAATATGGGAGGCCAGTTGTTCTTGTAAATGTCGACTGACTGTGTTAAGAAACAATTATGATTTCCATGCGACAACCATCTTTTGTATTTTTGCACTTGATGCAAATTGTTACCAGGAGATATGAGGGAAGATACTGTGGAGTTTAAGACCTGCACTCAAATCATCATCATCATCTTTAATCATAGTCTAGAAAGGGTTGCATTCAAAATGTGCTTTTTAAATGGTTAAGTAATTTGGAATTGCTTATTATGATTATATAGGCTGTTCAAATGTATTATTGTAGTACAGAGTTCACATTTTCCATTGAAAACAGGCTTTCGTACTATATCCAGGAAAAACAATTGGTGGGGCGCTACATAGCAGTTTAGCTTTGTACATCACTAATGAGCTAGAACCTATCGTGGTCCAGTGTACTACAATCTACCAATCAGAGCATGTACCAGACACCACAAGGCTTTCATTAGGGGAAGCACGAGCACCTGAGGCTAGAAGGAAAGAACAAGAAAGAAAGAGCTTGCTTCTTCTCCTCCACTGACTCAGCCTCACTTCACCTCATATCTCATAGCAGTGCCACTTGGGTTGAGTGTGTGGTGAGGTGGCCATGCAGCCATGCCAGTAGACATGAAAGGAATTGATCATGGGACTCGTGCTGCAGCTCTCATTGTTCCCCTGGTGCTCAGGTGTTGGCCTGGCGCTGTACAGGTAGCAGATAGCGTACTACTGCAGTAGCTTCGATATACATAGTGACAAATCAGAGTGAGTAAATGTGTGGAGCTGTTAGCGTAAAGCCATTTTTACTTACATCTTGGTAGCACCAGAGATTACGGTGTGTTCCCACATTCTTGTAATTGTTCCCATTGGTAGAACTTAACCCTCTGAGGTTATAATGCATTATAATGATAAAATAGACCAAGTAATCATAGTTAAAAGGAATTTTCAATAAATATTTTTTGGGGTACATTTTAGCGTTCTTTACCTTAAAGCAGTACACTACCATAATGGTAAGGAATGAAAATGGTGGTTGGTGTAGTGGGTAACACCTCTGCCTTCTACGCTGTAGAATAGGGTTCAATCCCCCACCTGGGCAGCACCCTACACTATACCAATAAGAGTCCTTGGGCAAGACTCCTAACACCACCTTTGCCTTCCTGTGTAAAATGATTGAACTGTAAGTCGCTCTGGATAAGAGCATCAGCCAAATGCCGAAAATGATTATTATTTTATTCAAGTTTATTGTTTAAAATTAAATACGACTTATTACAGTAATTATGGAAAACATTCGGTCACATCACCAGTTTAGAATTCATGCCATTTGAAACTGAAAAACATTAAAAGTACTAAAAAACTCTTAAGTTTGCTTGTCTGAATGCTACCCCCAAATAACACTGTTCCACTGTGGAACAGCCTATAGGAATGAATGCATTACATATTTCAGCAAACTTCAGTGTCTGATCAATTTGTGTTACAATGAAATGCATGTTTTCAGTTAAAGTGCAACTCCTTGTGGAAGGAGATTGATGGGACTGAACCATGTTAGGAAGGCCACAAAAAAGAGATCTAACATGGCTTCCAGAGTGTCATGTCACAAAACACTGCTACTGGTGTCCTTAGGGCTCTGTCTCTTTTTAAAGTACTTGTGTATTTAATTGTGTATGTGTGAGGGTAAAGGCCAAAAATGTGTATGTTACCTAGAGGCAGCACCTTGGCACAACCTTCACCATTAGGCTATAGTGTCACCTTTAGCCAGCTAGCTTGTCTGTTCATTTTCAAATGGGGAATTTGCCAGCTATCCACATTTTATTTTAGTGTATTAGGCCTAAAATACAAACTATATAAAACTGTAACTGGTTTATGAATGTTATGTTAGATTTGGAATACAAGGCCAGATGTTAAAATATGGGTGGAGCAAACCACTTGACTGTTATTCTGCTTCTGAGCCATGATATCAACAAATCTGTAAACAAATAAATAAAGAAAGAAAGCATGCAGAATGTAGTTAGTCAACATAGTTGACAAAGAATGACACAACTGATGAGTCATGTAATTGACAATACACTATAAGTAACTGACTACAGACGAGGCTAATTCACCCTTATATGCCCAGCATGTCTTACAGTAACAAATAAATACTATAAAACACACACCCTAATGGGTCTGTCCAACAGCTTGACAGATGACAAATGGACCACACTTTGGACTGTTGGATGTAAGACATATATTTAAAAACAGCTCAGAGCCAAACCTCACTACAGAGAGGAGAACATTCACATGCGCTTCATATTAAGTGCTGAGGCTCACAGCAGGACAAAACACTGGGCTTGTTTGAAACATGTTGCTTTGGAGAATGATGGGCCAAGAGGTCTTATTCTTTTCAAGCCGTAGTTCAGCAAAAAAATGACATGTACACAATCTTCCCAGATTTCAGTAGGACATAGTGTCAGGAACCACAATAGTAAGTATAAGTATCACTTAACAGCTTGTCACAGTTTTAAGGAAAGTGCCTGATGATTTAGACATGAAGTTTGCCTCTTCCTTTAAGGCTGGCTTTACACGGTGAATGCAACTAGTTGCATGTTCTGAGTTGCATGCAACATCATTCCTGTGCAACTTGAAAATTGCATAGTACAATAAAAAAAAGGTTAAAAGTGCACATAAACACATTAAATTACTTTACTCTCCCTATAAAGTAATGTTAGGTATTTGCGTATTTGCAGCATTTTTATCATCTTAAGGATTTTCTCTAAAAAAGTAAAGAAAACTCCTTTTTTTCTACAGCAAACAGGTTTTGGGTAGCATTACTGCTACTGAGTGCTTATTGGTTGGAGAGCAGAGCAGCTCACAGACGCCATGAACGTACATGTTAAAATGTTCGGTGCTATTCCGTGTTTAGGAAATACATGTATTCTTTCACACTAAATGTTTAATCATTTATAAATTATGATTTTGCTCAAATGCTCCATATTAACCCATTCATTTTGGACTTGCTCAGTAGCGTTTGAGAAACCTGGACGACATTGCAAAGTGGTAATTCTCCTCTCTGCAGGTTTCTGGTTTAAACAGATGTTATCGTTAGCTGCTGGTTAGCTCCGTTACAGAAATGCTAACTTATAAAACCTCACGTTTGCCATCATGAGTCTGAAAACTGACAAAATGAAAAAGCCTTGAGTCAGTCATGGTGCATCCTTTTCAACAGCCCACTAAAACACCTTGTTTAAATGTCTTGTGCAGTAATCCAGGGAAACAATCATTTGAAAATATGTCGTTTGATGTGATCAATAATTGTGATGCATTAAGACATTAATGAGGCATTTTCATTGGCTGTTTCATGAACCTGTATCAGGAAGAGACGCCTGAAACTGTCGCTGCTGAAAGTGATCTGCATTCTGCGACTGCAGTTTAGTTTCATGCAGGTTTCAAGCAACTAAAGTTGCATGGAAGTTTCCCCCTGTAAAACCAGCCTAAATTTGTTTTACTTGCCATATCCATGATGTTACATTTTCATTTCCTTGCCGTAAGAGTAGGAGTGGTCAGTAATGGCAAAAACAATAGCATTACGATACTTCACTACATTTTCACTAAAAACGATATGCATCACGATGTTTTGTTTTTATGAGGGTTGATAAGTTGATAAGCTGGAACATACAATAAATTCTTTTTAAAAAAGCAATACTATCAAAAATGATCAATACAATGACTTTTATTTAACATTTTACAGGCTGCACTAAATCCGAAACGTTCTAATAGAGGAGGAGCATCTGTTTACGAAGAAAGCCAAAATGAGCCAATCAGCTTGCTGGTTGACCCGTTAGTGGGAAAAGATCCCCTTCACTGTGGAGATAGATCCAGTTGGAAATCACATTTTTGTATGTTATTTAAATCAAACAGCGCAAACTATTTAAGCTATTGATAACACTAATAAGTGTTTACTGTTTTATAGGTCTTTCTTTGTTCAAAGAAAAAGGAGTCTTATGGAAATAACTGCCTGGGGACGTCACCAAGTTGGTGGACAGACTTTCCTAAGTCCTGTTAAACAGGGCGAATTATGCAGCTTTCTTTCATTTCTGACTTCACCTACAGTATCAAGCTCAGGAAAGCATATTGTGATGTAATTTATCACCATAGTGGTAAATACTGTGCTTCTGCCCACATTTATTCAGCAGCTTTACAAAAGTGAAAATGCCAGAAGGTCAACACCAAAGCTACGGTTAATCAGGTAAAATGGCTTCAAAAGGTAGTTTGAAGCTTATATATAGGCGCGTTGCCTCAGAAAAGCTTTGTAACATTTTATAAAGACAAATCCATAGAAGAAATTTGGATGAAGCAGCCAGAACACTCCACATAACACGGCCTGTAGTTACTATCTTTCATGTATCTGCGTATTGTTTGTCCCTTTCAGACCAAGACTGCCTGTATCTGTTCTTCATCAAAGCCTGCAAATTCTTACACAGTGATAATTGGATTTGATTGTGCCTCGCCAAGGCCTCGCCTTGAATTACTTCGTGTTTGTCTTATTTGTTTCTGGCCATAATTGAGAGGCTTCGCCCTGGGTCACTTTAATCATTACCAAAAGCATCCAATGTGTATTAATTCCCTCTTTATCATGCAGACTCTGTGTTTTTTAAGATTGATTTGTTTAAATAATGCAGCCCAAACCTCTGAATGTACTGTGCATTCAGCGTGTGTATGTGTGCGCAAGGCAAAGACGAGCACATGCTAATTATTCCTCACCTCGTCCTATTTTAAGCCTCTCTTTATCTGGGATAAACTGCCCTAATAAAATGGTATTTAAAAATAGGTTAATTGCATTGCAGTTCTATTTCTGTAATTGTTACAGGGAATAAATGAGATGGGGGCTGTGTGCTGGGAGGCAGCAGGGAGAGTTGCACTGGAGGTTCATGGTTCTTTGCTGCCCCCTAGAGGAACCATGCAGCAGAAGCAGCAAGAGCAGTTAGTCGCCAGTGCTTTTGTCCAGCTCCCTGTTGAAGATGATTTCCACTTGAATCGTGAGGGCTTGAGGAAATTAATTGGTTACGGCAGATTAACCGTGATTGATGCTTGAATTATGACTCTAAGAGCCTGTCCCTAATTTTCCTTTTTCTCCTCTTTCTCTTCTCTTTCTAAAAATAGCATCCTGCGCAATAAGCATGTGCGAATGAATCACTTGCTCCACTGAGTCACCATAGCAAGGTTAACGCAAAGAATCACATTTTGATGAGTACAGTGAAACATCCTCGATCACGCTTTACTATTTCATTTACTGAACCACAACTATGCATATTTTTTGGCTTGAATGTGAATATGAACCCATTTTAGTTAGTGTAAGTTTTGCTTGCTTTTTTTCAGGTTTTTTTTTGTCAACTTTTAATCAGCTTTAAATAACTGAGGGAAGAAGTTCATTTTCTTTCTTAAAAGTCGTGATGAATTTGAACATTTTTTTAATTAACAGGAAAAAATGTGTAATATGCATCTTTGCTGGCTGTGTACAACAATGCTAGGGGTTTACATATTTTCATATTTCACATTTTCAAATGAAAATGGCCCTGCAGTGACAGAATAAGGCTTTTTTGGAAAATCAAATAAAAATTGTGTTGTAAAGAAGTGGTTCAGTGGCATGAAATAAATTTTAGAAATGATCTATTTCAAAGCAACTATACATATATAAAACAGCTTCAACCCTTCTGGGAAGGCTTTCCACAAGGTTTAGGAATGTGTTTATGGGAATTTTTGACCACTCTTCCAGAAGCGCATTTGTGAGGTCAGACACTGATGTTGGACTAGAAGGCCTGGCTCACAGCCTCCGCTCTAATTCATCGCAAAGGTGTTCTGTCGGTTTGAGGTCAGGACTTTGTGCAGGCCAGTCACGTTCTTCCACACCAAACTTGCTCGTCCATGTCTTTATGGACCTTGCTTTGTGCACTGGCGCGCAGCCATGTTAGAACAGGAAGGGGCCGTTCCCAAACTGTTCACGCAAAGTTGGGAGCATGAAATTGTCCAAAATCTCTTGGTCTGCTGAAGCATTAAGAGCTCCTTTCACTGGAACTAAGGGGCCGAGCCCAACTCCTGAAAAACAACCTCACACCATAATCCCCCCTCCACCAAACTTTGCAATTGGCACAATGCAGTCAGATATGTACCGTTCTCCTGGCAACCAACAAACCCACACTCATCCAATGGATTGCCAGACAGAGAAGCGAAATTTGTCACTCCAGAGAACACGTCTACACTGCTCTAGAGTCCAGTGGCGGCGCTTTATACCACTGCATTCCACGCTTTGCATTGCGCTTGGTAATCTAAGGCTTGGTTGCAGCTGCTCGGCCTTGGAAACCCATTCCATGAAGCTCTCTGCACTGATATTGAGCTGATCTGAAGGCCACATGAAGTTTGGAGGTCTGTAGCGATTGATTCTGCAGAAAGTTGATGACCTCTGCATACTAAGTGCCTCAGCATCCGCTGACCCCGCTCTGGCATTTTACATGGCCGACCACTTTGTGGCTGAGTTGCTGTCATTCTTAATTGCTTCCACTTTGGTATAATAGCACCTACAGTTGACTGTGGAATAGTTAGTAGTGAGGAAATTTCGCGACTGGATTTGTTGCACAGGTGGCGTCCGATCACGATACCACGCTGGAATTCACTGAGGTCCTGAGAGCATATATATATATATATACTCTTATTTTTCCATACCTCCAAAGTTGAGTCAACAGGTTGGTTGCATTTCTGCTTCTCACAGTCTTAAGAAAATCCAAACACATTCAGTGATGTTGAGTTCTGGACTCTTCCCAAATCTTCCCAATCAGACATTTTCCAGAAGGTATTGTGTGATGTATTAAATTTCTTTCTGCTCATCAGTATTTATTATGTCTTCAAACAAACCTCCATATATGTTACACATCCTCAAATGAGCACTGATTCACCACGAAGCTTGACTGATGATGGTAGATATTCACAGTCTTTCATTGCTTCACACACATTCTTTTAGACCCATAGCATTGAGTTGTCTTGTCACAGTAAAAGGATGGAAGGACTGTCGGTTTTCTCTGATTATCTTACATCTGATCTCTTCAGAAAAATCTTTTAATGCAATTTTAGATGCACATAAAGAAAAGTGTGTGGTGGCGGAGGGGAGTTTGAGTAGTTGCTTGTGTGAATGAATATTAGTGCCTGTTTAAATGGAAACATGAGGTCAGTGACTCTTGGGAACAGCTGTTGTTGTTGGAGGAGTAAAAGTGGCAGTGCACAAGCATAAAAAGTGGACAAATAAAATACTGATAGATACTTTGTGTAGGAACCTTTGTTAAATTTCTTTTTTAATTTTACATAATTTATTTAAATTAAATTGTACTTAGTAGCCGTTTTGACTAGAAGTCAAAAAAACAAAAGGGTGGTCTCTGACTTGCACAGTACCGTGTAATAAAGCTCTTAAATAACCACAGTCAGTGGTCAGTAAATGTCAATACTAACCTTAATTAAATAATATTCATTTAGGCAATTTAAATGAGCATATATTCACATTTAGTATACATAACACATAAAAACAATCTTTTCACAACAAATCTGAAGATTGTTTTTACCAAGTCAGAGGTCATTTTAGCAGCTTTAGCACAGTTTGATGAGCGACTGTACAGTCATATGCAGACCTTTGGGCTCCCCAGGTCAGATTACTCACTTTGTTGAGCTTCTGAGTGAAAATAAGTCCTCCTCAGAGAACACACTGCTGCACATTTTAGTGCACATTACTGTTTAAATGCTGAATTTAACATATTGGAAAAAATAATACAGAAAATGTGATCTGTGCAAAAGTTTTGGCACTTTGTGTATTTTTCTAAATATTTAGCTAAAATTTGCAAAAGATGTGCCATATTGAAGTGTGCTCCCTGTAGAGGATGTGCAAACTTATTTTCATAAAGAAAATGAACATAATCTGACAGGGGGTGTTCAAACTTTTGCACACCACCATACAGGACTGGACAAGCCCGGGCAAACAGCCTCAAAGCTTTGCTTAGAGTGCCATCTGCTGGCTACATTATATTCAAAAGGACTGAGCCTCAACCATTCAGAATATTAGGGTCAGTGCAGACTGAGAGAATTATCAAAAAGAATCAACACACAAGACGGTTGTTTCCATCAGCTTAACTACATTTAATGAGGTGTCATTCACTTCCAGAATGTTTTTAACAGAGCAGATTCAGAAACATTCTGAAGGCCTCCAGATGAGTTTGGCAAGAATGGACGGGAAAAAAAAAAAAAAAAAAAAAAATCACCACATTCAACCTCTGCCGCCTTCAGAATGCTGGGGTGGTTATGGGGTCGGGGGTCCTTTATACTTCATTTATGGCAAACCTTTTCATTCCTGGACGATGGCTAAACGCACTCATTTAAGCAAAAACAAATGGACCCCCTCCAAAATAACAGCCCAGCAGGCCACTGTATTACAGTTTCCCAAGTCAAAGATTTGCATAGATGTCTTAACCTTTCTGGAGTGCTTCTGGAGTTTCTACTGATCATGCGCCGAATGAAACAATGAGCAGGAGGTCAATGAGCTCAACAGTGTAGAGACTACATTTTAAACTCAGAGGCAGTTTTTGGCTTTAATGACAATATAAGAAGTTCATCACTTTTTTTTTTTTCCAAGAAAAAAGGCACCATGAGAGAAAAATCATGCTGCTTCACTTTAACTACTTAACTGTACAATAGATAATATTCACATTCACAAAGCTTTAATTAAAACTGAATGAAATTACAGAATCATCACTCAATTGTATTTGCTTTGAATAACTAGGTTAAAAAAAAATCAAAATCAATATAAAAACAACATGATACATGTTATTTTACTTTTCTTAAAAGCCTGATGAATTTTAACATTTTTTACACAAAAAAGGAAAAAAAATACATAATATGGCTCTCCACTGGCCATGTACAATAAGGCTAGCGGTTTAAATATCTTCATATTTAAATGGCTCTGCACTGAGATAGAAAAGGTCATTTTTGGAAGATCAAATAAAATAAAAAGGACACATACAATAAAAATACATTTAAGTGGCTTAGTGGCATATAATGTGAAATAAAACTTATAAATCATATATTATAAAGTCAATAAAATCAGAATTTCTTTCAGTGCTTTGGGAGAGAGAAAGAGAAAAATAAAAACTATCACATAGATTACATAAATCTCTTCTTGGCGTTTTACTTTCTTTCTTCTATACACTTTTTAGCTGGATCACATGGAGTATTTGATCCATGCCTTTTCAAAGGCACTTAATGGATGGTCAGTGAGGGTCTACAGGTGCTGACTCAAGTACAAGCCAATGCAAAACAGTCTTGCATGCATTTACAAGCTTGTTGCTGGTTGCATGTGGCGACTGGACTGGCTGGTTATGTTATAAACTGCGGTGTTCTACAGCCATCTTGTCCCAGCTGCTCTATTTTGCTAGCACCTGATTTTGAAACAAACCTGGCTTCGTTTTGCCCTCAATGCTTCCACATAAGCATATGACATTAATGCTGCACCAGGCCTGTTTACGTACACTTGTTTCTTTGCTATATCGTTTCTTTTTTCAAGGATTCTCTGTGGACTCTTGCACCTGAGCGACTGTGACAAGACACCACGAATACGTACGACTACAGTACCTTCAAGCGATGAACAGATTCTTCACTTCCTTTTTGGACAAACTCCCTGCTTTTGCTAAAATGCTTGAAGAAAAGCTGCCTCTGGATGATCATTTAACATCTACACCACTCTTCCTTCTTCTGTTGGCTTAATGCTAAAATGCCACTATGGCACTATAAGTGACGGATTAAAGCAGCAAGTGGCAAAACTGCGATCTAGACTGCTTGCCTCTGGTTTGAACTTCCAATACGGTTCCTTCTGAATAGAGCAGAATCTTTGGATTTGGCCGGTAGTACAGCTAACGTCAGGCATTTTGGGCACATCTTTTCCCTTCTGTGGACAAGAACATTTCACTGGCAAAAGTAAGATACCTCTGGGTCATATGTGACTGTGTGTTTTGTGAATGGGACTGAATGTATGTAGGTTTGCAGATCTTCAGGAGTGCCGCTGCCTTTGAAGTGTGTGTATGGTATACCATACTGTGCAAAAGACAGAGACCACCCTTCAATTATTTCATTTCCAGTCAAATCAGCCATTAGGTACAAGTATTCTTTCATTTTCATGGGATAAAATAAACCACCTGCATATGGAAGGGGAAACATCAAAGGAAAATAAGTGGAAAACCAGGAGTTTGAGAAAACGGGACTCCTGACAACCGTGCAAAACCTGGCAGAACCACAAAACTTTCACCATCTAATAATCACCGCTTTTTATCATTTTTTAAGAGATTGGAGAAACTCAAGCTCCTTAATTGCTTTAGATGTGGGAAAAAATTAAATGTAGCCATCAAGGTGTTTCTAAGAAAATGAAAGCCCTGGCCTCAACATCACTGAACGTGTTTGGGATTACCTGATTTGTAAAAAGTAGAAAGTTCTAAGACTGAAGTTTGGAGGTGTGGAGAAATACCCCTGCAGACTTCTTTGAAAAGTCTACAGAAAAGAATGGAAGCTCTAATAAAGCAAAGGTTGGACAAACTAATGCTTATATTTACCTACTGAGGCTTTTGTGTAATTTTCTGTAATGTTTTCTATTTTTTTCCTGACATTGAAAAGTTAATAACTCATACTTAATGGCTGTTTTGACCATAAATTCAATAAATGGTCTCTGACATTTGCCTAATACACTATGTGATTAATAAAATAAGATGAAAAGGAGTGTACAGGTCTGTGTATGTTTGTGTGAGATATCTGATTAGAAAACTGTAAAGACATGGTTCATACTGGGCCTTTGTTGCTGTGTGTCTGAGCATTTGTGTGCAGGCTTTTGTAAATGACTTCACTTTACTTGGCAGGGCATGACTTCATTTTTTGCCGTGTGTGTGTGCGCATATGCGTGTATATGGGGTGTACTGATGTTGGAGCAACTTCAACCACCTGGCGGGTCACAGTATGTCCGAGTCATCTATGCTGAAGCTGCTTCGGCGGCTGCTATCTACGGATGCCTCAGGGGACATGGCCGAAAGCAGTGGGTCGCCCCCTAGTGGAGACAGGGCCTCCTCCATCAGCAGGAAGCCCATGTCATTCTTCTTCCCCATATGGGGCGTCCCGGCACCCCCACCGCCCAGAGAACTCAGGTCCCCCAGGCAGCTCATCCCATCTGAGTAGCCACCTGGAACCCCACCATCGCACAAGTCCAGCGATTGGGCAAAGTCAAAGTGCTGGGTGCTGCCCACGGCTGAATACTGCAGCGGCGGAGGCTGAGGGTGCAGGTGCTGGGGTAGAGGAGGCAGGCCCCGGGGCTGCTGCAGCTGGCCTGGGTGCTGCTGGTGCTGCTGGTGCTGCTGCTGCTGCTGCTGCTGCTGGGGGTGGTGGACAGGCATATGGGGTGGGTGGGGGTTGTGGTGGTTCTCCTCAGGGCTGCCCTCCTGCTTCATGAATGGGTTCATTAGGTCGACGTTATTCAGGGCTGAAGGCGAGTTGCTGGGGAGGCCGTGCAACCGGGCCTGCATCTCCAGCTCCTAGAGAAGACAAGTGCACATTGATTATAATCAAATAAAATGTTCAATAAGGTAGGGTGTATGTATATAATATATATGCTGTCAGAAGAAAACCCCGTATCTCCATTTTTTGACGTAATTTGAAAGTGCCTGTTGCTCTTTATATTTTTATACTGTGGGTAAATTTCATGAAGAATTCACCAAAAGAAACATCTCAAAATGATTTGGGGGGGATAGGCTGGCTCCATTGACTTGCATTAAAAGTACAGGAGAAGGAAAAAAATCTACTCTAAAGTTGCCATTTTGGATATACAAGGTTTTGTTCCGACAGCAGCAAGAGATATATAATAACAATATATATAAAATATATCTCCAGTCCAAAAAAAAAAAACTAAGAAATATACAGTCAGTGTACATGTTCTCTGTGTTTTTAAAAACCTTCAAATCAAATTATGGTGATTTTTTTTAGTTGTTTTCCTTAAATTGTAATCCAATCAATTTGTCATAACAGAGATTTACAGTCCTACAGCAAATATGTGTGGATCTATATTAGAAAAAAGTCTGTATATACAACAGTGACCAAGGCAAGCTTTTGTGCTACAATGTCACTTAACGTTTTGCGTTCTTTTTCCTGTTGGCCACTAAATGTTTACCTGGATGCGGAGCCAAAGCTGTTTGTTGGCCATCTCCATCCTCTTGAAGTTGTTCTCCACCTCTCTGGTTCTCTGGATGTCCTTTTGCATGCGTTTAATGTACTCCACTGAGGCTCTCAGAATGGTGCCCTTATTCCAGCGTACATCCCTGAGAATGAGAGGAACCAGTTAAAATTTGAGTTAAAATTTAAACTTCCAGCAAGGTATGAAGAAAACTCTCCTTTGAGGAGCTAGTTTTCAAATATAGTTGTACATGAAAGTTTAAAACACCCCTGGCCAATTTGTTTTCTTTGCCCCAGTATGTTAAACTGTGCACAAGTGTGTTGTCTGTAGCAGATGTGAACTTATTTCCACTTAGAAAGTCAACAAAACATTGACCAGGTGTGCCTAAGCTTTTGCTTATGACTGTATGCTATCTATTCATAACCCTACTAAACTTAAACATAAAACATTTACAAGGTACACAGCCGGTTTTATAAGTTGTACATTACAGATGTTTATCAATCCACAGAGAACTACATAGAAAATGTATATAGATGCACATACATATTTCATACTAATAAATTTTATTAAGGTATATATAAAGTATTTATGTGCTTAGCTCTGTCCCTTTAGTTTAGGTTTGCATCCTTGATGCCTTCAGAACATATGATTGGGTTGATATCTACACAAACTTTTACAGACTGTTGCTCTGCATATACTATATGAAACATCTGAACTATCCCGTATCTGAACTATCCTGTAGCAGTTGGGCAAACACAGACTTACAGGTCGTTGGTTTTGGGGATCATGGTGCCCAGCTCCTTGATACGGTCATTGATATTGAACCTTCGTCTCCTTTCAACTAAAAGGGACAAGAAAGCAGTACAAAAATCAGCAAAAGTGACACACTAATGTGAAAAACAGCACTACTTACACAAATACATTGATTGTGAAAAGCAATATCATTGCACCAAGATAGACTGCTGGACCCAATCTGCTTCGTAAGCAAATGTTCTCTGCCCCTGTCACTCATTGGTGAAGCTAGGTAGAAGTTTTGTGCAATGCCCATGCCGGCTTTTATGCCCCAACCTTATTATGATTGCCTTAGCACCTACACTTTTACAAAGCAATAAATGTGACACCATACAGTGTCCAATACTGATGTGCTTGGGAGCTAGCCAAGCTTAGCGACAGCGCTGCATTCCTGATGCTTATTGTACCTATTCACTACCTGTGAATTGTCACAGGCAATTACATTTTAATGCCACAGCAGCAGAATTGGCCTGGGTTAACGATACACCAAAGGGTTGTATGGAGTCAGCTGAATCTGTCCAGAAGTAGTAGGGGCTCATGGGGGGGGGGGGGGGGGGGGGGGGGGGGGTCTATGGCAGGGCAAAAGCTGATGTACTTTAAACTTTGAGAGGCTGTAAATGTGGTCAAAGCACATATGGGGGGAAAAAAAAGCATAAAACTCACTTAGGTTGTGGTTGTCTTTCTTCTGCCTCTCCTTAGCCATTGCACGGGCTTCTGCATCTTGTTGAAAAAACAAACGGCAATCAATAAACATCGCTGAGGCAAGTTGAGCCTTATGGTTTACAGGCGTGTTTTTTTTTTCATAAAAGATATTTGGCCACAATAAAGAGGTCAAGATGTTTCTTCACCATCATATTGTAAAGTTACATGACCTGCAGTCTTCTCTGCTTTTTGATTTTTTTAATTTGTAGACATATAAAAGAAAGTCACTCATAAGAAACAATGACTCATAAAAAGGCAGTTAGCACTTTCAACTGTTCTTTATTGTAAGATTAAAAAAAAAAATTGGACTCCGATTGCATTTCAATATTAAAAAACAAATCTTCAAAAAGTCTTCAAACCCTTCTTAGAAAATAAACAATGTCACAAGTTAGTAGTTTTTTTTAACAGTCTATACAGCCTTCTGTGACCGTTTCTAAAGAATACCAACAGAAAACTACAGAATTCCCTTATGTAGATACTTCACGTGCACAGCAATTCTTTAAGCTGCAGTTGTGACCTGTAGTACCTGAAAGCTCTCTCTTAATGGCCAGATTGGCAGGGCAGGAATTGCTGGTCATGGCAATGGTGGGGCCAGCCATGCCTGGTCCAGTGTACACATCCAGGTGGCTGCTGGACAGAGGGAGCTGTGGCAAACAAATAGAGGCAGATGAGTGAGAATCTGTTTGTGAGGAACCTTTGATTTTCCATTACAGTGAGAAAGCATAATGTTCTACATTGCTGTGTTCCTTTAATAGCCTTTACAACCTATTGGCTCCAACTGTCTAGGAATGTGTTACATTTGTCAACTACCCTCCACTGTATGAACATAAACCATTTACTTTTTTATTTTGTCAAACTCATTCTCTGAGGAAAGCAACACTGCTGCTCTTGCTAGAGATGTTAACTAGTTTGTCTGATGAACAGTATTTTTATGGAGCAATATTCTGCGTAACCGTGGTAAATCATCACGATCGCAAAAAGCCTGATAAACATGCCACATATCTTTAGTGGTGAGCCATAAAAGTGACAGATACCGGGCAGATAAAAAAAAAAAAAATTTAAACAACACACTTCGAAGCAAGAGAAATGATTGACTATCATGGCTATCTCTTATCAGCTTTATTGTTTTATACACTCCGTATCTTTTATTCCATCTCACGGCTCAATATAATTGCGAGCAGGTAAGCGTTCAGTTCCTAATGAGCCTTGACTGATAAGTCAGCTATCAGAGGCCTCAGATAGCTTATCATACAGGCTACTGAGGAGCAGAAAGTCAAACAAACACAAATCAACAGTAAAAAGGACAAAGTGGCAATAGGGAGCAAGAAGGGCCCTTTACAGAAGGCAGTTAATACTAGTGCAATGCTGCCACAATATATGGTTTATATACTCGGATATCTGTCCAGATCAGTCTCTCTGGGGAGGACAAAAAAAGTGGCCAACAATGAATGAAATCCAACAGGAGGCAGTTACCTTAACATCTTAGATAATGAAGTCGTTTTAATGCTGTTATTTTGTCTATACTAGTAAACTAATGTGAGTGTCACCCAACAATACTGATTTTTAGCTTTGATGGAAGATGAATTTCAGGTCACGTTGAAAGAAAAAACATTTGCCGAGTGCTTGTGGCCCTCTTCCCTACCAGTTAACTGGTACAGCAGTTCATCTGATGCTCACTCTTCCATTTAAGAATCATCTTTATGCTTAGATGCTTTTGGGAAACCCAGTCCAGACTGTTTTGTAATAAAAGTTCAACACATGTACAAACTACATATATAGTGCACTTGTTTTCTCAAGGCTGGTTAAATGTGACCATTCTAAATTCTAAAGGTCCGTTTTAGGTGTAATTTTAGGCCAAGTAAATTAGTCCAATCAAAAACAAGCTATATCAGGGTAGTAAGATGTTCTTTAGCATAGATTACCAATACTAAGGAAGCAGGAGTTCGTTTAACTTTACTATTGCACCCTGATACCGTGACAGACATGAAAATACTGTGACGCTGAATTTTACACCACTATGCTGTGCTTACCCTTCAGTGATTACCACTTTTCTGATTCTTAGTGAATGGATAATAAGTGTCTCTAACAACAGCTGACACTGTATTTATCTAGGATCCTTACTGATCATGTAAACTAAGTCTCAATAGGTATGGTAACAAAAACAAAAAAAACTGAGGGATAAAGACTAAAATAAAGGCTGATAACCAGTGAGAATATACCTCAGTGACAAGTCGCCACTACGCTGTTGGTGGGGGTTTCAGCTTTGTGAAAGGTTTTGACTGCCTTAAGTAGAAAGCTTTTTAATCAGTGGGTTGTAGAACAGCTCACCTTTGATCAAAGGGGAGAGACAAGGCCTACATGATCAGAATGACAGACAAAAACCTTGAATTAAGGCTGAAGTCTCTCCACTCTTAAAGAACCACCCCCCCCCCCCCCTTCCAACCATACCTAGTACTCACCATTTCCATAGCTCACCCTTAAATCACATAGCCAGCTTACAGAACACACAACGGCTACACACAACTTTATCTTAATGAAGATCTTGCACGCAGAGTAGTCAGTACATCATGTTTCTATGCTTTTCTGTGTGTGGACCCATATTTCCATTCTTCATTTTCTTAAGCACATAACTTGCATACATTTTTCCAATTACTAGACATTAACTGAAGCCTGCAGTGTCTCCATATATAAGCAAGTCAAAACAAAATGGAAACACAAGGCTAATATGTAGACATGTATGGTCAATGCACAACTTATCATTAAGATCTTGACTGTACTCAGTTTAGAATTAAACTCTTTATAATATCTACTGATCACCAATAAGAGTATACTACCTCCTTTTCAACACATGTACACATAAAAGTTCCAGCTGTATTCAGAATGTGAATCCCACAGAGCGGTTTAGAGCAAAGATCAATCTTCACAGAAAAGCCAATCAATTCCCAATCAATGCCCTCCCTGTAGCACAGAGAGGTCACAACAGTGCAAAGCCACAATCAAGCAAACAAACACTCCTATGTGATAACAGGAGAACATCGTTTTGACTCCCTCCCTGCAGCAGCCTCTTTAAGAAACAAGCCACATATACACAAATATGGCACAACAGGGCATTGAGCCACAGGGAATACAGCCAAATGTGTGTCAAAAGAGTTTACTGATGACCTTCAAGCGTCTGTGGCATTTGCAGGAGACTGTTTCTAATGGCACAGCATTGCGCTGCTTGGAAGTCTGCCTGGCGTGATACGCATCAGAAATCAAAGTCTAGCTCTCTCTCTTTCTCTCTCAGTCTCTCTCTCTAGCCTGGAGGACATGGCTCTGTGTTAATCAGAGGCTAGTGGTTGCAACTTAACAAGCCGTCCTTCCTTTTCCTAGACAGCTAGAGAAAGACAAAGACAGAGGGGGAAAGGAATCTAGAAAAAGCAACCTTACCAGCTGGATCTTTTCGCCATCAATGACCTCCACTATGGCGTAGGTCTTGTTCATGTCCCTCATGCTAGCTGCTGAGTCCCTCATAGCTGCCTGAGCTTGACGTCTGCCTACCCCTCAGGAGAGACTAACCTCTGGAACATCAAAACTAGCCCTCTTCTACTTTCTTCTCACCACTAAATGGTGAACTTTCCCCTATCTGGACTTTCAGCCTTGCCCCCCCGCCCCAAGCCTAACCACCTCCTTCTCCTCCCCATCCCAACCAAATGCCTTGTAAACAAGTTGAAGTCTAACTGGATATGGCTTAATTGTTAATGTTGAGCAGTTATTTTAAATACAAAGTGGAGTCCTCTGACTCTCTGACAAGCACAGTTCTAGAGGAGAAATGTCTTCACTGCTGCTGCAGCCTTGGGTGCGCTTTGTGAATAATTGAAGTCAATTAAATGTTATAAATGCTTAAAGACAACCAAACGAGTTCTTGAGGCAGCCAGGGGAGGCAGACAGTTTCTTAAATTCAATATAGATCTTCATTTATTCATTGTAGTGTGGAGAGAAAACACCCACAGGCAGAAAGGCCCCTGGTCTGAATTGAAAATAAGCTGTTTTTGAAGGTCTCATGTGGCACCAAAACTGCATTGCATCACAGTTCTAAGATATGGGGTGGGACCATCTGTTCTATAATTAGGAAGATTTTTTTGATGATCAACAAAGATGCTTTTCTTTTCCAGTAAGCCTGATAACAACCAGTCAACAAATGACTCTGCATAATAGCGCCACTGAGTCACAGATGGGGGCTGGAAGCTTCCAAAATGGGCCTATTGAAAAGTAGTGACATGGCCCAATGGTGTACGCTTCATATAGGACTTAGTCAGTCCATTTTCCACTTACTTTATGTATATGATTCACCCTTTTGTATTATTCATCTTCAGAAAACGACTGAGGAGGCCAAAAATAATGTGGGGCTGTGCGTGAAGACGATCAGTGTTACTTACTGTGTTTGGCATTTGCACCACAGGGTCGACGTAGTTCTGTATGTCATCATAACTGGACTGCATGCTAATGATGTCATCGATAACATCCTCCATCTGCTTAAAAACAAGCACAAAAGGTGCTGATTTTACATATTTTCCACTCAAATACAAAAAAAAAGGTAAACAGAAAACTGGGCTTTTTAACCATTTTAAAGTGTCTTTTTGAAAAAGAGTTTTTTTTGTAGTATGAAAACATCTTTAAGTTTTAAAAAGCACAGTTCCCACCCCCAGTTAGTGAAAACTAAGCTGTAAAAAGTGTTTTTGTGATGTCTTAAAATACATTTACATTGCTGTTTTCAGGCAACAGCAGATTAGCTCTGCCCCTTTCCCTTGAAGTTATATAAGCCATGTTTCCGCCTGGTGTGCTTTTGAAATGAGGCACAATACAGAGCAGCCAATTAAAACACAGGTCATTTACATGCATCAGTCTTAAAGGCAAAGCAACAAAACAGCTTGTTTAATCCCAAGTGATAAAAAGAGCTTGGAAAATTATGTTTAAATGTTTTATGACTTTGTGCGGTTTACTAACAAAAACAATCATAAGGTGACCTTCAGAAAAAAGTAAAATTCAACAAGACTAAGATATTGGCTCTTCATATCTTTAACATTTGTTTAAGTTATTTGTTAATTAATTATTTATTTATGTGTGACCTGTTTTTCTAAAACCATGGTAATTTTAAACTCAGTTCTCAACACAAGTACTGTATATATATATATATATATATATATATATATATATATATATATATATATATATATATATATATATATATATATATATATATCACTAGGGAAAGAAAGAAAGAAAAAAAAAAAAAAAAGCATATTTACTCTGAATGAGAAGTTTTTAGAAAGAGTATCCCTCTTATCTCCTCAGCTGTTTGTCTCACAGATGCTTGTAGTACGATAGGGCCACGGATTCAAAGCATTGTACCACAGACTTTAGTGACAGAAAATGAGGAAAAAGACCAAAGTCTGCTGAGTTCAAAAGGTCTTCCTAGTGTCTTCTGCTCTCCCTGTCACTCTTTAATCTCTAATTACACCACCATAGTCATAATTGGCCACTTAAACCAATGACAATGGAGTTAACGCTGTGACCTTCGGGTGACATAAAAAAAAAAAAAAAAAAAAAAAAAAAACCACACACCCACACTGCAATACGGCTGGGAGATGGAGAGGGAGGGAAAGGGCTTAGAACAGTCAAAGATGAGTTGGGGCATAGTGTTCACTGAACTTTTGAATACTGAGAACCAATGAAAAGTACATAAGCAGGGGGAGGGAGAACTGCACTGATAAGACTGGGAGATTAAGAATAGTAGCAAATTAATACAAACACATACATTCAAACTCAGGGTTGCTGGAGGATCAATAAAACCAAGCACTTCTACATTATATCTTGATTCCTCTGTGCTACAGACATTACACAAACAAAGATCAACACAGACCAAGCACCATCTGCACTTACTGACTCTTATAAGACACACTTATTTTGCTGGTAAACTTTGTATTTAGAGTCTCATTCTCCTCATGCACAATGCCCTAATTGTTCATCAGTCGTCAGTTTATGACCACAGGACCACTGGACCCTTGATATCTTTGACTAGCACACTATTCTCAACCCACCTCTGGCACTAAAATGAACCAGAAACACTGCTTAGCCTGACACGTGTACCAGTGCAACTTCCACAACCATGCCACTTACATGCTGCTATCAATGCTTTGTTGAAAATGATTCAACACTCCGATAACATCAGATGAGCTTTAGTCCTATGGAGGTCCCTTTCCACTGATGGATAGCGGGGGCTGATAAATCAAAGCAACAGAGGGGCTACAGCAGGGGCAGACAGATATAAAACCTGTACATGCCACTCAAGTCACCAAGCCAATGAATCTTTGGGCAAAATTAACAATCTGTAGCTAGAATAATAAACATTTACTGTAAATACATTATATTCACAATTAAAATGCATGTTTTTGTACTGAAAACAGATGTCAGTTTAGAAAGAGAAATTTACTTTGAAAATCTTGTATATATTTGAAAAAAAATTACTGTTATGACTAACACGCAGCATATTGTGTTGTTTTGTAATGCAAGTTATTACAATAACGATAAACACCAACATACGGCCAGCCCTGCCATACTATTCAAGCATACTGGCCAGCCCTAACATACCATCCAATCTGTACCATCTTGGTTGTCATCAGGTACCGTTTAGCTATTGTAGTGACAGCCTCTCATGTAATGGCAGCTTATTTCAAAGCTTCAGCCAGTGGAACAGCACCATCATATTAGCTATTGTGGTGGTTATGGTTAGCAAAATTTGATGTGATGTGATTGCATTTGTGTCTGAGCAAACAGTTCTGTTAAAAGGGAGGCAAAAAAATAATTCTAGGCAAGTGGCCACAGACTGTGGCAACAACATTTCATATTGGGGCCCCAAGAGGCCACAGGATCTGTGGAAATGTTGCGGCCAGGGGTACTGGCCAAGCAGCAGTGTCTAACCCTGCCCCACACTCAGTAACTACAAACCTACGAAGGGAATCCATATGGTAGATACCCCCAATAAAATGGCCAATGAGTGTAGGTACAAAGTATATCCTAGAAGCAAACCACACCCCACTGCAAAGAAAACTGGTGAAAGTTGTTTACCTCTTTTTCATGGCTGCAGTTGATGTTAAGCATGGCCATCGGGCTGTTGGGTGCACTGTTCCCTGCTGAGGTCATGAGCTGTTCAGTGCGCATACGAGGCGAGGGCAAGGGAGGAGGGACGGCTGCGGACTGGACCTGGGCCATGCTTGGCGGAGAAGGGTGGACCACACCTGCCACAGCATGCACTGCCTGCTTGGTGGCGTAGGTGGTAGACAGGTACTCCTTAACCTGCTGCCGCTGCGACTGGCGGATGTGGTAGTCTGTGGGATTCTCCAGATGAGTCTGCACCTGTAATGGCAAAGGAATGATATTAGCAATGGACACATTGAATTTCACACCACGACTTTCATACTATGAATACTGTGAATTCCATAATGGTGCATGAATGCAACAGTTTCTAAACTAAGTCGATCAGTAATCAGATATGTTCAGTTACTTGTGCACGTGAAGTATCTACATAAGGGAATTCTGTAGTTTTCTGTTGGTATTCTTTAGAAACGGTCACAGAAGGCTGTATAGACTGTTAAAAAAAAAGTTCAGTTACATTCTTTGAACCAGTCCCGCTCATCACATTTTCTTATAAATGGAAATGGGGAGTTGAGTCAGGACAACAATTGTAACCTTCATCAGGAGATGAAGATAGAAATCTTGTTTTAACACTTTTCCCACATTACTTCCTCTTTTTCAACTGGTAGAGCTATTGAATTGACACATAAAATGCAAAAATACAAATTTCCATGACAGCATTTCACCAGGGGAGAGGCTTCTGTTAACATTTGGTACATGCTGATTGCACAAACTAAGAAATTATGTAACATCCTAAAACTGAGATCTGAAACTGAATATGGCTCATTTTTAAAACTAGAAAATCCAAGAGCATCCAATGTTTTTAAAACTACACTGCTCAAAAAAAAAAAATACATAAAGGGAACACTCAAATAACATCCTAGATCTGAATGAATGAAATATTCTCATTGAATACTTTGTTCTGTACAAAGTTGAATGTGCTGACAACAAAATCACAAAAATCATCAATGGAAATCAAATTTATTAACCAATGGAGGCCTGGATTTGGAGTCACACACAAAATTAAAGTGGAAAAACACACTACAGGCTGATCCAACTTTGATGTGATGTCCTTAAAACAAGTCAAAATGAGGCTCAGTATTGTGTGTGGCCTCCACGTGCCTGTATGACCTCCCTACAATGCCTGGGCATGCTCCTGATGAGGTGGCAGATGGTCTCCTGAGGGATCTCCTCCCAGACCTGGACTAAAGCATCCACCAACTCCTGGACAGTCTGTGGTGCAACGTGGCGTTGGTGGATGGAGCGAGACATGATGTCCCAGATGTGCTCAATCGGATTCAGGTCTGGGGAACGGGCGGGCCAGTCCATAGCTTCAATGCCTTCATCTTGCAGGAACTGCTGACACACTCCAGCCACATGAGGTCTAGCATTGTCCTGCATTAGGAGGAACCCAGGGCCAACTGCACCAGCATATGGTCTCACAAGGGGTCTGAGGATCTCATCTCGGTTCCTAATGGCAGTCAGGCTACCTCTGGCGAGCACATGGAGGGCTGTGCGGCCCTCCAAAGAAATGCCACCCCACACCATTACTGACCCACTGCCAAACCGGTCATGCTGAAGGATGTTGCAGGCAGCAGATCGCTCTCCACGGCGTCTCTAGACTCTGACACGTCTGTCACATGTGCTCAGTGTGAACCTGCTTTCATCTGTGAAGAGCACAGGGCGCCAGTGGCAAATTTGCCAATCCTGGTGTTCTCTGGCAAATGCCAAGCATCCTGCACGGTGTTGGGCTGTGAGCACAACCCCCATCTGTGGACGTCGGGCCCTCATACCATCCTCATGGAGTCGGTTTCTAACCAGTTGTGCAGACACATGCACATTTGTGGCCTGCTGGAGGTCATTTTGCAGGGCTCTGGCAGTGCTCCTCCTGTTCCTCCTTGCACAAAGGCGGAGGTAGCGGTCCTGCTGCTGGGTTGTTGCCCTCCTACGGCCTCCTCCACGTCTCCTGGTGTACTGGCCTGTCTCCTGGTAGTGCCTCCAGCCTCTGGACACTACGCTGACAGACATAGCAAACCTTCTTGCCACAGCTCCCATTGATGTGCCATCCTGGATGAGCTGCACTACCTGAGCCACATGTGTGGGTTGTAGAGTCCGTCTCATGCTACCACGAGTGTGAAAACACCATCAACATTCAAAAGTGACCAAAACATCAGCCAGAAAGCAGAAAGGTACTGAGAAGTGGTCTGTGGTCCCCACCTGCAGAACCACTCCTTTATTGAGTGTGTCTTGCTAATTGCCAATAATTTCCACCTGTTGTCTATTCCATTTGCACAACAGCTGTGAAATTGATTGTCAGTGTTGCTTCCTAAGTGGACAGTTTGATTTCACAGAAGTTTGATTTACTTGGAGTTATATTGTGTTGTTTAAGTGTTCCCTTTATTTTTTTGGGCAGTGTATGTCACACTGCAACTGCCTTTCAAAACAATCTAGAGCTATTTAGTCTCATTTCGATAGATGAGTCTGAAGTGGAACATGGAAACACAAATAAATGCTCTGTGCTTATTCTGCCTGTCAGATGTTTCACACTGTAACAGAATGGACCTGAAGCCCTGTGGTTCAGCAAACTCCATCCATGCAGCGCCTTAGCAACTTGCATAATGGCAGGGCTTTAAACTCAGGCACTGAAAAGGGCAGAGAGGGCCTCCATGAGTGCACGAAATTCTACAGGCACCTGCTGAGGGGCGAGATGCCTGGCCAGATTGGCCCAGTTCTTTCACTTCAAAGGAAACTCTCTTAAGCTTACTGATTTACTGTACAAGCCTCCACTCAACATCATGTCTGATATATTATGAAAAGAGCTATATATGATGTACTATAAAAGCCCACTTTACCAATTAACAAATATTAGGTAATTGAACAGATGCATACTGGAACCAAACTGCAATATACACCGAAATTTAGTGATCTTCCTATATTAGACATCACAAGATGATCCACTCCTGCATGATCAATAAACACAAACAGCAAACATGACATTTAATAATAAATACAAAAGCAAAATATTATGAGAGATGCATTGCTGCACTTTAGCACAGTGACAAAGTCTCAATGCCAAGAGCATTTCCACTCTGATGAACGCCTGCAACAGGCCTGGTGAAGGGCACTGCGGGTATAGCCAGCTGCTGTGAGCTCTCAGAACTGAAATTCCAGAAGGTCATTGCGACTGGTGCTTCCTGCCATATCTCTGATCTGTCGAGGCATGGTGGCCTGAACAGCTCACTGAATAGGAGCCACCCTTTGCGAAACTGGAGCCCCAGTTGCTTCATGCTGGGGAATGTGTATGGCTGGGTTGTGGTGACTCACTCTCGACACTTCCTATAAGTGGCACGAAATCAGGGCGCTACCATCTTCAGTTAGGAGTCTGCACTGTCTGAACAAAGCTTATAAAAAGGCACTTGAAAAGCAACACAACCAAGTCTCCTTGTTAATGCACTATGAAGTTATTTGCTTCTTGGGTAAAAGCGTCAAGGTTATGCACTGGAGTTGCACAACTTATGCAATCGAAGTTACTCTGCAAGTAGCTGAACTGATAATAACATATTTGATGCAATCACTTTTGTTGGCTTTTTAGAAAAGGCAAACATGCCCTAACTGATACTCAGAAGTGTCAGCTGTAAAATTCCACTCTTGACTGCAAATAACAGGGCTGGGCATCAAAGTCTAAAACTTATGGTACCGAGTGAATTACTGATTATCAAGAAATTTCAGATCATTCAATATCAAATTTCAATACCTACAAGTCAGTCTTATCAGCATGGCAAGCTAATAAGCATGTTCCAAAATCTAGATGGGTGATTAACTGTCTAACATGACATTACATATGCATGTTATTAAACAATAGCTCTTTTTGATCAGAGGGGTGTAAGAAGGTAGTGTCTCGGTAACACTAAAATAATGTATTCCTAAATATGTCCTCCGTGTTCACATATTAATGTTTGCACCATAAGCATGATGCTAAACATGTTTTCAGTTTAAAGATTAAATTTGATTTCAATTTAACATACATTTTGTCTGTTAATAATGCTAAAAATGATTCTGATTCTACAGAGATCTAATATTTACTACACAGCACAGACTGGTTGGCTCAAATAAATGTTCTCCAATAGACCTTTTCAATGCCAGATGCTCTACCCTTTCACAAAATAACCCCCAACAATCACAACCGCTAGAATTTATAAAAGGCTTACAAAAACCTCAGGTCATTGGAGTGTAGACGCATGCATAACATACATGCCTCCCATCCCCAGCACACTTCACTACACTGCAACCAAATGCACCGTTTAGATTGTTGACATTGGTTTCCACAAAGGTGGTAAACAAAAGACCCTCTGAAGATATGGAAAGGCATATCTAACAGATTTACATTTCCCTACACTGATTCAAAATAGATTTTTCATAAATTCTGAGATAGTTCTACACTTACTGATTAGTCAGTAAATATACCGTCACATGTCCATTCATTTAAGCCACACTATTGTGGCTTGTAATTTAAAGAGACGATTTGAAGTCAAAGTATCAATACTGGTATCAGTATTGCCAGTGTTACAAACTTTTATGAAAAGTTACACAAGCTTTAACTTTAAGCTCAAAAACAGATAAAGGCAAAACACATCAGAACTTTTCCAGAAGCTGATGTTTAAAACAGAGTGTGCATGAAGTCATCTGAGTGCTTCCACCGACTGTAAGTATCAGCTTTAAATGTGGCAGAAAAATGTCGCCATGGGGAAGATGCTTACATGTTATAGTTATTTTTTCATGTCTTCTGTCACGCTCTGTAGGAACAAATAAGCTCCAACTTTCCACTGTGAAGCATGGCAGCGCAATGGGAAGGGGGTGGAGGAACAGGTGAAAAGATAAAGTCAAGAAGCAGCCCTGACAGGAACTGTGTGTTCAACGGAAAAAGTTTCAGAATTTTATAAATACTGAATGTGCATACATACACACCCACACAGTCATCCCAGAAGTACACAAAGACACAAGGCTGTCGCTCCCCTGTTCACTGATAAGTGTAGAACAGGTATCTCAAGAATCAGACACATGTCAACTGTGCCTTTTATCTCTTTATGAGTTATCTCTCTGTGAGAACGCATGATGTTACAAAGATCCCCCCCCCCTACCTGACTGCTGTCCCACCGCATTCTTTGCTGAAGATTCCTCCCTCTGTTCCTCTTTCTGCGCTTGAAGGTGTTGTAATCCAGTTTTCATAAGCAGAATTCAGCCCCACCAAACCCACTTATTGTAACTGAAGCCTGGTCTCTTGGCTCCTGGCTCCTGGCTCCTACTCGAGAGTGGCTGCACCACAGCAACACGTGAAGAGATTACCCAAGTGCTTAATTCTCCCTAATTTGGGTTCTTGTGCACTCCTAGCTTTTTCCCCCTCTGCTGGGACCACTAGGGTGGGCCACCCTACTACACTCCCAATAGAAAGCAGGATTAGGCCCTTGTGGGGGAGCTCATTCATGCCCTAAAACCCTGAGCCTCTCTTGATCAGAAGAAGGGTTAGGAGAGATTTGTAGGAGACAGCACATCCCATTGAGGATCAGTGTTCAGATTTAGTAAAGCATTTCCGCCTGAACACATGTGCACTCACACAACCCTTTGATTATGAAAGCAAAAATACACTGAGTTGCCAGTTTATCAGGTACCCATACACCCATTTTATCCTGTGCCAGCGCAAGGCACCATATTGGTTTTCTGAGAATGATCCACCACTCAAAAAATCTTAAGTCAGCGAGGTCCTCTGGTGGTCCCTTTCCAGTGATTGGTTACAGGATGGCTGATAAATTGTGCAGGAACAGATGGGCTAGAATCAGCAGTTCACATGCTTGTTAAGTTCTTTCTAATAAAATGGCCAATGACCATGAATGCTGACATTTGTTAAACATTAGGTTAATTATGTTACATTTATTAAACTTCTTAATAGTATATTAATAATTTATTTTGTTTTAGTTATCAGACATTTTGTAACTACAGTCATATGTGCAAATTTAAATACCCCTGGTCAAATTACATGTTTGGTTGAATTTCCTCTACAGGGAACAAAATATGGGATTTTTCGGCAAAAACTCAATAAACAGAAATAAAACATATAATGTGTGTTTGCATTACATCCGGAACCAATATGTTAAATTCAGTAAATAAACAGTAAATGTGCATTAAAATGTACAGAAGTGCATCTTCTGTAGATTAATTTTTACTAAAAAAAAAAAAAAGTAAAATGATAACGTAGATAACGTAACTGCTTTGTGCTAATGCTGATTTTGTAACATTGTGAGTAGATCACAATGGGAACATCGACTATGATGAGTCCTCAAAAAAACAGGCTTTGACTCTGTTTTAAGTCATTAACATATTCAAATAAATCCCTTAACACACAATACAAATGCCAAGTCAGCTAAACTTCAGACCACAATTCTTCTGGATGCTGCAGCATCCTTACATACTTTGGAGGGATCAATGTTGGAATGGGCACCAACTATGGGTCATTGGGTCAAAGGTCTTCTGAACACAATGGCATCTCAACGTATAACGATGGAGGATGCAAGAGAAGTAAACTTCCAAGTTGCAGATAAACCTTTAAACGGCAGCTCCTCTTATACAGAGATATCAGCATATCAGTAACTCCAACATTACCCATCTTTTAGTTTAGACTCAGCCACCTTGTTACTTGAGATCATCATCATCATCATCATCATCATCATCATCATCATCATCATCATCATCACCACCACAAACCATGTGCAGGCAGTCACGCGCCTGACAGGCCGTGCTTACCTTCAGCACTTCCACGGGCACCTGCATGGGCGACTGGAAGTGCATAGGAGCATTGATGGCGGGGGAGGGTGCGGGTAGTCTGGGTGCTTGCTGCTGCATGTAGTGCATGGCCGCTGCCTGCTGCTGTTGCCGCTCCCGCTGCTCCTCCTGCTGCATCTGATCGCGCATGAGCTGCAGCCGTAAGCCAATGCGGGTCGCCATGGCCGGGGGGCGCGGGGGCCGGGCCGCTGCTGCCGCTGCACAGTCCAGCCCGAGAGGTGTAGGGGTAGCTGCAGAGGCAGAAGAGGGGAACAAATGGGGGAGATTTTTTTAAACTGTTACTTACAAAAGCACAGCAAGCTTAAACATAAAAGCAGTAACAAATAGTTTACGACTAAGATGCACATACAAAAGATCTGAAACATCTGCACAGATGCTGACTGAATTGCTGTACATATGACTCATCAAAAGAAGGGCCTTCATTATCGATTGAACCAGCAAATGAGTAAGTTAACTTGATTTATCATTAAAATAATTGGTAACTGATTTTTTTTTTAAAAAAAAGGTCAAACGATAAAAATAGGAGCCTTTAAAAAGCTTTATTTAAAAATATTAACTCACTGCTGCAATAAGCAATAACCATCATGCAAAACTAAACACTGCCAATTCATTGAGAAGGTCAATTTTAAATAATATTTTCTCATAATTAAGCAACTGAATTCCATCAAGTAACCAAGACATGATTGTCATCAGCATGTACAGCATCTACAAAATGAATTTATAGCTTAGTTCTTTGAACTCTAGTCAATACAACATGTCAGAACAAATAATAACATGGCTTATTAACCATATCTAATTCTAATGCCCTCCCCTGTTAATTATAATATTCATGTACACTAATACAATGCCAAAGTATGTGCCAGTATTACAGTGGGGGCTGAATGCACGGAATAAATAAGGCCCAAAGCTGAACAGCATAACGAGATCTCTGATTGGGGAAGTCATGTGAGTGTCATGTGGCCCTCATGTTTTTCAGCACTCATGTGAAAGGCCTTTCCGTGTGGGAAACACCCCCAAAACATCCTCATGCCATAAACCCCTCCCACACCCAACCCCAGAAAGGTCCGCACCCAGTCTCGGCTGGGGACCTGGCGAGTCCCTTACGGGGAGGAGTTCCCCTTTTTGGGTCCACTGTTGGAAACTGATGCAAACAACCATGACTTCGCTGTTTTAACAGCCATCAAGCACAACACATAAGGGCATATTTACGAAGAGAGGTGCTAATTACTGATAGTCAACTGACAGTTCGCACCAATTTACTACTAAAAACTTCCACGCAAATTAGCACAGGCGCAACTTTGTAGTTGACATATGACCGGTGCAAATTGCACTAGAAAGGAGAAAAAAAAAAAGAATAGGTTCTAGGTTCAAACCTTGAAATATTTACTAATTTTCTCTGTATTTTCATTTAGTAAGGTATAATATTTAAAAAAAATGTATTACTGACTAAGACAGTATGTGATTATTTCAACATCATGAGAAACAGTTTTTAGAAAATATGACATGAGAAATGTGAGAAAGTTAAGTGTTTGTTTTTTTACTTTCCATTTTAAACACCTGCCTGATGACAGCTGGGATAGGCTCCAGCACCACCTGCGACCCTGAGGAAGAAGAGGCTTAGAAGATGCGCGTGTGTGTTTTCAACACATGCACATGTTCAGCTGGTGCGATGAGCTGAACCTCAATCTGTGCCAAGTGTACATGGAAACCATGTGATGTTTACAGTAAACTGTTCAACAGTTAACTATTTTACCCTGTTTAATTATTAATGAGCACACCGAAGTGTATTGAGAACTATTTCATTCTGACATTTCTGCCATGCTTACAAGTGTCCTGAAGCCACTGTGCAGAAACAATGAGGTAAAGAGCAGCTTTAGTCAAGCAGAGATTACAGAATGAAAGATTATCAATAAGTGCTTTTAACATTTGTCAGATCATTATTTAGGCAAAACCTGTTCTTTATTGTGTTTAACACCCAAAACAATAAAGAGAGGCTGTTTAAAACATTGTTTTTCTAAAACCATTGGGTTAATCTTTTTAAATTCCCTTCATCAAATTAAAAGCAATGTGATATCAGTTTTTACAACAGGTTTTTTTTCCTTTCATCAAAATGGAGAAATACTACCAGCCTTGGTCACATCTGAGCAAGTGCTTTGGTACAATAATCTCCTCTCAGTATTCTATGCCTATAAATGCATATATAATGTGGCAAGTGAGCTGTGGCTGCCCCTTTGGTCTTCATATGTACTGAAGTGTCATTGCACCTATTTAGTAAATTGCAAGTCACTTTAACTCACTTTAAAATCAAGTTTGTGCATATTGGTGAATGTGTCAAAATGTGTATATTTGTGAATATGTAAAAAGCTCAGTTTTTGAATTTAGTCTGCTAGACAGGTGTAGTGTACATGGCTATACTGGACCTGGGATGGCTAGGACAAGCAAACACGACACCAGTTAAGATGTTAGCATTTTAGCACTGGCTGTGGTGGGAAAGGAAAAAGGCAGAGGGAACCAGGGCTTGCAATGGAGAAAAGCTTATTGTACACAAGGTACAATAAGCAAGGCAGCTCCTATTGAGATAGCACTGAAGCAGCATTTAGCCCACAGTGTACATTTCAGCGGCGCACTGGGGAGGGGGACACACTGCCGGCTTTGTGGTGCTGGCTGGTCAGTGGACACTCTCAGGCTTTGTCACCAGGGCTGTGGCCAGAGCTTGAATCCAGTCCAGCAGATGCTGAGCTCTGGGACCGACTGGCTCTAGAATAGTGGACACACAGCTGTACTGATTCACAGCAGATCAGCCTTCAAGCCTGGACCACCTGGGGTCGGGCAAGTAGATAACAAGGTGTTACGTTAGTGATGTTTATCCAATTTAATAATAACCAGCAGTAAGAGGAACATCAGTCCACTTTAGGAGTGGTAGGAGAAATAATGCTGTGCACAGTCTACAACTGATTGAAAAAGCTTGACTGCTTCAGGCCACACCATTAAAATAAAGGTTCCTAAACAGTTCTTGGCTTGGATGTAATTAAACTGTGGAAGTTAAAGTGTAAAGTTTCATGCTACACTCTTCCTGCATGTTACTTTTCTCCCCCACTTACAACCTTTGTGTAAATGTATGTAGCAGAAATAGTCATAATTTTTACATGACTATTTTTCACTCTAAACAGGCTTTGTGTTACTGTGTCTTTAAGACTGATCTATGTAAATGACATCTGTTCTGATTAGCTGCCCTACACTGTGCCTCATTCAAAAAGCTGTCCAGACAGAACAATGAGGTTAAGATTAGGGTTAGGTTTAGGGCCAGGGTTAGGGTCAGGTTTTGGGTAAGGTTGTGTAAGGTTAGGTTTTGCATAATGGAAGTAACATCTACAATACATCTACTTACTGTGAGTAATGTATTAACAGAACATCTACAAGGTGTTTACTTCAATGTATTCAGATGCTTCACTACTGCTATTTCACTGATGTTGATGATAATCGGTTAGGAGTGGGTTAATCATCTACAAAAAGGACCACTTCAAATGAAGTGTTTTTTCAGTTCAATTTATCTATACGGACTGTGTGAGCTTGTGGTATGAAAAGGTGTTTACATAATACATCGGATAAAAAAAATGAATAAATCAAATGTTCTTTGAGAGGCTGACAGTCATCCATTTCTTATCGGTCATACAATAGCCAATAGATTCTGTGTAAAACTTGTGAAGATGCAAAACACCTCAAATGTGCAATAGCAATGAATAGTGATCTAATTAACACACCAATAAACCAAATCACCAACTTCAGTGCTCAGATACAGTGTCTCAATGCATATTTCTAGTTGAATTCCGAGTCTGCCCACATTTTTCATAGCTCATACAGGCACAGTTAGCTTTCGTAGTCTGCCTTCCGTCATGACGCTGCCGTGCCGCAGAGAGCTCTCCCACTCCACCCCTATGGAATGCCAGGCTTAGAGTGCACTCCATGCCAACACGTTCAAATGTGCTAACTCGAACAAGTTAGCCATTGTCAGAGCAGTCTGCGATATCACAGCGAGTCTACATCAAAGGAGAGGAGAAAAAAAACGCCTTTATTTATAATACGCCATGCCTGGAGAGGAAAAGGGCCAGGCAGAGGTTAAGAGTAACACGCACACACACACACACCCCTACCAAAATACACAGAGCTGTTTAAGAGTGTTAATGTGCCTTGCTTTTTTTAGCTGCCAACACTTCCATGTTCAGTAGTGCCTTTTAACAAGCCCGGCTTAATGCTGCTAAATCTGGGGCTGCAGTTAACTGGATTGTGGGTAATAGGCAGCAGCGGTTGCCATGCCAAGAAATGGTGCTGCCCAGTATGCTGATCTAGTAGCAGATTTCTTTACCCAACAGAAAGAAATAGCAAACCTGGTTTCAGGCCTGCATTAAAGGCGAATTTCTACCAGCAGCGGCCAACACGGACAAAATGCACTTCACACGCTTCCCTATCATGATATTAGCATGAGCAGTGGGACAGCACAGAGTTCTTCAAGGGTTACTAAGAAGGCACTTGTTAGGTATAGGATCATGACAACTTAAAGTACCATTTGAATACTCAAATACTTCCTTAGAGTTCTGGAAATGTTCTTTTTAGCTACCTTTCTAATTATGCTACAGTTGCCTCCATTAAGTTTTGATGATCAGTTATTACTTTGTCTACTGCATCAATTATTACTCCTCTTCTTAGCAGTAGTAGTAGTAGTAGTAGTAGTAGTAGTAGTAGTAGTAGTAGTAGTAGTAGTAGTAGTAGTATCATTTTATGAAGTCTACATGAAATAACGAGTGATTTGACTGAAGATTCTACAGAGAACCTCTTACAGACAATGCTGTACAAAAGTCAGACACCACTCTTCACATATTGAACTACAGTAGATATTTCTGAGGAGATCAGACATGAGATAAACCTAGAACTTAAATTATTAAAAACGTATAGAGAAAGTGTGACTCCCAACAACTGTGCAAGACCTGACAGACCACCAAAACAATTACGCCAACAATGATAATCAGATAAACTATACTTAAGGAGAAATTCAAGCTCCACTCTTACTTCAGATCAGCAAAAAATCCACAGCTTGGAGACAACACCACTATGGAACTGACAGGATGTGTAGCTGTCAATAAGCCGTTACTGAGAAAATTAAAGACACAAAAAAAAGAAGAAAATTTGCAAATCAAACAAAGAAGATGCTCGTGTTCAGTGTTCTCAGAACAATGAACTGACCAGCCCAGAGTCTAGACCTCAGCATCACTGAACAGGTTTGGGATTTCATGAATTTTGAGAAGCATAAATAAATAAATAAATAAATATTCTACTGAACTTTGGATATGTAGAAAATATCCTTGTAGTTTTCTTTGAAAAAATGAAAGCAAGTCTACTGAAAAGAACAGAACCTAAATACTGATAGAGCCGATATTTAGTTGTTGAGACGTCCTCTGTAAATTTCTGTTTTTTGCACACAGAAAAATGAATGACTAATTCATGACTAATGACCCATTAATTACTGATTTTAAAAATTGACTGTTTAGCTCTTGAAAGAACCTTTCAAACCTTGGTTTTTTTTTTATTGTTTCAAGTATAATGACCTTATATTAGGCACTATATATAGACATTAATGCTACAAGTATACATACTCACCATTTTAAGAAGCCTAGCAGGAAGTAGGAAATAAAATGGAGTGCTTTTATTTTACAGTCTGGCACAAGTTTTGTGCTAGATGTGTCCCAGCTTGTTCAGATTTCACTCCCTCATTAAAAAGTTGGCTAAGACACCCAGCTGTTCCCCATGGGCTCAGGAAGGGTAGCTTCTTTTCTATGCCAATGTCTCCCTCTTTCACTCCCTCCCAACCCTGTCTAGCATAGCAGTGAGGCAAGTGGTACCAAAATAACTCCCCTTACTTTCTGTTCCTCTTTTCAGGGACGCCCTGTTCCTCTGGGGTATCAGACAGTTCTAACTAGGAGCCAAAGGTCCAGTCAAGCATGGAGTCATGTTTGCAGTGTGCAGAGAACTTTCCGTGCTCAAGGCAGACTATCCAGCAGGTACTAACCACACTTGTATACAAGATCAACACCGGTCAGGTCTACACCCTGGAATGATCAGACTGGGTCCCAAGCGAGAGGATAATTCATTTCAATGCATTTCTCACTTCACAACCCAACATCCCATTTCCTTCCTCTTTTGTGTCACGCTAACCAGAAGCCTAGAACGATGCTAAGAACAAAAGATTAGTGCAACACTAAGCCAGAAAACCCACGTTAATGGTGCTGTAATTCTACTTCTAATTAATTTCTAATTAGGTGCCAATGAGAAATTTGGGAGCCTTTAATTTCCAGAAATTATGGTTACGACTTGAAGTATTTAATCTATAAACCCTTAAGCTTAATTCATTTATGAGCATTTTTTTAAAAAAGCAATGGCTGGCAGCAATAAACTATGTACATCTTTAAAACGATTCCCAAATGCTTTACTGAAAAAGAAACTAGGAAGCGAAAAGCAGCAGAAGAATTTATAAAATGCTGACTAATTAGTGCTGATTCACTGATTATTACTATTTATTCAAGTAATTGTGACAGCCCTAAAACATAACCACATAACTTTGCCAAACCGCAGCTGATGAACTGCCCTCAGTCAACCCTGGGGCAAAGCACTCTGGGGTTTTCCAGGTATGCTTTAAGAGACCTAAATCAGTGTTTAGCTTGACTCATTACTTCATACTAGCTGGTGGAATTTATCCCGGCGTTAGGGCTGTCAACATGGCTTGTGCTGGGAACGGAAGCTGTAATGCCTGCATAAGACATGGGTTGACTGCAGAAGCTGGGAAGCTTATCAGAAAGACATCATTATGTAAACCAAAAAAATCACACACAACGCATTCCACTATTTAATTGTTTTGAATATGAGCAAAGTATGAAGAGAATTAGACTTACTGGAGACTAAAGAAATTGCTAAAATGTCCTGTCAAACAAAGCCAAACACTTATCATTTTCAACATGTCCCATGATTCAAATTCCCCAAAATGATGCGACAATCATGTGCAGCACAGTCATACCACCAGGAACTCCCATCAGAGTAGCAGTGACCTCACTACCGGCTTCAACATCAACATCAACATAATACTGCATATGATCTTTATAACTTCTGCTTTTATAGTAGGTAGAGTGAGTTTGTTGTGTCTTCACAGCAAAATAGAGAACTGTACTTTAGCAAGCAAGCCAGTTTCATTTTTCTGTAAACTTGTCAATTCTATAAACTGTTATATGTAAGAATAATGGACTTTCATGCTATGCAGCACCAAACCACTGCAATGCACTTTATACATCTTTGCAAGAGTTTAAAAACAGTAAATAATATAAAATACTCAAATATGTGGCAACTTCAGTAGTATAGTCCATTGTAGATGCTTTTTAAATTCACCTCAATTTTCACAAACCCTAACCTTACCTTCCACTCAAAACATAATACTCACCCATAATACTCATATCCTTGGTCCTAACCCTCACTCTGGTCAAAATCCCAAACCTAACACTGATGATGATCAAGTTTCACCAGATAGCTTGTTAACTATTTGAACATCTGTAGATCATCTATGAACTGCTGTCCAAATAAAATGAAAATAAATGTACTGTTTGTAATCTCAATAAAATGATCAGTGCCAACTAGTGCTCAAGGGTCATTTACTGTGAAAACAAATCTGCATGAGAAGCAAAATAGATGTGTCGACCAAGATCCAGACCAATTTCTGCTGTTGATATCCAAAGTTAATACTGTAGACCGTCAGTGAACCTAAGCAAGAGCACACTGCTGTATTTTCAACCATCAAAAATGCACCTCTAGTCCAGAGTTTAAAATACTATGAAAAAACTAACCTGAAGTTTCAGTTCCAGTGTATTCTCAGACCACACTGAATGAACTTCCTAAGGTAGAGGCCATACCATGAATAATGAAGATACCAGATGGAAAACTGTTAAACTCACCATGTGCAGACACATTAGACAATCAAAATGTCACTAGAAATGACAAAAATTCCAACGTCTTCACAAGACCGAAATCTTAACAACAAAATCCCCCCCCTTAAGCTGTTGCTAATTGTCAGGTGTACTGATGTAACTGTTACTGCAGTAACTGCGTTCCTGGTACGTTACCAAAGATTGCTTAAAAAAAAACTCCTACAGTTAGGCCATGCTGGTTAACCCGTGTGCACTTCCAACGCACTTGCTTCCTACTGGGTTCAGAATACTGGTACAGTATTGCTTTTTGACCTCCATTGTCTTCAACACAGACGACTAAGCGCATTATATTTTGACCCCTTGGCTTTGAATCAAAAGGCCTTTGTTCACAAAACTGCTGTGCTCAAAGCAGCTATTGAATTTCTAATGGTTTTTAAATCATATTATACAATCTAATAATGCAAAGATTACAAGATGCAATCCTGAGTTAGATTTTACTGCAGTACATAGTTTGTGCTATGTGCAATGATTCTCCTCAAGATATATAGAACAGTCAGCTCCTTAACAGCCCTTTTAGATGAAAACAATGCTATAAAGACTTTATAATCGCTTACTTTAAACCCTCTTAACTGCAACCTGTGCAGAAATGTCCCTGTGACTTGTCCACGACTATGATTCATGTAGGGCAGCAGATCCAAAACCAGCCAAAGTCTAAATAAGAAATCTGAACACAGTCCCTAACCTAGCCAAAGCCTAACCAAAACCCAATAAAACCCTTACAAATCACAAGTATTGCTGGCCAATAAATACAGTGTGAGAAAATTAGTTATTCCTCACTTGTAGCTGACTGAAACAAGCACAGAAAATCAGTCAGAAGTGCAAATTCTATAAATATTCGATTGATGCTGTATGACTTTGTAAGCAGGAATTAATATGATTATAATTTTATTAAACTGTGTTGTAATACATAAACTGCATCTTCATTTTTTGACAGTGAAACAAATAAAAAAAACTGTCAATACCTAATGTAAATGTAATGTATTACTATGTAATGAAATATGTAATTATTTCATTACAGTCGAACAGGATAACGTCTAAAGGCGCACTTTTCACTGACCGTAGCATTTACTTATAAATGTCCCTTGGAAATGTCCAAACAGAATCTCCAGTGGGTTGAGCCGTGGTCAGAGACCCAGATGAATGGCGCATTCTCCGCAGCCTTTCTACGTCTCTATTTATTTATCTCGGACGATGTGTTCACAATTACCTCTTTGTGCAGAAAGTGCTGAAAGTGATCCGGGTATCTTCCACGCGCTGTGCTCTACATTTCCCCGCGCCGGGCCGAGGGTGGACCGAGAATCTGGAAGAGAAGCACAGAGTATGAGAAGAGGTGGTGTGAGTGACAGGAGAGGCCTCTGTGAAGGTAGTGGAGTAGGTGATCAAAATCCTGCGTGGTTACAGACACACAGCCCCTGACAGAGGTGAAAACAGCAACAGGTGCATGGCAACAATAACATACAACTTATTTATAGAGGCTATTTTTCCACACTACGCTGTCTGTGAGAGGCTACACGTGGCAAAATGTCACACATTAATAGTAGCCTACAGAAAACAATTTCATGCTTCTAGAGTCAAGAAAACAATGACACGGTGACCCAATGACAAAAACACAATATTTCATGTTAGGCTTAACTAAACACGTTCAAAGGAAACATATTTAATTCTGAGAGCTGGCTGATTAGAGAGCGCTGGCATTGGTAGAAACCAGCCAATACTGTACTACACAGTCAGTGATTAAGCCGAGAGGCAAAACAGATGGTCAGGTCATCGTGCTGGCATTTAGGGTTGGGCGTTTTTGTGAGCGTGTAGCCATACTGACGATGCTGATGTTGCTTAGATGATGCCTTAGATATGAGCTTTGTCCATATCCATACAACCAAAAACAATACTGGTATAAAAACCATGACCTAGATGTATTTCAAACTCACTAAACACACAAGAAGAACCTATACTCCCTTACACAAGTGAAGTGTGCAAAAACAAAATGCGTTTACAAATAATTTCACATTTTTTCCACATGTAATTGTTAAATACTTTATATTCAGCTCCAAATCACATAGCAGTTTATCCAATAAAATGTGTTTTGGTCTACTTTGTTTACTCTAAAACAAAGTAGTCATTCAACCGCATGGCTCATGCCTGATATCCAATTATGCCTAAAAAAATAAACAATCTAAAGAAATTAATTAATGAACAAATAAAAACAAGCTGAGCTGTACCGTATGATCCACAATGCACCACAGCAACCAAGCACAACTGAAGAATAAACACTGGCAATGCTGCTGAAAAGCTGGTAAACCGCTCTTATTTACTGCCGAGATCCAGTGTCCATGCTAGCGGCAGCTTGGGTCCTCAGATCCACATGCACCCTCCTGCTGTCCAAACACAGCTCTGAGAGAGCTTTCATATCAGCACTCTTTAAGGAGTCTGCGCTCCTGGAGAGACAGCCACAACCGCTCGTGACCCGGAGCCACATGGAGAGAGAGAGAGAGAGAGAGAGAGAGAGAGAGAGAGAGAGAGAGAGAGAGAGAGAGAGAGAGAGAGAGAGAGAGAGAGAGAGAGAGAGAGAGAGAGAGAGAGAGAGAGAGAGAGAGAGAGAGAGAGAGAGAGAGAGAGAAAAAAAGAGAGAGAGATAGAGAGAGGGAGAGAGGCTCACAGGGAAACCCTTAGTCATGAAGACTTGTTGTCTCCAAAGCTCTCTTCTTCCTCCGCCTCCACTTCCCCTAAATTACTCAAGTGCTGTCCGCTATCCCCAGACAGGAACAATAAGGTCCCTTTGGTTTCCCGGACCCCTTTCCTAGAGTGATCTTCCCTCTTATCTGAGGGAACTACTGTGTGTCTTGAGGAGGCTGGGGTGGGCATCTGCTGAATCACTGGACAGAATGGATGAGCAAAGCACACACTGGGTGAATGTGTATGTTAGCTTATATACATGCAGCTATAAGCTAAGGCCATGTAGGTAAAGTGAGGTTAGGCAATACGGCAAATATATATCATCAATATGTACAGTCTTTTGCACATGTTTAGGCACCCCTGGTCAAATTACATATTTTGTTTTCCAATATGTACACATCTTCTTTAGAGAAGACACTTTTGCACATTTTAATACAAATTATGGTTTTAGACTGCAAATCCACAGCCGTACTGACCGGCACTCCTCTATGTGATGTTTTTTTCCTCCATCTCTCGTTCCTCCCATAGAGTCCTATTCATTTTCACCCAAACCCCAGCACTGATTTTCTCTGTCCAACAGACACCAACATGCATGTACTAAATCAGGGCAGATCCACAAGTTCTAATCCACAGTTATACTGACCCTGTGTGTCGTTTTTTCATCCCTCATTCCTTACACAGACCCATTCATTTTTAACACGTAGCTAAAACTTGGTAGCTCCCTACGATAAACTAAATACACACCCCATACACCATGGCAACTGCCTAGCAGTAATTCAGCAATAGCATGGGATACCATTGCATTTGCCTAGCAACATTTTAGCAACCACCTGGGATATCATAGTAACCACTGTGTAAGCATTCTCCGCTTCCCTCAGGAAAGGCATGTTTCCAGTTGTTTATAAAGTTGCATTTAACATCTCAGGAAAAAGAAAAAAAAAAAGAAAGAAAGAAAAAAAAAAGAAAAAAAAAAAAAGAAGGAAATCTGGTCTGCGCAAAAGGTAGATATTGTGCACTATAATTTGCAGAAAAATGACATCTGTTCCTTTTAAAGGATGCATTAACTTATTTTTACTTCAAAAATTACTAAAACAATGAAATTTGACCAAAGATCTTCAAACTTTTGCATGTGATTGCACATTTTTTGAGGTTTGCAAGCAAGCTGGAACAAAACTGCACCAGCAAAACTGCTCAGTTTTTCATAAACTGAGCACAAAGTGTGTTTTTTTTAATTAAACACAAAAATAAACTATTTAAGAAGGAACGGGAACGTGAAATAAATGAACACAAATGTTCATTAAACACATTAATGGTCCAAGCTTCTTTTACACATTTCTATGATTTAAGAATAACTCAGCCACTTTGTGACGTAGTCCTTGTAATTACTAGGCCCGTCATGATTTACATTTTATCTGATGATTCATTTCCATATCCATAATACCAATGAGAAATTAGTCCTTTTTTGTTAACTGTATGCAGCTATTAAAGCCTAAATGGCCAAATTGGCTCACTAGCTGTCTTGCTTCATAGCTTTCGAGACTTCTTTTGATAGGTAGCTCTCATCTGATGACAAACACAGCTTGAGCTCAAATGAACAAACATTACTCACTGCCTCTAAATATGTTAAAGCACCAAATCAGAACTGTTTTCATAAAACCCATGAAGAGTCTCAATACATCTGTCTGCAATCAGGCAACTGTTTATAGCAGTTACTGAGCAGTAAGTCTTACGATGCAATAAGCCTGAGATTTGAGGGAGTATGATAATGGCAAAATGGACTGACAACCAATCAGTGGCTTGTTACACTAAACAGTTACTATACATTGACTGGCCTTGTTTAAATGGTCTAAATGTTTTTTTAATCTACTTCTAGAAGTGCTCTATTGCTGATACCCACTGCCATGATGCAATCAACAACAAGCTATATCAACAACAGTCTCTTTATACTGACCACCCCCACTAAAGCGCAAGGGAAATTTCCCTTATGAGTGAGCACTGAGCTTTGCGTGCAGAGGGCTAAAATAAAGGGGAAAATGAAACGGCTGGCTTGCCTCTGCTACAGCCATAGAACCACATGTGATAATGCATATGAATGTCATGCATACTTCTTTTGCCTGAGGTTGAAGACCTCTGTGTGAACGACAGCAGGCTTAAAATGAAAGAAACAAACCCAAACTGTGTTGTCTCAGACTTCCTCTTTTCTACCTAAGGAAACAAAAGTTGCTCAGCACTGACCCCTCACAAGAGCAGTTTCTGTTAAGATTATCCTATAAAATACAGTGTAACACACACACACACACACACACACACACACACACACACACACACACACACACTTTGTTCTTACAAACAGGGTCAGATATGACCGTAATGACATTGTCACCACCTAGTGGTTAACTAAACTAACCTGAGGCAAACAGAGATGTTTCAAGCTTTCTTTCATGCTGCCTTTACCAGTTTTGGGCTAAAACGTATTAAATTCCATGTTATCACTCTGTCTAATGGAAAAAAAGGTGTTTTATCATTCGTGTGGTAAGGATGCATTTGCATGGCGAGTGCTCATAACCGTCATGCTTCACAGCCTGTATCATTTTCACAACATTTCCACTATTAACTAGGCAGCAACTCTTACTTAAAGCCATGGACCTGAAGTCGCAGTTTACTTCCTAGAAACCTCACTGTGGTTTTCATGAAACTGAGCCACTGATATTTTCAATTTATTCAATAAAACAAATGCTAGAAAAGTGACTAAATATTTTACAGTCTATTTTACACATAGTCTTGATAAGGATGAAGACACAACCTATGCCTCCATCTAATGTCCTGCAGGCCTAGCTATGGGATAGAAGCACATGCCACAGACAGAAAAGGAAAGAAAAACCAGCTGATGGAGGGGGGTAATTTTTAAGGAGGAAGCTAAAAGGTCACTTACAAGAAATGAGCATTTCATAATGCCTGACTCACGGTCATTCTCTGATGGCTTGGGTCATCGTTTGCCTATTGAAACCAAAGCCAAGCTGCCCTTTTTGGTGACATTTAGGCAGATGGGCATACATACTGTCAGACAGACAGACAAGCACATCAGTTTGTGAAACAAGAGTACTGTTAAAGACTTGGGCAACATTGCAGTCTGTTTCTGTTAGGACTGCACCTTTACAATACGATATGCAACACAATACAAGCACCACTATTAAAACAAGGTATCAAAATTCAAAACTAATGATGCCAATAAATACTTCAATGCCATGAAAAATCTATCACTGAATACCAAATTTCAACACCCAAGTACTCAGTCTTGTCAGGGACGGTCAGCCAGTAAGTTCCTAAATCTAAAGCGGTGACTGGCAGCCAAAATAATATGCCATAAGCAAATTAATAACATCAGCAGTCTGTTGAACAGGTAAAAATACAAGTAAATATACCAGCAGTGTTGTATACTGGGCACCATAAGACAAAACTATTGTATACTGTCATATGCTGGGATTATTCCGAGACAGACGACACAACATTGTGACCGAAAACATAGTTTGGCATTTTTTTTACCACAGCAAAATGTAATGTTTTATATAGAATGTTTTTGTATTCAAAAGGAGGTATCAAAAAAAGCGTAATTCTGGAATTTATATCCAAGTCAAGATAGTTACTGGTATCATATAGGAATGGGAATCTCTAGGCACGTCACAATTTAATTACAGTTTGGCTAAGACGCCAAGATGCCACTGTATAATGATTTTCAATGCTTCTGTCATTGTCATTAACAACTGACGTTTACTAAGTTGAATTTGAACGTAGCCTAAACTCAGCGTACTAGTTAAATCCGCAAGCTGCCGAAATGTGTATAGTATGCCGCTAATGCGCTTGGTTAATCAGAAACCATGGCTTAAAAAGCTGCATACTTGGTTGTTTGCAAAGGAAATAAAGAATAAAGTTCAGTTCAACGTGTATATATTGTTTTCATTAACACTGGATATTTGTTCCGTGGAGAGGAAAAAAAAAAAAAAAAAAAAAAGCGCCATGTCACCATGTTAAAGCGATGAATGCAATTAGTTAGTAGTTACTAGTTAAAACATGACTAATATTTGTGGTGCAACCAAACTTGGAAAAGGCATAGTTTGAAACTGGAGTTAACTAATGACTTGGTAAAGACTTTATGCACAAACTTAAATACAAACGACTGCAAAATCGGTAAAACTCAGTCCAAAACAATGTAGAGGGGTAGACCTGCAGGACCAAGGCTTAGCACACCTAAATGTTGTATTAGTAGTAAATCAGCAGGATGCACTGCTTCCTCATAATACTTAAAAAAAAAAAAAAAAAAAAAAAAAAAAAAAAAAAAAAAAAAAAACCCATCAGCTTCAGCTTGATGAAGCAACTTCACTATGTTAAGGTGTTTTATTTTTCCATCATAGCATAAATTTGCAATGTATGTATCCAAAGGAGTGGATATAATATAAATAATAGGCCTGACAGTTATTACTTTAAAAAAACAAAAAAAAACAAAACATCTCCGTACTCTAAGCTTTGAAGACCTTTGAAGATGCTTTTCACTCTTTGCAAGATGCTTTAAAACATCTTGTAATTTAAATGTCACCTGATTGACCTCCTGCAGTTTCATAAGCACCGTGCTTGCATAGCTGATGAGGGACTTCATCTTGTTTCTCGAGAAATTTTATGGCTACTATTGCATGGGTTTTGTAGTATTTCTTGCAGCTTTTAAAAATAAAACATGAGTATTGATATCACCCAATACTCAAGTTTGAAATATTGTATTGGAAAAGCAAAAAAGGTATTGTGCCGTTTCTAGTTATATGAGTTATACTCATTATATTATAATCTATTGATTCAGACATTTTACTGGAATTCAACAGGTCTGTCAGAAAGTTACTGCCAACATCAAGATAATCTAATACACAAAGCTTGCTGTGCAAAAAGTGTTTAAATGCATATATGAATAGTTTACAATATTGCTGCTGCCTGTAGTTATTTACCATTACCTCTCATATAGTAATGGTGTCTGTGCTAATAAATAATGGTAAAACATTCTATCAATATGTAAAGCACCAATGAGTTTAAAAGTCAGGACTCTCCTCTGAACATGTTGCTTAGCAGTGCTGCTCTCAAAAAGTGTATAAGGATTGGGGAAGTAATGTTAGCCTTTGCCTCGTCAGTTGAGAGGCAGTGTTGTGTGAGAGTGGACAGCCATATGACTATATAAAAGTTCTCTGACTAAGCTGGGAGAGAAAAATAAAATTAGTAAAATCAAAAAAAAGAAAATTCAACTTCTAAAAGTAGAATGACAAATAACCCTGAAAGCTGTGAAACTGAACAGACCAGTATACATAACTTATTTATGTGTTATGATGAGCGCATTCAGAGTCCATTATACATTGGTCTCATCTTACTAATCTTGATACCAGCTGTAATATCTGGGTTATTCTGAGGACGCAGCAGGCAAAGTTCCCGAACGTTCTCTTTGGGCACATTCAAACTGCTTTCAAAAGGGAGGGTCCAGATGCAGCATGTGTCAAGCTATTTTCATGCTCAATGTTACCTAAACAAAACAATCTTTGGGTCTGCAGGTGCACATGGCCAATATGGATGCATGGCTATAATCTGAAACCAAGAGCTGTATCAAAACCCAATTTGGGCACTGCAATTACTCATGTACCAGACTATAAAAGGCAAGGTTTTGAAGGTGATTATGATGAAGCATTTCAGCTTTGTTAGTTTCTATATTATTTGTTCATTTCATAAAGGCAGAAATCACTCAGCTTGACTTTGGGGGAGTAATATGAGGAAGCACAATATTGAGCACATACTCCCCAATACTCCTCAATTACTCAATGTTTTTTGTGATTCTTACTTTTATCAGGCACAAAAAACTAATTTACAAAATTTGGCAGGCATCTCTTTTTGATGCACCACTTGTATTATACATAGCACATTTGTGTTCCATAAAGCACCATAATGGACTTGAACCCTGACAATTGCCACTTGTGATGTAATTTGTAGATGGTCGTTTAGAGGCTCTTTGTGGCTCTCAAAGTGGTTAGAGCCTCAGAAATGTTCTACCAAATTTCAGGCACAAACTAGATGGTAGCTGGTCTCTTGGTTTCCAACAATAATTTATTTATAAGCCATTTATAAAAAGAAATCTGAAAATGTGAAAAAGTAACCAACTTCAGCACTCAAGAACTGTGTGTCTCATTCCATGTTTAAAGGATTTTTTTGGCTGGCCACTCAAAATTACCTGAATAATTACCCTGAAGTTTCATGTAAATGGCATGTACAGCATTCAAAATGGAGAATTTTGCCAATAAACAATTAATCTGTTTCTCAAGATTTAATTACAGTCCATATACCAGTAAATCCCTTGTTTGTTTATGCCTTCCTGATTCAGTTAAAGGACTTGCCATTAACAGTGCAAGCAATGACCAATATGTTAGAATATATAATGTACAGTCTCAACATTACAACTGTTTGGAGTCCAATATCTTTGGTCATTGAAGACACACAAAACCATGTATATTGTGGCTTTTCAACTCCGTTCAAAAGATGGCTTTTGTGGTCAAAGCTCTGTTTTTGTTTTCCCTTTTGTTGAAAGGTGAGTGAGGGCCGAGTAAAGGGCCTGCCACCTTGCATTTCTATTCATTGTCTCTGACCTCATGGCCAAGGTCTCCCACCACTGCTGACCTTTTCCCCAAAAAGACCTCCCTGCAGCCTTTGACGTGGCTTACATATATACACAAAAACAGCCTGCGCAAATGCAAATGTTCACAAAAAACGGGTTCAAAACCTTCATCGTTCATCTGCTGGAACAAAACACGCCTTGTGTGCGCACACACACTGTAGTTTCAATGAGCTAAATTGAGACAACAATGTATTTACAGTATGGTTCTGATGCAGAAGGACAGGGGCTTGGACACGCCTTGGGGCAAGTAGCCAACTCCTCAGCTTCTGTGTAGGAGGCCATGTTTATCACCAAGAAGCTGTTGTGTTCCTTACAATGGGCAATGGAGAGAGGAGGCACGCACAGGATATTTCTGGGCCTCACTCGCACATACAAAACAAGCTAGTCTTCCGTTTCTGTTTTCCCCCCTTTAATTCTCTTAGTCAGGGGAGAGAAAGTAAAATTGACTCAAGTGTTTCTCTTTTCTTTTACTAACTCATTGCTATCACCAAGCTGAGTCTTGGCACAACTTCACAATTTGATACAGATCACAATACAAGCATCTCGATAAGAACAACACACTAGACGTACAACATAACTTACATTTTTTTTAATTTGTTAAACAGGGTCATAACCAGGTCACTTCATATCTTTCAAATCTTTGAAAGTCCTAAGCTATAAACTACATTAAAAATGTATGCGCGCATATATACACACACACACACACACACACACACACACACACACACACACACACACACACACACACACACACACACACACACACACACATATACATACATATATATATATATATATATATATATATATATATATATATATATATATATATATATATATATATACACACATACATACATACATACACACACATATATACACACATATACACACACACACACACACAGACTTTCTTACCCCCTTTTACCCTGTTCTTCAGTGGATTCCCACAGGACCACCCCAGAACAGGTACTATTTGGGTGGTGGATCATTCTCAGCAATGCAGAAGCACTGATGTGGTGGTAGTGCTTTTGTGTGTTGCACCGGTTATTTTTGGTTGATTGACTATTCTCAGCCCAGCTGTGACAAGGTGTTTAAAAACTTCTGTAGCACTGCTGTGTCTGATCCTCTTGCACCAGCACAACACACACTAACATGCCACCAACACACCAGTGACATGGCAGTAATGAGAGGGAAAGCATTGATACTGTTATTGGGCCAATACTGTGCTCACTTACTCATACTCCTACAAATTCACTGATACCAACATTCCAAAACTGTCTTGTACTGTGCAACGTAAGCCGAATGATCACTGCCATGCTCATGAACAAACAGCTCAAGCTGGCAGTGAAGAAGGCTCTGCTCCCAGAGAGGAGTTATTGACACCGTGGAGGTCAGACACCAAGTCACTGGTGAAGAATCCAAACCCTGTCACAAACAGGCACACACAATACTGATTATAATGGCATACAACAGCACTAAACACATTACAGAGCTATACACTCATCACTTTAAACGTTCCACCATTCCAACCTACACTGATTTTAGCCTGTTTTTAAACATACAAACATGGTAAGTGTAGCTGTTAAAATGGACAATGAATGTATGAACAAAGAGGTGGGTTTAATGTAATGGCTGATTGGTGTGTGTGTTACATTTTTACTTAATCAGTTACTGCTTAAAAAGCATATATGCTCAGAATAGAAAGTAGCTAAATCCTGGCGAACAATGTGTGTTTAACAAGAAAATAGCATGCAAATTATTCTTAAATATTGACCAGACCTACTAAAAAAGTAGTTGTTTTGCTAGTAGTTATTATGGATATTTGTGAATGTGTAATGTGTAATTCTGTCTGTCTGGTGGTTTGAAAGGGTGGACAAAAGTAAGGCAGGCAGCCACTCAGGCCATAGCCTCCAGATTTTTAGTTTGCAAAGGATGAAATACTGAGGCCAGGGGAACCAGGCAATGTCAACCCCTGCATGTGTTTAGATGACACAGATATGGCACTCTCAGATTTGAATGCGGTAGCAGCTTCTCTGAGACACACATACTCTCAGAAAAGTAGATTCCAAGATACTGTTACCTACATGGCCATCACCAAGAGCTGTTATTATGCACACAGTCCCAACTATTACCAGAAAAAATGTGCCTTTTTTTATTACAAAGACAGTATATCCATGCACTACTGCAGAAATGGCCTATCTTGTGGGGGACAAAAGGCTGTTAAGCAGCTGGTTCAACAGCATTGCGCCAATGAGTAAAAGCAGGAATGCTGGAGACGGAGAGTTCGCCGACAATCACTTTGGGAGATGGAGAAGCAGATAAGGAGCTCTCGTCGCCAAGGAACGATGCTAACAGCTGCAACAGCTGGTAATGCTGTCGTATGCCACATGATTCCAACTCATCTGCTCGATACTCTGAGTCATGTTGCAGTTTACAACCCTTGGTATACCTGCACATTGCATATTGTAGTATTTTCCTGCTCCAGCACAGAAATGTGCAGGGCAGGGGCATTCCAGGGCCAGGGTTCAGCCTATTGCAGTTCTGCCTTGTGTTTTTAATTCAGTTCAGCAGTCACGGGGAGGTTTGATATACTCCATGTAGGACAACTATCCATAGCCTAGCTGATGAGAGCGAGAGAGCTGTAAAGACTTGAACATTGTCTAGTGCTGGGTTAGGTAGAAACCTCTATACATCATATCAATGCACTACAAGGCAAAATGTTGTATATGTCACTAATGTTTCAGTTTCACAAAGCAAATAGCCTGACATTATTATAGTGAGGTATACATACTTTATCACACATATCAGGAAGCCTTTATGAATTAGTATCGGTCATGCTCTCTCACAATACCATAACACAAAAGAATCAGCCACTAAGCCTTTCACATGTCAAGCCTCTTTTGTTTTGAAATCCCATTCACTTTAACAGCCTTTACATAAACCACTCAATGGAATTAACCTTAGAAGGAGCACAGCCACCAGCTGGGTCTATAGAAATGAATGGTACAAGATCACAAACAAGGTGAATAAAAATGTAGATGCATGTGAGGCAGGGACATCACAGTTCTGGCTGCTCAGAAGAGGAAGAAAAGAGGAATGTGTGAGAAACGAGAGAGGAAGCACAGGAAGCCTCACCATGCATCCGGTATTGCCAAAATTCATCACTGCTCCAACACCTAGGCAATGCCAACAGCAGGGCTTTGATGTGCAACCCAAACCAAAGCCTGGCCAAGAGGACTTCATTACATCATCCAAACCAAGGCTGTGCAATGTAATACTCTTAATTTAAATCTGCACTACTATTAAACAGCAGGTAAGGTAATAATTCATTTTTCGCATTGACTGAAATATTGATTTAAATTTCACTGTTAACAGGCATTTTCTAATTGGAGTCCATTTAAATGAGGAATTTCATAGATTTTTCAACATTTCTGCAAAATTGAATTCTTAGACAGTTTTTAAATTAGGGTTTGGCCTAAAACTCAAGAGACAGCACATTTCTGGAAGTGCAACTTTTTTTTTACCAATAATATTACATGTAAGAAGTCAGAAGACACACCATGTACATCATGAAATCTGGTTCCTATCACCACTGTAAAGAGTTAGTAGGGCACTCTGCAATGCACCCTTTGACATCAACCCATTCTGAATTACTTTGTTTACATCTCAACCCTTAAATTATGCAGCTATTACCTTCAAGTCTAAGAGTAGCTTCTGCTTACGTCCAAAACATGGCCTTTATTGTTTATTGATACAGGGTGTCCTTTGGCTCTTTTACTGGAGTAAGCCACACCAAAAACAAAGCCATCTGGCCAGCACTGGACCGCAAAAGTAAAACAAGAGGCTGTGTTTGCTTAGTGTAAATGGTTCCATCAGTGACATTAGTGCTTGGATGCAGGGTAAAAGGGCACTCTGAACCACAAAACAAACAGGATACTGCGTTGAGGAACAAGCCTGGCAGGTTTGGCCACTGAGTCTGCTGGAAGCGAGGGCAACAGCCTGTAGTCATAATTACAGCTGCTAAAACGAAGTATGGGTGAAGAAGGTGAACTACAAATATTGACAATTACATAACGTGGCCCAATGACTACTGGCTGCTTTATAAATAAGCCTAGGCTAAATTGACAGCTTTCAGTAATTCAGAAACAGACTGAACACTCACATGAATAATGACTTGAGCTTCAATTAAAAAGAAAAGCTGTTCCCATGTACTAGCGTGGTTTGTTCAGGGAGTGAGTGTCGGTATGTCGTTGTTAAGGGCCGCTTTGCTTTAGATGGCCTGCAGCTCTCTTTCGCTCTCTCTCTCTCTCTCTCTCTATACGCTCCATCAACTGAGAGTATCGCCCTGTGGTGCCGGATCGAGACAACCAGAGAGGAACCAAAACAGGTTGCACATTTACAGGAAAAGGCCATTTTACAGAGAGTCTTACTAAGATCTTTTGCAAAAAAGGCACTGTTGAGGACTTCCTCAATGTGAGACACACACATTGGTGTAATTCAACATTGGGTAGGGTTATAATCATATTTCACAACAACTAATTAGTAGCTGAGCAGCTGAATGGTGTCAAAAGCTGAAGAAGGACATTGGGTGGATATACACAAGTTAATTGGTACTCACACACACACACTCACACACTTTCAAAGCCGCTTCTCCATCAGGGTCGTGAGGTTAATTGGTCCATTTATATCAAATTCATGTGAATTTTAATGCAAAGGCCCTTCTGTTAATGCAAATCATGAATATGCAATAGGAAACTGAAAAGCACTGCTTAGAAACTTTGGGTAAAACATCTGTTCAAACTTACCTCACACTGAAAAATTGATGCTCTGCAAAAGGTGTCAGTTCATAAAACAGCTGGGAAGTTGTCAGAAATGTGATGCAAAGGAAAAGAATTTTTAGCTTTTTAGAGCAATCAGCATGAATAACACCAAATCGGTCTCTGAGTATAATAATAGTAGTCGTAATCTGATCCAGTCGCTTTTAAACATCTCTAATTTGTGGTCAAACTAAAAGCTAACTAAAGAAAGAGCTTCGCAATAGATCATAAATCTGATCTGGTGCACTTAACGGGTCTAAAAGCATGACGCTCAGCAAAAGGGGAACAATCGCCTGTTATCAGACGTTAGAAACATTACATCTTCTATTAGCGCCTGTGTGGTTTATGTTCAACCAAGAGCAGGGGCTTGGAGTGGCCTGGGATGGTGACATGATGGAAAGAAGGATGCCTGCTTAAATAAACATGTGTACAGGACAGATGTGTTCCTCACATCCTATGTGCACTCTAGTTGCCTTTTACCTGGCCGTGTGGCATGTTAGAGGGCTATCTGATTAAAATCACTCACTCACATCAAAACAAACACGGCTGTTGTCCTCTCTGTGCGGGGATTATGAATTCCAGCCTGACTTGTCAACACGTGATTGAATCGGTCTGTGTGCTGGCCGTAGCTATGCTCGGCCCATCGTGCTTATCTACCAGAATCACAGGATAGATATGGACAGTGGCTTTGCGTAGCATAGCTGGTCGGAGCCTTGAGACTTGATTTTCTGGCACCTTAGACTTTTCTACTGTCTCGGTCTGGTACGACTAAAATATGCAAAAATGCTCTGTAGGCTGGCTGAAGAAACAAGTGTCTCACCCTGAGTGCATATATACTTGTACACTTTAATTGTACCAAAGTAAACACTGGTGTGAAGCTGTCTCTAGATATAAATTTCATCACTGTGGATACTTAAACAAGTCCAAAAAGTGGTGAACCACAAACAGCCCTGTCTATTACAACTTGAACCTGAACTGTTTATTCTATTCTTACATAAAACAACCAAAAGCATAACACACACACAGAAAAAAAAATAAAAAAAATACTATTTACACTTTGCCACTGGTTAAAGCCCTTAGCTGACCAACAATAGTATTGTGATTGCCAATAGATTCCATCTATAGCATCAGCCATATTTAAAAATATCAGAAACATCATTAGTCCCAATTTTTTATTATTATTATTTATTTAAATATGCAGTCTATGTGCTATAGCAGTCCTGATTTGTTTTTGGCCTCAGAGCATTCTGTAAAATTGTGAGCTTTGTTTTATTATTATTATTATTTATTTATTTATTTATTTATTTATTTTTTTTTTTTTTAATGTGGTCATTATTGCTAAACACACTGCACACTTCCATGCACGGAATGTCTCACCAAATGAAAGTGCGATTTATTAAAACTACAGTAAGGAATACCAAACTATCGCAATACCAACCAAACCAAAAGTGAAGTACTTTGCAAGTGACTGACCAGAAGCACATGCATGAAAGTTGGAGTAAGGAACCAGAGTAGGTGATGCAGCAAAAATACCACATCATGATACTAAAAGATATTGTACATCATGAAAATATGTATCTCAATTTTTGACAGACGCAAAACACTAGTAATACCACCTTTAAAAACAGCCATCCAAAACTATGAATACAGCGATTCACAAATTATGATATTATGTATTATAACACTGATAAATTATCACCATACTGCCCACCTCTACCTAGGAGCTGGCCCTTTTTTGGGAAGCACCTCCTCTCACCTTTCAACACACAGCATGGTACCCCTACATGATGGGTGACACTCAAATCAAACAGGCATGACTAGGGGGGTGTGACCAGATATCATGAGCCATACTGCACTCAATATCACAAGCCTAATAGGTTATTATTTCCCGACTGTGAATAAACTTCCATTTTAGATCTGATTACTATATGACTGTTGTTTCTACCATTATTACTAACAGTATTTAGTAGTAGTACTAGCAGAAGTAATAATGATAACGTTAGTCATGGTTCTGCTTCATGTTTTAAATGCCATATTGATATTTATCAATAATAATTATGTCCTGATGTATTGATTCTTCAGAACTGCTTATCCAGCTCTGAAAATCCTATAATTATTATTTGAAATAGCATAATATATTGTTATTGTCTCATCAGTGAATAATATCATATCATACATTTGGGTTGACATCGTCCACCCCTAATGTGTGTGGCTTCAATGCAACATAAATCAGGCACATTTACACCACAGCAGTCACCCGGACCCCGTCAACGTCACGCTTCCTGAAAAGAACACAACCTCTCAAATCGCTGTTCGCAAATTATCACACCACACCTCAGCTGACCCCAATTTGCTGGATTAGATGGCCCAACAGACCTCATGTGACCTTTGGACTTGTCTACCCACACACGAATTAATCAAATTACACAAACATCCCCGGTTTCTGTCCGCTACGCCACTGCAGGAGGACATTAAACAACAACGAACAAAGAGGATTAATTCCAAGCCTTCGATGTTATCAGCTCTCAGTACACAAGACAACATACCTCAGTCACTCCATACTTGACTAGATGGAAAGGTGAAAGGTGGAAAGGTTTGAACAAAGACGACTCTACTTCAGATGCTTTTCTATGGAGGGCTGGCTAAATTGTTCATGTAGTTCATTTATAATGAGCTCATTATAAGATCTGATAGATTTCATTGGACTTAATATAGCAAGATGTTGAAGGGTTGCTCTGGAGGTCTGTTTGAATTAAAGGCACCACATCTGGTCTTATTCTACGTAGATACAGTCCAACTGTCATTGCTACAGTCCTTACAGTACAAGCCTTATATCATCACCTGGCATTACTGTAACTAAAGCCGATAAAGCTCACTGATCTGACAGTCCTTATGGTGCAACTACTTTGTCGATGCCACAGTCCCTCTGTCCTCATTTCCCAATATGTTGTCAAACACATTCCTGTCTTCGCCAGCGCCAGGACTAAGTATTTTCACAGGCCTTGCTGAAGAGGGACAGAAATAACTCTGTTACACATTGTGTGTAAATAGAGCTGGTAACTCTTTGGAGGGTGGAGGGCCGGAGGGGGGCAAGAGAGGCGATTGGTTGGGGCTCTGGCTCCACACTAGCGCTCTATTTGGTCCCTGTCCTGAGGTTTCCAGCAAAGTTCGCGTTACATAAGGCCCATCACCAATGCTAGCTAAACATGGAGACACGGCTCAAGTATCGCTATCAAAACGGCTTAGCGCGAACGGCCAAGCGCCCATGCGGACACCAACGTAAATCACAGATTAAAAGTTAGACCATTTGCAGGAATTAAAAACACCGTATGCACTTACAGCACCTAAAGCGTCTCCGTATTTTTAAAGGCAACAATTTCACCTTTTCAGTTTCCATTTCTCCCCACACGTTTGGCCCGGTTGTGATTTTCGCCTCTTTCCACACCAGTCACCGAGTCCAGCAGCCGTTACAGCGACTTCGACGACGATTTTAAGATTAGCAAGTAGCAAAATTAGCAAGCAGTCATAAATTGTTTAAACAGACCTAGTTGGAATAAAGCCCCTAAAACATGACAAACGAAATGAAGCCCCCTCTCGAGTAGCACTTATTTGGGCTGCAGGAGTTGGGCGTAATGGGCTATCACTTACCCGCTGAAGGTCAGAAAGAACACAAGTTCAGAAGCAGGTTTTTCACTGACGCGAGGCTCTGTGCCGGCTGAGGAGTCTCAACGCTGAGCTAGTATCAGTTCCTCCTCTCCTCTCCTCTTCTGGAAGTGAAACTGTCAGACAGGGTCCTCCGCCGCCTCTTCACAACTTTAACTCGGGTGCCAGAAGGTCCGTTACTGCCGTTTGTTTTCTTTCCGCGCTCTGCGACGTTAGTGCGCCTAGCGCTGAGGCTCCGCGGTCACCTGTACACACTTATGACAACGCGGCCACCAATCACAGCGCCGCAGCTGCATGGTGGGAAATGTAGTTCGCTCGGCTGTAAGCAGGGAACGCTGCTCGGCACTGTTCACTTTTAAACGAGTTGAATGCTTTATTTGGAGTTCGTACAGAGCGAGTGGTTTATAGAAACATATGTTGTATAGTGAACATAGAGAAATATTACTGGGTGAAGTTATCCAGTCATCCTGTTTCAGAACTTAAGGTTTTTCAGGCTATTTTCATGTTGTATTTTCTTCAGAGGGCAGCTGTAATCACATTGAGTATCATCTGTGCCTTCTATGGAAGTTCATTCCCCCACAGGTATTTGTGTTAAAGCAATTAATGGACACAACCAAAATTCCTAAAGAATAACATCAGTATTTTATCAACATTCAGATGAAGTCATTTCTTCAGCACAGTCATTTTAAGAAAGTCATTATTTCAACATCAGAATTTTGACCTCCCAAGTCAAAATGTCAACAGGCTGCTCCCAGAACCAAAGAAAAATGTATATGTGCAATTAGAAACAAGCAATGTACAACCAGAAAATAAAATCTTTATTTCCCCCACATTTCCCCCCTTAATTTATGAATGCAGCTTCAATTTCATTTCTGTGTAAATTTAATTTAGTGAATTGCAGGACTTTAATTCAGCAAATTAAAGTGATTTAATAATCTCAAAAAATATTTACTGAACACAACAAAAATATTCATCCATGTTTTACCCAAAAATGCTTTCAGCATTGCATTAGTACCCCACTGATAATCACTTTTGGTTTTCTGTATGTTACTTTAATTTGTTAACACCTTTTAATTTAGTGCATAAAACCCCAACATTACCTCCACACAGTACTGGACACCACTGGGTGGCAGGGTTTCTCTTTTGAGCCTTCATTAGAGAAACAAACGTTACTGACGGGTTGATTTATTTATTACAATAAACCTGTCGAGTCCCCGCCGCTCAATCGTTTTTTCAACTTTCATCAGGGTGGAAAAAAAGATTCCAGTGGCACATCCCATACGATAAAGAAGTCTGAGTGACATTTCTACTGCAGGTTTACTTGCATGTTAATATTTTTTCTGATTTTCTCTTAAAACACAAAAAGACACTCAGGCAAAGAAAAATACTGAGAAGGGAAACTTGCCTTCTGTGTACATTCATCTGCAAGCCATTTAATTAGCCAAACATGCATGATTGTAAAGCCAAAAAGCTGCATTCAGAAGCCCCATGAAGCAAACACTCAAGTCTAGAAAACGGCAACTCCTTTGCACCTACAGCTAACACATGGCTAAAAGCTACTTAAGGTAGTTTACACTGAGAAAGGGCTGCACCATTGAATTAAATACACAGGATTCGACATGCTCGTAAAGGTCAGCTGAGTTCTTGTGCTCCGCAGACAGACCCTTCAAGGTTAGAGTGGAATATCTGAAAGATGGTATCAGCTGCCTTTGAAATCTGCTCTAAGTTTGTAGCTATTAATATTTGTTCCGTTTTCAACTTCATGTGTTGCTTTAGCTTAAATCAGGCAGAGTACATACCATCATTGATACATATGCCACTACACATAATTACTGTCAAAAACCTGACCATCTATACATAATGGAGTAAATCAGGAACACTTTCTTGCACACGTCATGTTCAGTCATACAGAACAGCCTGAGGGTACTGGATTAAACAGTACAAATAAAACTTGGATGACACAAACATGGAAGGGCGCATGCAAAGACGCCGTGTTTCTTCCTTTCAGCTTATTTGTTTTAATGCCCTGTCTGCTTTGCCACATAACGGATGGAAGTTGCCCTTTTGCATAGATCTAAAACCAGTCTTTCTCTTCGAGTATTTAGAGTTGGGTAAGATGGGGCCCTTTGTGTACGCCAGCATTTAAGAGCAACTTCAACCCAAAAATCCACAAGAACAAAGCACATAAGGCCTGTTTCCACCGGCACAATTAGAGACTCTACAATCCAAGCAGTACTGCATAACACAAGCACACAACACAAAACATCAGAGAAAAGGCAGTGCAGAATGATTCGCGATGGTGGAAGCAGGCCTTAATTCACCACTCTGGTTAAGTGTGGCTGATCTAAGTGCATGAGGATATGGGGTACTGAGGGTGCCACCAGTCCATGAGACGCACACTGTGGACAGGGTCCAGCACCACCTGAGTGCCCGGTTCTCCTCGCAACCTCTTGCCCCGGACCATGGGGGAGTCCTGGAATTCCAGCCGCACCCGGTGGTGCCTCATGTCTGTGCTCACGTTAATGGTGAACTGAAAGACAGAGTTGGATCTGATTAAGTTTATCTGCTATGGATTGAGGCAGTCACTATCGCTTTTATTGATAATCCAGTTTTATTTAGAGCATCAATCAAGTAATCACAGTTGCTAAAATTAGGTCAAACAATATAAATGAAAAATAAATTAAAGGCTATGCAATCTTTGCTAAATGAAAGTTACCATTATCATCACAACGTCAAATTGGTTTATTAATCAGTTATTAATCAATCCATGATACAGGTTCCATGTTAACCATTGATATAAATATGATATATTCATTACTATAAAGCAAAAACAAAGTTCACAAAATGACTGCAATAAATGATTAGAGACATTGTAATTCAGTGGGGGCTGGAAGATCAATCATTTTTATATAGATATAACTTGAAAGAGCAATTGTCATACAAACTATGCCATCAACAATGAGGTCTTGCAGTGTGAACAGCAAAAAATGCATTTAATTTGACATTTTCAATTCTGATTTGAGACGTTTTCATATGTGGTACTGAAATCCAATACTGAAATCAGACTTTTACGTCAGTCCAACTTGACATTCGTCATAATTTCACGCTGCTGAGGCTCAAACATTTAGGCTGATGTTTCTGTACCAGAAGTGACTCGTTGCAACTGCTCCATGTTCAAAGAGGTTTTGAACGAAACAGCCGAACGCAGCCGGAGGAGGCCGAGGCTGCATCGTCAAAAAGGAATGCTTTAAAGAATGAGGACACGAAAACAAAGAAGTGGCTGTGGCCGAATAATATGCCACTTTTATGGCAAACTCGAACCCATTCTGGGTGATGAGCCCAGCTATCAACCTTGATGCTGATGAAGACAAAACTGCAATTCGTTAGCCGTCATAATTCTTTACCTCAGGACGAGCACGACACATGAAGCATTGTTCTTTTGCACATGCGGGTTGGTTTTTGAGCATGATTCAGACTAATGTCTTCTACAGGTGAAATTTGAAAAATAATTAGATTAGATTAAGTGACCTTTATTAGTCCCACAATGGGGAAATTTCACCTCTACATTTAACCCATCCATGAAGTGAAACACCACATACACTCTAGTGAGCACACACACATACTAGGGGGCAGTGAGCACACTTGTCCGGAGGGGTGGTCAGCCCAATCCACAGCGCCCGGGGAGCAGCTGGGGGTTAGGTGTCTTGCTCAAGGACACCTCAGTCATGTGCTGTCGGCTTTGGGGATCAAAACGGCGACCTTCCAGTCACAAGGCTGGTTCCCTAACCTCCAGCCCATGACTGCCATAATGTGAACAACCCCAAAAAAATTTTTTTTTTAAAAAATATTCGGATTTGGTGAGAAAAATCAGATTTGGGACGCTTTTACCTGCTGTGTAAATGTAGCCTAATAGCACAGAGCCTGTGAACCAACTGTACATGTGTACAGATCAATCATAAGCAATCAACAACCCAACCCATAACCAACTAGCAAACTGGCACAGTACGTTCAAGCCTCAAAGCCAAGCAGATATGCTGGTCTTCATGGCAGAAAACAGACCTAGAACTTATTTTATAGGAAATAATCACAAATGAAATCGCAGACACAATATTGTGCAACATGGGCATGCACATCAGGCTGTGTTTCTTACTGTAAGAGAAACAGTAGGAACATTGAAAGTATGCATAATCTTTATACTAATAAATAATTGCTGATTCCTCAATTTAAATTTTAATCTATCATTTTTCTGACAGAGTGATGATGAGGGCCCACTTATGGATGTTCTCAAACTGACAGTGTAAATATGTCATTCCATTCTGAGCTTTGTAAATAAGAGAGACTTGGAACCAATTAACCTGGCTTTAGCACCCATTAGGTGTGTGGCTACTGACAGATCAACCGGTGGTAGTGATCAGAATATTTGAGCTTCAAAAACCATTACAGCAAAAGAAGCAATAAAATGTCACTGACCATGGTTAGTGTCATTCCCATGACAACGGAAGTGAAGATGAAGTTGAGGGTGGTGACACGCAACAGGTAGCAATCAGAGTCTGGGTTGGTGAGGACGTCCTTATACAGCCTGGGCAGCTCCAGTCCCTGGTGACAGCCGTTCTTCACCTTAGCTGGCTGAAAATTGAGGACAACAATGACAAATTAACACCAACTGTGGCAACATGACCCTTCAGTTGAGTGATAAATCTAAAAGTATACAGTACCTGCTTCACAAACTTGAAGTTGAATTCCCACATGGTCTCAGCTCTAGTTCCGGACACTTTGTTGACCCAAAACAGCAAGCACTACAATAGGGGAAGAGAGGAAATCATTCACTCTATAGACTTCATGACATTGTTAAAGGCAACTGGTAGAGTGAAGTGACACTGTTTTGGCTACAAACCTTGGAATTGAGTAGTGTGGTTGGAGTAGACTCAGGTAGAGGGGGACACTTGGACACTCGCAGGCTGAATGGCTCGTACAGATGAAAGAGGGAGCGGATTACACGAGCACGTAGACAATGCATCTTTGAAATGGAGCCTGGCTGAAGGCGAGAGGGGAGGTCTGCATCAAGACTGTAGTGTCTGTGAGAGAGGAAAAGGGAGATGAAGTTATCAGTGGTTATGTCACTGGTTCAGTCACAGTAAAACTTTTTACTGTTTGTCCTTAACTAAAACTGAAAGCCTGGGGTGGTTCCTAATTCAAAAGTGTCATTTTCATTCAATACTACACTGCTCAAAAAAAAAAAGGGAACACTTAAACAACACAATATAAGTCCAAGTAAATCAAACTTCTGTGAAATCAAACTGTCCACTTAGGAAGCAACACTGATTGACAATCAATTTCACAGCTGTTGTGCAAATGGAATAGACAACAGGTGGAAATTATTGGCGATTAGCAAGACACACTCAATAAAGGAATGGTTCTGCAGGTGGGGACCACAGACCACTTCTCAGTACCTTTCTGCTTTCTGGCTGATGTTTTTGTCACTTTTGAATGTTGGTGGTGCTTTCACACTCGTGGTAGCATGAGACGGACTCTGCAACCCACACAAGTGGCTCAGGTATTGTAGCTCATCCAGGATGGCACATCAATGCGAGCTGTGGCAAGAAGGTTTGCTGTGTGTGTCAGTGTAGTGTCCAGAGGCTGGAGGCACTGCCAGGAGACAGGCCAGTACACCATGAGACGTGGAGGAGGCCATAGGAGGATAACAACCCTGCAGCAGGACTGCTGCCTTTGTGCAAGGAGGAACAGGAGGAGCACTGCCAGAGCCCTGCAAAATGACCTCCAGCAGGCCACAAATGTGCATGTGTCTGCACAACTGGTTAGAAACCGACTCCATGAGGATGGTATGAGGGACCGACGTCCACAGATGGGGATTGTGCTCACAGCCCAACATCGTGCAGGATGCTTAGCATTTGCCAGGGAACACCAGGATTGGCAAATTCGCCACTGGCGCCCTGTGCTCTTCACAGATGAAAGCAGGTTCACACTGAGCACATGTGACAGACGTGACAGAGTCTGGAGACGACGTGGAGAGCGATCTGCTGCCTGCAACATCCTTCAGCATGACCGGTTTGGCAGTGGGTCAGTAATGGTGTGAGGGTGGCATTTCTTTGGAGGGCCGCACAGCCCTCCATGTGCTTGCCAGAGGTAGCCTGACTGCCATTAATTACCGAGATGAGATCCCTTGTGAGACCATATGCTGGTGCGGTTGGCCCTGGGTTCCTCCTAATGCAGGACAATGCTAGACCTCATGTGGCTGGAGTGTGTCAGCAGTTCCTGCAAGATGAAGGCATCTGGGATATCATGTCTCGCTCCATCCATCAACGTCACGTTGCACCACAGACTGTCCAGGAGTTGGCAGATGCTTTAGTCCAGGTCTGGGAGGAGATCCCTGAGGAGACCATCCGCCACCTCATCAGGAGCATGCCCAGGCATTGTAGGGAGGTCATACAGGCACGTGGAGGCCACACACACACACACACACACACACACACACACACACACACACACACACACACACACACACACACACAATACTGAGCCTCATTTTGACTTGTTTTAAGGACATCACATCAAAGTTGGATCAGCCAGTAGTGTGCTTTTCCACTTTAATTTTGTGTGTGACTCCAAATCCAGGCCTCCATTGGTTAATAAATTTGATTTCCATTGATTTGTGTGATTTTGTTGTCAGCACATTCAACTTTGTACAGAACAAAGTATTCAATGAGAATATTTCATTCATTCAGATCTAGGATGTGTTATTTGAGTGTTCCCTTTATTTTTTTGAGCAGTGTATGACTACGCTTAAATTACCTACCAAAATTTGATTATCAATGCATTTCAAAGGTTCTCTTTACCAAAATTCAGTGAGAAGAGGCTGTCTGGCTAATACAGGCTTATAAAATGATTGATGCTGAATGAGGGTCACTATTTATAATGATGAATGTAAAGAATAAGACTTTACGTTTGAGAATAAGAAGAAATCCACAAACGTTTGTTCAACTAACGTTTGTACAGAAGGCACAGACATTAGGTGCATTTTTATGTAAAAACTTCCTAGTGCATCCACATGAAATCCAGGCAGCTTCTTTTCATCTCCAAAAGTCAAAAAATGTCAGGGGAGAACTGTCCTATCAACAAGCCAATTAACTAAACTAAAAAAAATATAAAATAAAATAATTTATATATATATATATATATATATATATATATATATATATATATATATATATATATATATATATATATATATATATATAGTAAAATGTAATTGTTATATACACTTCTGGAGTAGTTCGCATGATTTTATGCTTAAACTTTGAAGCAAAAACCATATTGCAAAATAAGGCAACTTTAAAAATTCCATGAAAAACTTGCCCACAAGTTCTTACTTCCTCAATTGCTTAGCAACATAACCAAAAACAAAAGTATTTTATTTTGACATGCTTTTACAAAAGAGGGACCAGGTTATTGCATCATAAAGGCGACCCTAAGTGACCTTCATGGTGCAATGCCATGGTCGGGAAAAAATTTAAATTTAAGTCATGTTTAGAATAGTTCAATTTACCATGTCAGGTGGTGTGATCTCAGGAAAACCATGAATATTTTTTTTTCCCACAAATAAATAAAGAGTTAGAGATGGGTAGAGTAGCCTAAAGCCACACTCAAATGAAAAGAACAACTCCATGATATACTGAGTCATGGGAAAAAGGGGGAGGGAAAAATACATATAAAATAAAAATTATCTAATAGAACTCAAGGACAGAAGTTCAAGGACAAAAGTTTCTACTGGTGTCAAAATATATGTTTAACTTGAAATTAGTCTGAAAAAGTAAGATGGCACAACCAGTAAGTTAAATGGTGTAACCAGACCAGCATAGTTTAATGACTGAAACTAGACAATTAAAGGCTTAACACCAATTATATTTAATGCATAATATATAAAATGCATATACAAATAAATACACATATATGCAAATATACAAGTTGTGTGTCCTTTCTAGTAAGATTTTTAAAACCTTATTCGTCAGTGACACATGGACAGCTGAATAAAACAGTTTCTGGTATAAATGCATTTAAGAAATATTTTATATAGTAGTCTTCGCATGTAGGGCTGCAACTATTGAATATTCTCAAACAGTTCAGTTAGTTGTCAAACAGAGTATTTGTTGCAGCCATAATACCAGATTGTCAGCCAAATAAAGTTAAAACTTAAAACTCCTCAACATGTACACTAGCAGTAAACAAATTTACTTCCTATTGCTAGGTAACTCTGCTATGAATCTACAGGAACAGCTATGCTTGCTTTGAAAGTCTGAAAAATGTCAAATGAGTTCTTCTAAATGTAATTTAGAACTGAACTCTGCTATATCTACGGACAACTTAGCGTGACTGCGTTACCTCTTATACAGTCTAGTCCAAAATGCTGCAGTGCATGTGACAGTCCAGGCATTCTTGCAGATCAGTGCAAACCTGCAGACGTCTTCAGGGCGTATGTATGCAGCAAGAACATGCCATATGTCAATGGGATACTCTTCTCCATCGGTGCATTCACCATTTTCTACAATAAAAATACAACATAATCACATTAGCACCAGTGCTGGGTACTGGCAGGCAACTTCATATAATATTTATCAATAACCATATGATGCAACACAATAGCACACCATACATAAAGAATTAGAGCAGCTGCTTGTTTCAAAGTGTTTCTTTATTATCCATTAGTTTCTTTTTAACATCCATTATATCACCAAAAGCTTGTTTGTGGCGTATGGCTTAATGGATATCTTGAAGCCATAATTAGCTCGGGTTGCAAGGAAACATTACAAAAGCACAATGGGAATTAAAACCAACTGCAAAAACTTATGAACATCTATGTAATTTCTAACCAAAGACAATGGTTCTCACCAATGGTCGTACACTGGCCCCACAAACTGTGTTTTTCCTACTTACATATTCGCTTCAACACTTGTTAATTTGCTTATTGTTTGAATCAAGTGCGTTAGAGCACTGAAAACACCAAATATGTGCAAGACTAGAATTCTGAACCACAGATGTGGGAGGTTCACAAATTACCTTTACGTCTCTTGTTTTTCTTCTTACGCGACACCTTGCCTTCGCCATCACCTTCCTCTGAATCAAGCTCCTCACTACTGTCACGCACATCTTTACTTACACCAGATGCTGACGACAGAACTTCCTGTACAGGACCCTGGGAGGCTTCGAGCCCACAGAGTAATTTCACTGAAGCAAGAGACAAGAGTTAGAGATGGGTACAGTAGCCTAAAGCCACACTCAAATAAAAGGACAACTCCATGATATACTGAGTCATGGGAAAAGGAGGGGAGGAAAAAAAGTGGAGTGAAATAAATAAATTATATATACACATATATTTCATACGCGCATGCGCACGCACACACACACACAGCAGTGAAGCTTTTCAGTACATCCAGAATCTATACACCTAGGAACTACAACCCCAATTCCAATGAAGTTGGGACGTTGTGTAAAACAAAAAAAAAAAAAACAGAATACGATGATTTGCAAATCCTTTTCAATTGAATACATTGCAAACACACGATATTCAATGTTCAAATGGATAAACTTTGTTTTTTGCAAATATTCACTCATTTTGAATTTGAGGCCTGCAACACATTCCAAAGAAGCTGGGACAGGGACAACAAAAGACTGGGAAAGTTGAGGAACACTCAAAAAACACCTGTTTGGAACATTCCACAGGTGAACAGGTTAATTGGAAACAGGTGAGTGTCATGATTGGGTACAATGGGAGGATCCCTGGAAGGCTCAGTCGGTCACAAGCAAGGACGGGGCGAGGTTCACCACTTTGTGAACAACTGCGTGTCAAATAGTGCAACAGTTTAAGAACAACGTTTCTCAACGTGCAACTGCAAGGAATTTAGGGGTTTAATCATCTACAGTCCATAATATCAAGAGATTCAGAGAATCTGGAGAAATCTCTGCAAGTAAGCAGCAAGGCAGAAAACCAACATTGAATGCCCGTGACCTTCGACCCCTCAGGCGGCACTGCATTAAAATCCGACATCATTCTGTAAGGGATATTACCACATGGGCTCAGGAACACTTCAGAAAACCACTGTCAGTGAAAACAGTTCGTTGCTCCATCTACAAGTGCAAGTTAAAACTCTGCCATGCAAAGCAAAAACCATATATCAACAACACCCAGAAAGGCCGCTTGCGTCTCTGGGCCTGAGCTCATCTGAGATGGACTGACACAAAGTGGAAAAGTGTCCTGTGGTCTGACGAGTCCACATTTCAAATTGTTTTTGGAAATCATGGACGTCGTGTTCTCCAGGCCAAAGAGGAAAAGGACTGTCCGGATTGTTCTCAGCGCAAAGTTCAAAAGCCAGCATCTCTGATGGTGTGGGGGTGTGTTAATGCCCATGGCATGGGTAACTTGCACATCTGTGAAGGCACCATTAATGCTGAAAGTATTAATACAACAAAATACGACAACGGATACCCCGGACTGTTGAGCAACTGAAGTTGCAAGAATGGGAAAGAATTCCACCTGCAAAGCTTCAACAATCAGTGTCCTCAGTTCCCAAATGCTTATTGAGTGTTAAAAGGAAAGGTGATGTAACACAGTGGTAAACATGCCCCTGTCCCAACAACTTCGGAACGTGTTGCAGGCATCAAATTCAAAATGAGTGAATATTTGCAAAAAACAATAAAGTTATTCAATTGAATACAGGTTGAAAAGGATTTGCAAATCATTGTATTCTGTTTTTATTTATGTTTTACACAACGTCCCAACTTCATTGGAATTGGGGTTGTAGTTTAAAGATGACCAATATCTGAATACCCATGCTCAATCTGGCTACTAGATGTATAGGTCAAGTTGAAAACAGTGCTGACCAATGATTGGTCACACGCAATCATGCACGGTCACAAATGAACAAACAAACAACTAAATAAAAACAATACAATAAAACTGATCACTGTAGAGAGAAAGTTAAACCAGAACTTAGAGATTCCTTTCTGTTATTTGTGGATTTACTGTTGATACCAGTGAGAAATCATGTCATGACTACACAGCTGCAAGAGAACCCCACCCACTTTTATTGTTCCATTGTGTAATGGGAAACAGACAAAGTTAACTCGACCAGGGTGCAGACAGTTCTGGGGTCGGGTTAATAACCACTGTACCACACTGCCTAGGAGTTCGTCTTAGAGGGCCTTTGAGTGCTACTATTACTGTACTATTTACTGTTTGAGATCGTTATGGTTTGAAATAAAAACTGAAATGAGTAATAGCAATGCGTCACCAACGTAACAAAGAAATAAACTTCAAAAAAGGAAATGGGAACCAGGTGTGAATTAATGAATGGAGAAAAAAGGCAAATTACTTACTACTTTACATATCATTATCATCATTTTCTTTACTGAAAAAAGTAATCTTCCATTCGACTGCAAGCTAATGTTACAGGAACACCCTAAACAATATGAAAAATGTAACCACAGTCACTTCTGTTGTAAACATGCACAGACGCCTCCATCAATAGACTTAACTCATCAGTGCTCCCTGGCGGCGTGTAATTGACAGCAGGCTGCTTAAAATTTATTTATTTATACTAGCTGGCTTATGCAGAAGAAAACCAGACAGCTAACCTTTCTGCTAGGAAGCCAAATATAACGTCTGTCTGCATTTGTTCGCCAGTGGCCAGGCTAGCAGTCAACATTGCGAGCGTTAGCGACATATGACGTATTCACGTAGCGCATGCTGGGTATTGTAGTGAGAAAACACTGGTAGACAAGGATACAACATCGTTAAATCTGCCAAACCGACTAGACTGACTGGTGCAGTGCTACACTATTCAATACTGTACAACCTGACAAAGCATTGTTCTTCAAGGTCCGAATGTCCCTTTAGGTAGGTTAGCTGGTCTACTAAATTCCCTCGTTTCCAACATTGCCGTACTCTCACTAATTCTTTCCATCCGAGGAAAAGCTGGAAATGTGTAGGTATTTGGATGTAATAGCTTACCTTCTTTTTCAATTGCATTGGCAACAGCCTTTTTCACTCGTCCCGACTTCACGATAGCAGGATCCGCGTTGGCGTAGTCAGCCACCGTTACTGCGGGGCAAAAGTTGGCAAAGTTACCGAACCAGCCTCACAACCCATAAAGTCACATTAGCATAGCAAGCTAGCTAGCGAGCTAAATTAGTCATCTGGCTAGCCAGCTACACCCACTACGCCAAATAAAGAAGTTGTCATAGGTCATGGGAACGTTAATTCAATTAACATATGATATCTTTAAGGGAATACAGACTGTTTTTGGTGTAACAGTAGACTCTTCGAGGAAACCCAGTCAGCTTTTCATCCTCAGCTAAGCTTGTTTGTGTTGAGCAAATAGCTGCAGGTTCCTTAGCCGTTACCTGACTCCGAGCAAACATCGTCGGCTCGAAATTTCAGCCGTTTTCTGTTCCCTTTCTTGGGCATGACGACGACGCAAGACTGTGGCCGTTTACCGAGACTGTGCGCCCTGCCATGTCTGTAGCAGAGGTGGCGAAAAACGGAGAAAAATGAAAGAGAAAATGCGGTAAGCTCCTCCAGGATCTTCAGCCATCATGGAACTGACCCAGCCGAGCGGCGTGCACTCACGCGAGACTTCAAACTGGACGAGAGCTCGGCGGCACGCCACGGCGATTGGCGGAGACGAGGCAGCCGAAGCTCACTTCACCAATCAGGAGCGGTTATTCGCAAAAGCATTACGTCATTAAGATGTTTGTTTAAAAGTGACAGGGGCTGGAAGGTGTGGCCGGCTTTCCTACCAGTTTTAAAAAGGTCCAAAATGATCCAGACAGCCCTCAATTAGGAAATTCAGCTGCTGTGAGAGGCACCCGTTGCTGACTTTGTTGTGCCAACACAGCTTGAATTATTTTCACAGATTAGCAGCGCCAGTAGAATGGCATGCTCTGGTTCATGAACCCAGGATGACCATAATCAGTGCCAAACGTCAGCCAGAGGCTTATAAAGCTCCCAGCAATGGGCTGTGGTGCAGCGGAGCTGCATAGATGGAGCACCTTCTGGATGAGCTGGAGTGGGGTTTGTGATCCAGAACTAATCACCCATCATCTGTGCCTGACCTCACTAACACTCTTGTGGCTGAATGCAATCAAATCCCCACAGCAATGCTCCAAACACTAGTGAAGGTAATGATGGAAACCAGGGGTCACAGCACCTAATATAGTCATAATGTAAATATAACTTTATTTACTCTCCACATTGACCTACACATTTTTATATATAATGCTGATAATGGTAAAATGGTGTTAAATCCCTACAAATACGTTCTCTTTACTTGACAGTGAGGCAGAAGATTATGCAAATACATGAACTCCCGGTGCTGCTCAAAGTATTGGACTTAAACATACTTTACTGCAAACCCCATTTTGTACTTGTAACTGACTTGGACTTTTAACTAAAGTCTTTTGTCTTGAATGATCCTAAACCTCATGTTTGTTTATTTTGTTCAAATAAATTATTGAACATTGTTTTTTTTTCCCCTACTAACAAAACAAAACTAACAAAACAGAACAGCATTTTTGAAATAGTTTTTTTTAATTAAATTTTGAGATAAATCTACATTTTTCAACTTGACTTTAAAAGAAAAAGACCTTAACAAAATGCTTAAAAAAAACATATTTAAAAAATATTTTCACAAATTTAGGAGCAGAGGTTTGGACAGCCGTCTCAAAAGTGCTATATAAATGGTAATTCTGCATATATTTGGCTCATTACTGTCTATTAAAGACCCGTGTTTAAATATGTCATAACAATTATTGTAAATATGTACGGTCCAAATCCTAAATTGTAATTAGGTTATTTTTGGGTGACTGTAGTTTGAACTAATTCAGTGGAATGTTGCATATTTGAGTTTTATTTCAGAATGATGTCAATTCTTTAACAATTTTGGATATGACAAGTTTTGACAAATAAATCTCACGCAGAATGGAAGATGGTGTTATATGTTTCTAATAAAGGTAGCATGAATCGTACGATAGCAATGATTTCCCAACTATCATCATAAAACTTGAATTTCTGAAAGCCGTCTCTAATGCATTTGAAATGAAACCCTTCACGTTACACGCACACCGACTGACCGACCAGCCACTTCATTAATCTCTTTGTATCTATACTCATTCTCCATTTTATCAGCTCCTCTCACCACATAGGTGCAGTTTGCAGTTCTACAGTTACAGACTGTAGTCCATCTGTTTCTCTGTATGCTTTTTTAACCCCCTTTTACCCTGTTCTTCAGTAGTCAGGACCCCCAACACAGCAGATATTATTTGTGTGGTGGATCATTTTCAGCCCTTCACTGACGCTGAGGTGGTGGCGGGTCAGTGTGTGTTGTGCTGGTACGAGTGGATCAGACACAGCAGTTCTGCTGGAGTTTTTAAACACCTCAGAGTCCCTGCTGGACTGAGAACCAAAAATATCCAGACAACAGCGTCCTGTGGGCAGCATCCTGTGACCACTGATGAAGGACTGAAGGATGACCAACACAAAGTGAGCACAAGAGATGAACTACTGCCTCTGACTTTACATCTACAAGGTGGACCAACATGGCAAGAGTGTCTAATAGAGTGGACAGTGAGTGGACAGTGTTTCAAAACTCCAGCAGCACTGCTGTGTCTGATCCACTCATACCAGTGCAACACACACCAACACATCACCACCATGTCATTGTTACTGCAGTGCTCAGAATGGTCCACTACCCAAATAGTACGTGCTCTGTGGTGGTCCTGTGTGGGTCCTGAGCACTGAAGAACAGGGTAAAAGGGGGTAACAAAGTATCAGAGACACAGATGGACTACAGTCTGTAACTGTAGAACTACAAAGTGCAGCTATATGGTGGGAGGAGCTGATAAAAATGGAGAATAAGTGTAGAAACAAGGAGGATCTCCAAAACAGTAACTTTACAGGAGAAGGAAAAAACCTCCTTTACTTGTAATGCAAGTCATTGGAACCAAACTTTTTTCCAAATCATTTTGGGCCATCTCTCTTGGTCCATTTTTCATGAAATTTACACACAATGTAAAGGCCAACAGGCAATTCTAAATGGTTAAAAACTGAAAAATTACAAAAATGGAGATAAAACATTTTCTTCCGACAGCAGCAATACAGATATATATATATATATTATATATATATATATATATATATATATATAGAGAGAGAGAGAGAGAGAGAGAGAGAGAGTGTATACATTAATGTTGGAGTGCAGGGGGCTTCCAAAGTCTCCTGTTCCCAGGAGCCCTAAAACAGCACTCCGCACGTTTTGGTGCTTTCCCCACTGTTACTCTCACTTCACCGCAGATAAGACTTGCTGATTCACTATTAAGTGTTGTTACTTGGATCAGACGTGTTTAGCAAACGCTAAACTCAGAAAAAAACAAACAAACAAAAACACAGTACAGTGTGCAGGGCAGGGTGTAGCACGACCAGGCTTGAGACACACTGATTTACAGCAAGCGGCCACCAGGGAGCGCTGCGTGTGACCATTTCAGTCTGACTGCTGACAGGCATTTGCTGTGCATGACAGTCATGTAGCCCGCTCGCGTGGTGCTGATGTGAGGAAACTCCGCCGTTTCTGGAGCATTTCTGCCATAAACGCCGGTCGGATATGACATTTTCCGCTGCTTGGACGTCCGCGAAGCATCGAGTCCGCGACCTTCGTCTCTCTCTGTGCTGCCGTCGATGAAATATGCGCGCATTGTTGTGGAGATAGCGGTGACAGCGGCAGGAATGAGCTCGTAGAGCGAGAGAGAGAGAGAGGGAGAGAAGGAGGAGTGGTCGGCTCATCGTGGAGAAGGAAAGGGGGACTGGCAGAGGGATTTGGATGCGGCAGACGTGCCTCACGCCTTTAACTGACGCGTTATTTGCAACTGGTGGGCGGTAAAGCGTAGTAAAAAGAGGTCCCAGCGGAGCGGACGGTCTGCAGATGTTCCAGGACCGAGCCACGAAATCGCGTTCGGGGCTGAAGTGAAGCGGAGCGAAGCTGGAGGAACTGGGTGGAGAAGTGGCGGAGCGGAGGCAGACGACAGTCATGGAATAGCTAAAGGTCGGGGATTGGAAGCGAAACGCTGGACGCGGGGCGATGCACGCTCAGAAACAAGCGGGAGGGCGCGTTTAGTTGTGAGCCGCTGTCGTTACGATGCCACGTAACGCCATAAGGGCGTGATGCTCAGAGTTAACTGCGCTAACCGAAGCGTCTCTTCTGACAGGATTACTTTCCACTGAGACTTTTTTACGTTGAGCTGTCAGCAAATATGATGTGCGAAGTGATGCCCACGATTAACGAGGGGGACTCCGTGAGTTCCCAGAGAGGGTCTCAGAACGGCTCGGACCCGGAGTCCAATTTCGAGCAGCTGATGGTCAACATGCTGGACGAGAGGGACAAGCTTCTGGAATCTCTGCGCGAGACCCAAGAAGCGCTCCTCCAATCACAGGCCAAGCTTCAGGACGCGCTGCACGAGAGGGACGCGCTGCAGAGACAGATCAACTCGGCGCTGCCTCAGGTTAGGCTAACGGCTGTCGTGTGGAAATAAGAAGAAAAGTTCTGTAATATGAAGTATTTATCAACATATTCTGTTCGTTTGTGGCCCACGAACGTAACTAAAGCCCACATACAAAATGGGCCGCAGCTTCAACACACTTTCCCAGTCCGTTTTTACCTCAGTGCCCTCCACATTGCTAAGCCACGTAGCGCTATGGAAGGCAAGCTCATGACTCAGTAATCTAACTTACTGTTCAGCTAGCCTGAATTATAGTCCCTCAAGGTACGACGTGGACCTTAAGGTCCAAATGTGTACCTGAGATTAATTTTAAAGCTACATTACATTCACGTTCCCAGAGGAAATGGGGCGTATTCAGTGTTCCATGATCAGAACTTGTTTTAAATGGAAAAAGCTTAAATAACCCAGTTGCTGGAGAGGTTAGGGTTAAGGCTTAAGACTGGCTGTAGTTATTCTTCACTAAACATCTAAACTGAATCGAAGTTAACTCTTCAGCTAAGACCTTGTCATGGTTGTTCAGCTATGCCAATGATGGGACATCAGCTCATCCGCAAAGGTCACTAAGATGATGATCCTGATCGTTTTACACACAGACACCGCTGCCTGCACAAAGATGATGCTTTTTGGATATGCATGGCCGAGTTATCCGTTTGAAATTGGATGGCTCAGAAAGTGTTAACAGATTATCATTTTCAGCAGCATTGTGTTGCCCATGGGCAGTCACCCTGGTCACTTGTGTGGTAGTTCTGGCCATAGTAGTTGAAACGTATGGAATACCATTGAGGGTACCACCCTATTGAAATGGTTTTATCCTGAAAAGTATTGAGAGTGTACAGTCGCACCTGGGTTGGTGGCTGTTATTGATGAAGACATCTCTTTATCGATTTTGCCAGAGTGCAAAGAGCCACAAATAACATGATAAAGGTTTTTCCCCACCAGTGCACTCCTCAGAAACCCCCTCAGTCCCAGTTTCTCTCACGTTCCATTTCCTAACACACCTGAGGCAGGTAATCAGCATTGTGCAGCCCCTTGCTCACCTGGCTGAGGCGTGTTGGAGGCTTGAACTAGACTGGACTGAAAGCCTCTTGAGGAATGTGTCAGTAGAATTTGATCTGGAAATTCCATCATTGCATCACTTGTCTCTCCAGTCACAAAAACCCCAACGAAACGCATATTCCCTCTGGATTCGTTTTTTCTGTAAGCTAAAAATCGATCTATTATTTATGTCGACACATTTTATTAAGCTTCTAAGGCCCATACTTAGCGGTTCGGTGCTGGTGCCAAGTAAACATTTATATTTTCAGAAAGGTGCAGCATAATTCACTCACTCACATTGCCTTGACTGTGACCCAGAAATGTCAGCTACAATGAATATGATTGTCTCCCAGTCAAAGAGGCCAGACTCACCAGCAAGGTTAAACATCTCAGAACGCCAAATGGATTTTACACGAAGGCAGCTGAGAGCGCAAAGAATAATGATCATGAAAATTGGACGGTTTTACACATCCTTGCATCTGTGCTTTTAACCCACCTCCTCTTGTTCAAATCCAGTTTGGTTTGTTGTCTCAACCCATTTGTGAAGGCTCACCTCTCTTCATTTTGTCAAAAGGCTGAGCAGCTCTGCCTCTGGTGGACTGCAGGACACAGTTGATGCAGGTCAGGTCACTGGCGGTGGCCGATGGAGCGTAGACATCTACAGCGCCAGCCTGACAGCCTTGTCTTGGCCCAGGTTGATGGAGCTGTCAAGGGCATTTGTGAGGCCACAGAGAACATTTCACAATGGCAGGCCTCACACGGGCCATGAATTTAATTCAGAGGACATTTGGAGGAGTAGTCACTAACCTTCGTCTTGGAGATGTACTTTACCTGCAGAGTTTAGTTTCAGTCTGCGTCTAACTTACTACCCTACTTATCAAACACTGATGCATCCTATTCAGCCAATCAGGGACTTCAGAAGAAGGTAATTAGCTGGAGCAGGTGTAGCAAAGTGTTTGGACTCTGGAAGACAGATCTCCAGGACCAGGGTTGGTGATCACTGAACTAGAGCAAATTCTGCAATCAGAGAAATACCCTGTGAGCAATGTTACAAAATATGTTAAAGTGGTGAGAGTCAGGGTGATGGAGAAGACCTGGGATATTGAAGCGTTGAGTTGAGATGATTGAGGAAATATATTAAGTTGTTGAAGGTTGTGGCCATGGAGAAAATCATGGAGTGCAAATATAGGGATATAATAAAGGGGAAAACATGAAGCTGAAATGATTTGATGTGTAGTTTCCTTCTTGTGTGTTTCTCACAGGCCTTTAAAGGGTTTTGTGGTTTAGATTTGATATGAAGTAATGTTTTGCAACTCAATTGAGGCTCAAAAAGCACATTTGAACAGCAGTTTGGTAAAGTAGTACTTTAGGATCACTACAGCAGCATCTTTTGCGCCATTGCACTTGATCCCTTTCCTCTTCACTAACCCTAGAGCTGATGCTCATCTGGGTCATGGCATAATAGTGTAAGGCTGTTCAGTCGGGATGAGGGTCAAAACCACAATGTGTTGCACTGTTTTCAAATCTTGAAAAAGCATATTAATGGGCCTGTCACAGTCAGGAAATTTTAGCTGTCAGTTAGTTGCCATGTTAATAATTGTGATCAACAGTTGTTCACTGTATACCTCTTTCCAAGTATAAGCCTAAAGTGTCTGGCTAAATAGCCATCTTGCTCTTTTTCAATCTTTTGTAACGTTCAAACCCAGCCCAAGCTCAAACAAACCAACTTTACTCATCGCTTCCCTCTGAAAGTGTTTTAGGACCATTCAGAAGTTAGAATGTTCGTTGTTTTTGTGAAACACATGATGTGATTATTATTCTATTTGTTGCAACATAAGCACATGAATGTGAAAGCTGACAGCTGTGGAAAATGACTGTGGTCATCTTAAATTGTTGTAATCAGCTCAAATAACTGTGATCAGACAATTATGTAATAACTATAACTTAACATTCATTTCTAAGACTGAGACTTATGCAAAATGCACTAGGGCTGGGACAATAAGCGGTTGTAAAAAATTGAACTCCTCGTGCTAAACGTGTCTGACAGTCACGCTGGCTGAAAGGAAAATGTAATTTGTGCTGAATCCATTTCTTTTTCCCCTGTGTTTTCTTGCAGTGTTCCTGTGTTAAATAAAAAAGATTAAGAGACACTTTTAATCCCACAAATGGGGAAATCTCACTACCACGTTTAACCCATCCGTGAAGTGAAAGACCACATACACACTAGTGACCACACACTAGGGGGCAGTGAGCACACTTGCCCAGAGTGGTGAGCAGCCCTATGAACAGCGCCTGGGGAGCAATTGGGGGTTAGGTGTCTTGCTCAAGGACACCTCAGTCATGGACTATTAGCTCTGGGGATCGAACCGGCAAATTTCCGGTCACAGGGCCAGTGCCCTAACCTCTAGCTGAGGTTGACTGACCTAAATAAAAAAAGGACTTCATTTGTTTTAAAAGGCAAAAAAATCTATTTGGCGTCAAAAGCTTTCATAATTTCTAAACATGACACCAATATGTAATTAGTAAAACTATTATTATCTCTCATACTTATTCTTCTTCCACATTTTTACAGTGTGGAAGAAGAATAAGCATGAGAGATAATAATACAGAATTTTACAGACTCCGTTCAAACTGCATTTCGAAGGTCTCGGCACTGTGACATGTATTTTTGGAGTCGATTGGATTGGTAGTTTTTAATAAAATTAAGTTTGAATATTAAAAATCTCCCATAAGAATGAATGGCGGAATGTTCTAGAACTTCAAATACTAACTGACATCGATGATGTCACAGCAGGCCACTCAGTCTCACAGACACAGCTGATCACGCAGGGAATCCGCTTTAAAATCCTTAAACTTTCACCCAGAAACTCCATTTCAGTTTTAAATGGTAGAGTAACTTGTCCTTTCTGAAACTCAAAATATCACATCATTTTATCAATTAGCTTTAGAGTTTAGGCACAGAAAACTGCCCCATTCACTCCCATGTAAATTTCTCAAAATCAGAATCTGCTTATTTCAAGATTTTCTCTGTGTTTAACTCGTCATAACTCAGACATTTTCTTCTCAATACACACAACATTACACCACAATAATCCTCAAGGGGTCTTATCTCACGTCATCTATCCGGTGCAAATCAGACTCAAACAAGGCTTCTCCACTAAGAGCTGCATAATAACAGAATGACAGTGAATTTGAATGACCCCCCCCCCCCCCTCCACCCCCCAAAAACACACACATCTCTGCCTCACACACACATACACACACACACAGGCACACACAGATAGACACATACCTAAGGAGGTGTTGTTCACCTACTCAGAAACACTCACAAACACACACACTTGCAGCTCTTTTCAAGCACCCTTGCAGTTCCTTCAGGAAATGCACATCTAGTTATTATTGTTAGTCCAATATTGGAATTACAGCTAATAAATACAACCAATAATGACAGAGTGGTGTTTGAAAGTTTGTGAACCCTTTAGAATTTTCTGCATAAATTTGACCTAAAACTTTCAGATTTTCACACAAGTCCTAATAGTAGATAAAGAGAACCAAATTAAACAAATAAGAGGAAGTATTCGACCTGGCCATTTATCTACTGAGGAGAATGATTACATATCTGTGAGTGGCAAAAGTATGTGAACCTTTGCTTTCAGTACCTGGTTTGTCCCCCTTATGCAGCAATAACTGCAACTAAACATTTTCAGTAATTGTTGATTAGTCCTGCATATCGGCTTGGTGAGATTTTAGCCTATTCCTCTGTACGAAACAGTTTCAGCTCTGTTTTGTTGGTGGGTTTCTTCCCCAAAACCACTTGCTTCAGGTCCTTCCACAACATTTCTATAGGATTAAGGTCAGGACTTTGACTTTGATTCTGAAACATCAATTTTAATTTTCTTTAAGCATTCGTTGGTAAAACCTCTGTCTGCTTAGGCTCATTGTCCTGCTGCATGACACACATTCTCATGAGTTTCAGCTCAGAGACAGATGTCTTGGCATTTTCCTTTAGAATTTGCTGGTATAATTCAGAGTTCATTGTTCCATCAATGATGACAAGCTGTCCTGGCCCAGATGCAGCAAAACAGGCCCAAACCATGATACTACCACCACCATGTGTCACAGATGAGATGAGGTTTATATACTGGAATGCAGTGTTTTGCTTTCTCCAAACATAAGGTTTCCCATTTAAACCTAGATATATTTGGTACCATCTGTGTGCACAACATTGGTCCAGTAGCTTTCTGCCTTGTCCACATGATCTTTAGCAAACTGTGGATGGGCAACAGTGTTCTTTTTGAAGAGCAGTGGCTTTCTCCTTGCAACCCTGCCATGCACAACACTGTTGTTCAGTGTTCCTATGATGGTGGGCTCATGAACATTAGGCACTGTAAAACAGGCCTTTAGTTGCTCAGAAGTTACCCTGGGTTCCTTTGTGACCTCATGGACTATTACACACCTTGCTCTTGGGGTGATCTTTGTTGGTCAAACACTCCTGGGGAGCTTAACACTGGTCTTGAATTTCCTCCATTTGTACACAAATGTCCAAACTCTTGAGAGATGGTTTTATAACTTTACTGTGATAATATAATTGCTGTGATAGATTCCTGTACTTTAAACAAAACAGGGTGGTCACTCACACCTGATTGCCATCCCGCTGTTTGAAAACATCTGCCTCTAATTTCACCTTCAAATTATCTGCTAATCCTAATGATTTACATACTTTTGCCACTCACAGATGTGTAACATTGCAGCATTTTCCTCAATAAATAAATAAATATTTTTTGTCTCATTTGTTTAATTTGGTTCTGTTTAACTTCTTTTAGGACTTGTGTGAAAATCTGATGAAGTTTTAGGTCAAATGTATCAGCTGTAATTCACGTACCATTGTAAGTGGCTCTGGATAAGAGTCTCTCGTAAGTAAAATATTTACATATATTAACGTGAACTATTTTATTTATGTCTGATGTCAGGACTATATAAAATGAATCAATCATCCATATTTGGACATTTAATCTGTTCTATGCTTTTTGCATTTTATATATTGATTGTACTGAATTGTATTTATAATTTTTTTAAATGTTTGTCAATTTGTATTAAAATCCCAAAAATTGTAAATGATCAGTGTCAGAATCCATCAAGTGTTATTCTCGGCTCAGAAATTCTGTACTGGTGTTGGCGAATCCCTTCCTTAAGTGCCCATTTTATTCTATAATATGCTGCCGTATTTGAAAGTTTTGCCTTAAAGATATTGCACTGACTCAGACTTGGCGATCTGCTCGGTCACCCAGCATGGTGGTTTTTATCTGGTAATCTAAGTCTGAGGTTTCTAAAGAGAGCCCTTCAGGAAGTGGCTGTTAGCCTCAGATTGCTGAGAGCTGGTCACGTGCCAGAGATGGAAGATAGGAGTGACACTGATCAAGTTTGCTGTGTTCCTTCTCCCTCTCCCCGTCTCTTTTTCTCTCTTCTTTTGCATACAAGTGGTCCAGAAGCAGCTTACTGCTTCCCAGATTTAATCACCGAGCACTCATCTAGTTGGGTGAAAAAGATGAAGCTTGGAGCGTTCTGCCTGTGGGCCACTGTGCACGCTGTACAATATCAGAGCAAAAATTATTTAATAGGAGGTGACTAAACCCCTTTCCCCACCCCCACCATCCAAAAAGAAAGTGTCAGGGAAGAGCACTGGACCAGGGAAGAGTAATATTTTCTTGCACTAGATATGCCGTTCGCTTCTTTGTCTGAGGGGAAATCAAAAACTTGCTCACTGCTTTTCCACTCGCATTTAGGGCAGCTCAAAGCAGAATCTTGCCACTGTGCTGATGCCCTGATGAAAGATATCAGTGTAACATATTGTTGGAGCACAAATATGACATGCTGCCTATTCTGGCTAACCAGTAAAGTGCAGTTGAATGTTTATAAAACATATTTGTGGACTAGTTATAGCAGAAAAAGTAATAACTAGGCTTTTGTGAAATGAAGCATTGTCATAAAAGTCTAATTATCTGAAATTGTAAGTTTTTGTTTGCTATTTAAGCAATAGAAGACGAGAGGGAGTGTGTTATTGCGAAACAACATCATGTTATAGTGATAACACACAACCTCAGTGTTCTATTGCTTTTATACCACAGTTTAACAAATAAAGTAAGAAATTAATAACTGGACCATGAACATGGGTGGCACGGTTGCGTGGTGGGTAGCGCTGTCGCCTCACAGCAAGGAGGGCCTGGGTTCGATTCTCCGGCCGGGTGACCAGGGTCCTCCCTGTGTGGAGTTTGCATGTTCTGTCCGGATTCTCTGGTTTCCTCCCAAAGACATGCAGTCAGGCCAATTGGACATGCTACATTGCCCCTAGGTGTGAGTGTCTGTCTGCCCTGTGATGGACTGGCGACCTGTCCAGGGTGTATCCTGCCTTCTGCCTGAAGACTGCTGGGATAGGTGCCACCCCTGCGACCCTGACGGAGAAGCAGCTTAGAAAATGGATGGGGCTGTGAACGTGACATTTAATATGTTTTAATGTTCGCGATTCCTTCCTCCAAGCTATGGTTCCTGAACAAGCAGCCTGTTGCTACGTCACAGTAACGAACTCCACCCACTCGCTGTGCAGCCGGCAGTTTGTTCTCCAGCTCCACACAGACCAGCTGACAGTTTGGGAGTTTAGTGTTGTCTCATCTTCAGAGTCTGACCAAATCGGCTGTCGCTAAATGTGATCTTCAAAGTATCCATTTTCTGTTAGTGCACAAACAGAAATATAGCTTGAGTGTCTCTTATCAAATAGCTTGAGCGTCTCCTATCAAAGTCGTTGCTTAGCAACGGCGTCTCAGCGGAGTGATAGTGCTTGTGAAAAACCCGTGATGTTATGGTGAAATAACAGCATGGTTAGAACACCTCTCAACCAATCAGCTTGTGCGGCCGGAACTAACTGTTGTATAATAAGTGTTGTGCAATATTAATGTCACTGTAATCAAAGATCATTAACCCTTCATCTAGAGCTATTACTATCATGTTGCTATACTTTCCTTGCAAGCATAAATATATATTTAAATATATAGGAAGCTGTGCAATTAATTATCCTACAGTCTGCAGCTCTGAAATTTTTCAGTTGGTTTCGATGTTGAATGATGAAAAAAATGAGTGTTTTTTCATTTTACAGAACAAGACTGCATGTGTAGCATTCATCTTTAATCAAGTTCAAATCATCATAAAATATGTGAAATTGGCTGAAGTTCGCGAGGGGGGCCTGGGTTCGATTTCCCGGCCGGGCGGCTGTCCTCTCTGTGTGGAGTTTGCATGTTCTCCCCGTGTCTGCGTGGGTTTCCTCCCACAGTCCAAAGACATGCAGTCAGGCCAATTGGACGTGCTACATTGCCCCTAGGTGTGAGTGTGAGAGTGACTGTCTGTGTCTGTCTGTCTGCCCTGCGATGGACTGGTGACCTGTCCAGGGTGTATCCTGTCTTCCGCCCGAAGACTGCTGGGATAGGCTCCAGCATCCCCCTGCGACCCTGACGGAGAAGCGGCTTAGAAAATGGATGGATGGCTGGCTGAAGTTCAGAATCTGCGCCGGTGATGAAACTAAAGATGAGAAATTGGATTGAATTACACCGTTTGTTTTTGTATTGATGACGATAACTCTGAAGTCCAAGAAGTCACCTCAAGTCAGTGGTGGTGATGAGGCTGAAGATGAAGGTGGGGCAGAGAGGCAGCACTGCCACAGAGCCTTTCCCGATCTGCAGAGTCATTCCAAAGACAGCAGCAGGCGACAAATGATGGATATGTGTGTGTTGAGCTCTCCCTGGTTTGGCCACAGTGCAGTGTTAGCATCTTCCTATAGGCTCTCCCCGGGTGGTCCACCAGGAGAAGCTGGCACCTCAGCAAGGCTGTCAGTCAAGCCTGCTGGACGACTAATAGGGCAGTTGGGGGAGGGGCTGGACATGTGTGAGTACAGGATAAGTGGAGTGATGACTGGATAAATATGCTTTGCAAGCTGTGGAGATGTGCTTTACAGTGTTTGGTCTGGTTGATGATGTGAAGAAATGTTGTCTAGTGATTCATTTGCTTGCCAGCGCTGGTGCTTGTGCATATATTATAACTGTTTAGCTTCTGCTGCTGAAGGAGTATCACAACTGTGAATTTGAATTTCATGTTTGTACTGCGTTTTAGGGTCAAGTAAACTAGGTCATCTTTATCTTCCCAATGTAATTAGTTTCACACAGCTCATGTATACTCTGATGTGTGTGTGTACGTGTGTGTATACATCTTAGTCTGCAGCAACAAGCAGCAATCCACAGGGTCCAAGAATAGCTTGGCTATAGCAAATGGTCACAAATACTGCACTTAATGCTATAGTGCCCTCTATTGATCTATGACTATGAGTTTTCAGCTTAACCTTCAGTCTTTCAACATGAGGCGTAGGTCAAGTGTGTTGAGTTTAGTGAGAATCTGACAAGACTGTCCTGTCTTTGTATTTCTGTGCTGAAATTAGAGTTGCACAATGTAATGAAATGTACTTTTTCAGGACCCTATGATAGGCCCCAGCACTCCCCACAACCCAGGGGGGTCACTAGGGGGCAGTGAGCACTCTTGCCCGGAGCGGTGGGCAGCCCTATCCACCACATTCTCATATCTGACTGACATCCTGTATATGTCAGTTGTCAACTAGATCTTTAACATTAGTCACAGGTTTATCCCATGGATGATTTTTCTGTTTGATTTCAGTGAATCTGTTCAATGTTACCTCTGCCACATCTTATTTGTACTGTTTCTCCATTATCCAGTGCAGCCCAGAAGAGGATTTTTTCCCGCTTTCGGGTCTTGGATCCTCTCAGTGTTTCTTCCTCATGCTCTTGAGGAGTTTTCCTGTCATTATTGCTCTCATCTTGGCAGGGCTAAACCTGGGGTTCTTTAAAGCTGCTTTGTGACAGTGTCTATTTAAAAAGCGTGCAGACAAAACTGAATTGGACTGAACATAATTTTGAGCAGGGGCGGCACGGTGGCGTGTTGGGTAGCGCTGTCGCCTCACAGCGAGGAAGGCCTGGGTTCGATTCCCCGGCCAGGTGACCAGGGTCCTCTCTGTGTGGAGTTTGCATGTTCTCCCTGTATCTGCATGGGTTTCCTCCGGGTTCCTCCCACAGTCCAAAGACATGCAGGCAGGCCAATTGGACATGCTAAATTACGCCTGGGTGTGAGTGTGTGAGCAACTGTCTGTGTGTCTGCCCTGTGATGGGTGTATCCTGCCTTCCGCCCGAAGACTGCTAAGATAGGCTCCAGCACCCCCCCGCGCCCCTGACGGAGAAGCGGCTTAGAAAATGGATGGATGGATGAATTTTGAGCAAAATTCGACTGACTCTAAACAGCAATTAACACTTAACGGTACAACATGAAATACTGTGATTTATAATAAACTTCCCTGCATATTCAACAGCAGTGCCAGAGATCGGTCAGTTGACACACTGAGCCCAAAGTTGAAAGGCAGTACCCTCATGTATTACGCACTAATGTTTAAGATTAGCTTGATTGTGATGCTAATGTGATGATGTGATGATCACAGTTTTTTGTTGTTAAATATCTCTAGACAATGAAATTGTAGTTCTGAATAGAATGCGATTGTTTCCACAGCGCTGCTCTTACTGCACCTTCTCTTTCTCCCTTGCCTGGCGGACTCTGCCACTGCGTGGGTTTGAAACACGAGAGCACTTTTCCGTCTGGTCTCACCCTGTCTGTGAGAGCTGCTACTCAGTGTGTGTGTATGTGTGCCTGCATACATGACTTTACCCTGCAGATGTCCTTTATATTCAAGGACATGAATCTCCGTGGATTGAGGTTTTGGTACAGTACTGTGCAAAAATCTGAGATGAGCCTTTCATTTATTTAATTTCCAGTCAATGGTCAGTACAACAGCCAGTACAAGGTATTCTTTTTTTCAATGTCAGAGACAAAATGCAGAAATATACATGTATATATATATATATATATATATATACATACATACACTCTAATAAACAACTGAACACAAGATCACAGTATTCATTGCGCCCACTGTTTGCCTTCTTCAGTTCAGTCTTAGAGGTTTGTTACATTTTCTACTTCTCACAATCCAGTTAGTCCCAAACACCTTTAATAGTATTGAGATATGACTGGTCTATTGCTCTGAGGACACCAGCAGCATTTTCGTTGCCTGGGGTCATCGTCTTACTGTAGAATGATTTTTTTCTCAATCAAACATTTTATAAAGTATATCGCATGATGTATTAACATTTGTTTTAACACCAGCATTCAAGGTGTCTTCAAAGACAAATCAACAACTTGGGGATGTTGTTATACATCCCCAAATGTTCTAGTGCAAATTTTTAGTTTTAGCTTCTTGACGCTACGCATCCTTTCAGACCCATAGTGCCGAGTTGTCTTCTCAAAGAGGAAGGATAGACAGAAACACCTGAGGCAAGAGTGGAGCTTGATTTTCTCCTCTCTCACTCTCAAATGCAAGCTTTAAATACTGTTTATCTGATTGTGACCATTTTGATGGACTCCTAGGTCTTGAACGGTTGTTAGGAGTCCAGCTGTATTGTTTAAAAATGATCTCCTGTTTTTTTAACATATTTTCCTTTGAAATTAAGTTAATGTAAGGGTGATCACTTTTACTGCATTCTGCATTTGATTATGTTCTTCCAGTTTGACATGCTTTCTAATTTGGTAAATTGCCAAATCTCAGCTATTGATTAAGGATTTACAGCTTAGCTGTGGCAGCATTTAGAGCCTCTGGCATGCATTTGTGATGTCCAGTCCCATTTCCAGCACAATGTGGTAACTACAAGCTACAGATCCTCTCCAAAATACACTTCCCACTTTATATATCCATCACATGCCATTTGGTACTTCCCGGCTGGAAGCGGACTTGAGTATTTGCACACCCCATTCACTTGAATAGCAACTCAGCACCACACAGCTCGGCTCTCGGTGATAGATGAGCCCGATCAATACCTGCTATTTTCTCATCACCCCATTGGAGGACGCTTTGTTTCTGCAGAGTATTTGAAAATGTAGACTGACCTGAATAAGGTGGCGAGCTAGCAGACAGTTTATTTTCGAGGCCCTAAAAATGGCAGGATCTGATTTTGAGACATTCTTTGAGCTGAGTTTGTCTCTGGTAAGGAGACTAAAGAAAAGGCTAAGAACTTATGGTTCTTTACTTCCAGTTTGGACTGACTTGTGATGATGAGAGACTACCCATTGTACCACTCATCGTAATTGTACGTCCTCATCACCTATTAAATGAAATAGCGAAAGGGATTTTAATTGAATTAGACTTAATCACTATAATTAACCTCAACAAGAGGCAGTTATATTTTTTTGTATTTTAAGAAGAGAATGAAAGGAAATGCCCATTGTGCAGCCCAATTTACATAGTTCACTCTTTTGGGGGGTCAAAGCAAAATCAGCTTGTTTGTTGATATACAGCTAAATCTGTATTTGAAGTAATTCTGTGCATTAAGTAGCTCTTTGTCTTGACAGAACAAGCATAAAAACACTATCACACTTGTTTTGTTAGTTATTTTGTGTACCTGTCTTGACCTTTTCTCTGCTTCAGGCTGCTTTTTTTCAGAGCTTCTCTTGGTTTTGTTGACACATACGCTTCTGTAGTGACTGTATGACCCTCTGACTGGAGCTTTTGTCAAAGCACTGCTGGATGAAACTGAGATGTGTTTGCAGTGACGCCTTAAAAAATAGACACTGGCAGAAACAGTGCTAGCGTTGCTGATTCAAGAGGCATCATGTAGTGTTTTTCATTATAACAGGCAAGTAACCCCAACCCTATTTCATTGAGGATATGAGGGAGCTTTGAGCTGAAGGAAGCTCATGATGTATTCTTAATGTAACCCCCTGGAGATCCACCATTGACCATTGCGATCTGCTTCTCCATTGTTCCATGGCATGGTTGCTCACATTTTTGCATGTAATTACATAAAGCAGCAGAGCCCTGGAGCTTGTGACCGGCTTCTGTCTGAAGTCATTTGCGCACTCAAGCTCACGGTGCAGCCACTGATTGGGCTCAAGCACTGGGAATGAGGCTAATATTTCGCATAGATCTCCGAGCACTATCTCCAGCCCAAGTCTTTTAGCTCCTGTTCAGACAACGTTGGAATGAGCCGCTGAAGACCTCCCTCACACCATCCGATCTGCCTACAATCATTCAAGTGTCAGGTTCCTCTTGCTTTTAGTGGGTTTAACCATCCTCAGTACTTTTGCCAGCTTGGAATCTCATCAATAAATGAAAAGTCCATTAAGCGGCCCATTAGGGAAGCCCCTCCAGGCCATTTTTAATCTCAGACAGGTTCTGTAGTTATGTTATGCATAGTGAAGGAGTCTCCTTGATATCTAAAAAATTCTGTTAATAGACAAAAGCAGGACTAAGCAACATTAGAGAGGGAACTGTTTGGTAACTCTCCAGGGTTGTCTCCTGTAAGGCTGCTTGTCTTAGCGCGAGTTTTATGGGCGATACATTCAGAGACTTTGACTTTGTCAAATTTTATTCATTAATAAAATGCACCTAGAGTGCTTTATATATGTGAATGTCCAGGTTGTGCATAGCAAAATGCATTACCATGTGTAATTAAAGCTTTCTGTGTGCTACCATGTTTTCTATAACTATATAAAAGATGCAGCGTGCTGCCTTTATTGTTGGATGCACTGCTGTAAGAAGCATAACGCTATAGACAGAAGAAAACCTTGTATCTCAAAAATGGTAACTTTTTAGGAGAACTAAAAAACCTGCTTTATTTTTAGTGTAAGTCAATGGAACCAGACTTTTTTCCCAAGTCATTTTGGGCTGTTTCTTTTAGTCCATTCATCATAAGATTTACATGCAATGTGAAGGGCAAAGAGTGTTTTGAAATTATATCAAAAACTAAAAAAGGTAAAAAATGAAGATACGAGGTTTACTTCTGACAAAAGCTTGCACACACATTTAGAATAGAGTAAGAGCAGGAAAAGGTGGCTAAAGTGTACATTAGAGTGTAAACTATTCACATATTCATATTCATATGTTTGCTTGCTCAATTTGGTAGTGTGTGACACGAATGTGCATTTATGGCTTAGATTATGTTCTTTGCATATCAGAAATGTAACAGCAGCATTAAGACATCATGTTATTAAAAGAGAAGCACAGCTTAAAAGGCAGAAATACTCTCTTTTTCTGCCTCGGCATTTAATAGTTAAACTGAGTCGAGTCTGATGGAGCTGCAGATGGATTAGGAGCTCCTCGACTGGGTGGTGAAGGGCTGTGGGTGCTTGGGTTGTGCTCGTCATGCTAATGTTTGTCAAGCATGAGAAGAAAAACTCTGCTCAGAAGATTATATTTTGAAATTGGTTCGCATTCTCCCGTGGACACAGCTGCAGTGCTGGTCAGTGACTGTGGCAGAGGATTAGGAACTGCACACTCTGCTAGATGTGACAGATAGTAACATACTGCAGAGAGAGAAAGAGTGAGTAGTGGTGTCTTGAGCATGTTTGAGGATTAATGGGAAGGCAGTTACTTTGTTCAGTAAAGATGGCCATCTAAAGCTGAAGTGTGAGGCTGTGTCCAAAAAATGTTGTTGGATAAAAAGGCTGCTCAATATGTTGTTTATTAATTATTACCACAGTACCAGCCTTTCCAATACTGTATACCAGCCTTTGCAATACTATAATATCCAAATTAGCCTCTCACCCATTAGATATTAGGGCTGCTCAGTATATCGTTTGGTCATTTTTATCATGATACTGGCCATTGGAATAGTAATGTGACAGCAGGCTGCGTAATGTAAATGAGCATCTGATCAATAAGATATTAGGACTGGACAGTATAACATTTCTTAATAGCATATTCTGGCCAATCACGTCCTCCAGATGAATCAAAACATTCACATAATCCATTAAATGTGAATTCAAGGATTCATTCGTATGTTTTAATGTCGTGAAGTTGACAGATGTACTTTTATTTATCATGAGTTTAACATTTTAAATAAACAAAATGCTGCTGTCCCATGTTTTCATGCCAAAACACAGAGTTTTAGTCTGTAGGTGGAGCCTTACTTTAGCCACACCCCTGTACATTTAGAGACTGTATTCCTGTCCCTCATGGCCTTATGGATCCCATTGGTTTGTAGTAATGCAAGTAAATGCGTCCCAAAATCTGAAAATCAGAATGTAACATTAAGAATTATCACTACCAAAACACATATTTCCTGCAAGTAAGTAAACTTTTTAACATTTTTAATGAAAAATGTTATGTATATTGTGTGTGTACAGCTGTTGAAAGCTACTCATAACCAGCATTCTTGAGCTTTAATGAAATGAGCTAAAATTGTCACTACTGAAGCAGTTTTGTTAGTGAAAAAATTGAAATTTCGACAATTTGTTGTAATAAATTTATCATAATTAATGTATAAAATAATTTGGAGCAAGTCAAGTGAGTTAATATCCGACTCTCCAAGATCTCCAACTTTCCGTATATTGTAAGCTGAACAGAATTTGAAGAGGAATTTCCTTTTATAGCAATCAATAAATCAATGTGATCAATCAAAATGAATCATTAACACGATTAATGCTGAATGCTAATTTCTATATTGTTTCATTGTCTATAAATGACAGATTTTCCTCTGGCAGCTCTTGATTTTTGCAATTTGTACACAATGGACTGGTTTGTGTTTTTCTGTATGACCCACCATATGGTGTACAGTCAGTTTAATAAAAGGCTTATCATTCTGTTGTTCAAATACCTAACCGATTTCATTAAAGCCTGTTTGAGCTGTAAAAGCTGTCAAGGCTTTATTCATTTAACAAACACAGACCTTGAATGGCGACTCAGGGGACAAGCATTTAGGGACCTGAGCCAATTCATTTTAAGGTGAAACTGGGCTTTGCTGAGTGTAGCACATTATGAAATTGTTTCAGTGAACAGAAGGAGTTGCTTTTGTTCACTGAAGCTTCAGTTTCTAAGGAAAAAGCAGACTGTGTTCTGGCTCTTAGCATTAAATAAGCAGTTCAGAATAAGTAATGAGCTGCTCTGAATTAACTGGACCAAAGAGAGAAAAAGATTGAGTGGGAGAGAGATACAAATTATGAGCATCTTAAATGGACTGCTAGCCTCCCTCCTATCTTTTGGGGTGGATGTTAGTACACTGCTCAGAAAAATAAAGGGAACACTCAAATAACACATCCTAGATCTGAATGAATGAAATATTCTCATTGAATACTTTGTTCTGTACAAAGTTGAATGTGCTGACAACAAAATCTCACAAAAATCAAATTTATTAACCAATGGAGGCCTGGATTTGGAGTCACACACAAAATTAAAGTGGAAAAACACACTACCAAAACATCAGCCAGAAAGCAGAAAGGTACTGAGAAGTGGTCTGAGGTCCCCACCTGCAGAACCACTCCTTTATTGAGTGTGTCTTGCTAATTGCCAATAATTTCCACCTGTTGTCTATTCCATTTGCACAACAGCTGTGAAATTGATTGTCAGTCAGTGTTGCTTCCTAAGTGGACAGTTTGATTTCACAGAAGTTTGATTTACTTGGACTTATATTGTGTTGTTTAAGTGTTCCCTTTATTTTTTGAGCAGTGTAGTTAGGGGTGTACAATACACATATGTTCAGGTTCATTAAAAGTTCCAATTCTTAGGTCAAAACTCACTTAGAACTGCAATATTTCAATTTCAATAGGGTTGGGCAAAACTACGTTTTACAGGTTTTGAATATTCATTGGTATTTCCAAACATACTTGAATACTCATTCTCACAATCACCTTGAAAAGCAAGAACATTTGAAGCTTTTTTTGATATTCATCTGATGGAACAGACGTGATCACAGTTTCATCAGAGTTTCAGTTCTTACATCCGTCAATACACAAGGCCTCCCAACCTGGTGCTTTTGGTGTGTTTTGCCTTTTGCTTGAGTGGAATAATCTCCATAGAAATCCAGTCAAGTCACACACTTTCATTGTCTATGGCATGCTTAACTATATTTTCTATAATAATTGACTAAAATGTGATGTTTTTGGTGTCATAGCTGCAGAGCAGCTCCTGTGCTATACTAACAGTGTGTGTTTCTACTATAATACAGCAGTATAACCTGTGATTGTGATCCCATCACAATAATTGCTGTTAGTGTTGTCAAGCTTTAAACCTGCTTTAGAACAGTTTAATTAGAAAAGAAAGCAAGAAAAATAGCTAATATTCCCATAGTCAGTGAAGCACTCATGTGACGGGGCTGAGTCGAGGCAGCATGAATGGGAAGGTATGGCCATACTTGGAAATGAGTCTCTGTAGTGATGTATTTGAGATGATGTATCAAATTGGCTTATGAAAGCATTTTCACTAAGTATTTGTCTTATCCAGTAATTTGAATTGCTCTCTGATTTACTATATTCATTTCTGCTCTTTTAGCTTAAAGCCATGTGGAAAGTGGTCCAGTTTGTTGAGGTCTGAGGGGAGGTGCTTTGGATGATTGGTATGGATTTATGATGCATGCAACTAAACCAGAACAGACAAAATACGCTGGGTAAACAGTAATGCAGCACTTTAAAAGCTGCAATTCACTGTACTACAGTATAGTACAGTAAAATGTTTTCAATCTTTGTAAAAGTGAACTATGTTGGAGGAAGAATCAACCACTTTGTTAAGTGAATACAATTAGACAGTGGCACAATGGACTGACATTTAACCTGCTACCTGTAAATATGCCATAACTATGCACTGGTTGTTGTTTAAAGGCTCTTTAAAATGGGTCAAAATATTTAGAATTAGCCTACTTCATTTTTATGATGTTGTTCAGTGTTCTAGAAGTGCTGATGACACCCTTGATAATCTCAGTGTACTGTGACAATTTATCATAGCAATAATAACAAACCATTGTGTAAGCCACCTCTACCGTGTCTCTATGGCACATTTGGGCATCTGGCCTGTCTCTTTGTGTCTGTCTGGTTCCCTCCCTTTCTTTCTGTGACATTGCCATGCCCATAATTGGTGACTTGTGAGGACCCATGCTGGGTAATGCCTGGACCTGCCATTAGCCCCCTCTTTGTGCATTCATGGGGGAGAAAATGGGGGTTTTGAACGCTAATGAATTATCACTCTGGGTGCGTTTGCCCAGTGGGCCGCTGTGTTTTACCCTCTGTAGGTTTGCCAAACCATCTGTTACACAAGGCTCCGTGTACAATTGGTGCTTAAAGATGTCAGTGTGTCCCCCCTCTCACTCTGAGGAAGAGAGAACATTAGCAGTGCTTGGGTGCTGATGGAGCTGAAGGTGGAAGAGAAATTGGGGGTTGTATTAAACGGTTCCTCCGCCTACTTTGAATCATTCTGTGTACTTTCAAAGTCAGTAATGTACTTTCCTTTGTCTTTTCTCCACGGAGTCTCTTTCTGAAGCAGAGGCATGTAGCATATTGGCCTGTTAGTCGTCCTTTGGCTTTGTACAAGTACATGTGGTTTAGTTTTACAGTAAAGCAATAAGCTATGAGAGGCTGTGTGTCTGACATTGTGTTAGGCGTGATGTGAAGCGCACATCACTGTGATGAAGTGGTGACAAAATGCATAGTGATGTCCATGTAAATGTAATGTACCACTCCTTTATTGAGTGTGTCTTGCTAATCACCAATAATTTCCACCTGTTGTCTATTCCATTTGCACAACAGCTGTGAAATTGGTTGTCAGTGTTGCTTCCTAAGTGGACAGTTTGATTTCACAGAAGTTTGATTTACTTGGAGTTATATTGTGTTGTTTAAGTGTTCCCTTTATTTTTTTGAGCAGTGTATATTACACAATAAGCTTCATCAGAGTGTATTTATTACTCTCAGTAATTCATTATAATTATATATATATCGGTAATTTTCGTCGTGTGAACTCCTGTAAATCAAATGATTTCCAAGCAGTATTTAATAGCTTCATATCTGTTTTATAAAATATTCTTTTTCCTCTGTGTTCTTTAAAGGTTTTCATACACAGTGTTCTGAACGATGCATGCAACAAAATGTCAGCGCTCGAAATGCACGCACACACCCACACACAGGCAGGCTCACAAAGGGTCTCCAGCTTCATTCATAAACCAATCCTGTCATAATAAATGTGAAGTGGGGCCAAAGCTATTGAGTAAAACCGAATCTATTATGAAGAGAAAAATTGCTTTGTCAGCGGCAGCGCGCTGCCTTCTTGCATCACATATTATATGTCAATATCAATATTCAGCGTTGGATTATGGAACTTCAAAAAGCAGTTTTATGCAGATTGATCCCGCCAGACGTACTGCCTGTAGACCTGTCCATCAGCCAGCCATGGAGCAGAACACCTCCTCCTTCAGGACTCAATTGTCAGCGTGGCCGTGGCTCGAGAAGAACATTGCTGCAGTGCTGGAGAGGTCCCTCAAGACCTACTGCAAGTTCTTAACTAATATTTAAGCGCCGCAAGGCAGAGACGAGGGGTGGGCTTTGAACCCTTATGGGTCTCAGTGCTCTTTAAAAAGTCATAGTGGTGCCATTAGCACAATGCTTTGAGGAGGCAAGCCAGCAGAGATGGCATAGTGGGGATTGTGGGGATAATTTATTTAATTGGTGTCTCTTACAGCTGAGATGCAGGAAACCGGTAGAAAAAGGAGTTCAAAGAAACAGAAGGAAAGCATTAAGGGCTTGTAAGGTGTACATAGTGAATCACTACAAGTTCTCTGTACTGTGAAAGTGTATCTTTGGAGCGATGTTATAGAAGAACCACTTTCAGATCCCTAAAGAACCTTTCAGTTGAGTGGTTTTAGTTGAGTTTATTCCAATGAAAGGTTCTCAAGGGAACCAGAAGTGCTTCTTTAAAGGCGTTGCTCCAAACAGCCGTTTTGTAAGACAAAAACAGTGCGGGGTGTTATTCTGTCCTCTGCTATTCAGAGAAAAGAATCAGGAGTTGTCTTTCTGTTTCATGCTGGGATTTTTCTCTCTTCCTCCTTTTTTTTCAACAGTGACGGTTCGATGAGACAGGGACACTGTTAAATGGAGCGGGAAACAATAGACCTACTCTCACCTCTCTCAATCACATCAGAAGATAAATGGCTCTTCTGTATGCCTATTGCAGTTCCTAAGAGCTGCTCCTTACAGCGCTATCCACTTTAGATCGGCTGATTCTCTGCCTTATTACTCTGTGATAAGCATCAAGGCCCAGGCAATCCCCTTTGATTTATTCACACGTTGGGCTTAGATGCTCAGAACGGTGCAGCCGAGAGGACACAGGCCTTTACTCCAAAAGGAGCGACTTAGCTTCAGTGTTATGGAAATGCAAGGGAAGTAATCTGTTTCATTCTCTCAGATCAGCTTATAATGGACTGTTATGCTCTCCAGATACAGTTCCCAAATATTAAGTTGTGTAGAGTCCCTTCTTGGCATGACTGTAGGAAAAGGCCCATCTGTCTGAAGATAAGCATTGTCTATTGCATTATTCATAAAGCCTGGCTGATGCTGGTATTCAGAGAACATCAACTCACCCTTATGCCAGATCACATTTTTTTCACCTTCCGTGAAGTGGCTGAGATAATGTCCTGTACTTTTCACCTAATCTTTCTGTTATGCTTAGATCTCAGACAGAGCTTTACCTAAAGAACCCACCTGGAGGCGAGCACAGTACTCTGCAAAAAAACATTTAAGCCCAAAACCTCAAACTTGCGTACTTTAATTACATGTCAATTTTCCATTCAGTGTAAAAAATGGTATTGTAATTGATGCTTCTCCATCATGGCCAATAAACCTGAATGAATTAAATAAATTTTAATTCATAATTCAATTAAAAGTGCTTGTAGGGTTTATGCAATTCTTTGACATAACATTTATGTATTTCTAAAGAGTTGATAGTACCTTTTGTAATCACTGTACAATTACTTGGACTGTGTAACTGTATTAAATTACATGTTTAATTCACATTTACTGGTAGTCCAAACTGTATTAAACAGTATTTCCGGAGGCTCATTATAAGGCACACGTACATTTTAAAGTCTAATGTGAAAGAAATAAACATAACTTTAAAGATTTCAGCCGTGATCAAATTCCCTGCTTTCGAATTTCTATCCACTCATAACTGAACTATTAATTAAAGCAGATGTTTATGTGCACAGCGTTCCTACTGAGGTGCAGCTCTCATGCTAACCATCATGCCAGTTAGCAGCTAACGCTATCAAGTCACTTCATGCCATGCTAACATGTCACCTACGGTTACAAAAACCATGAACTGTTGATTTGAATATTAATGGAATACATATTTATGTACTATGTTTCACAATAAATCACTGTTTAATCTACCTTTTGTGCTGGTTAACATGACATCAGACCTAGCAAGGATGCTAGCTAGCTCGTTTGCTGGTGTAGTCTAGAGTATCTCTCAAAATAAGCAAAATGAAACACTAATATAGGGTATAAAAACGCAAATGAAGTTAATGTGCATCGCTATTTTATTGCAGTTCCACTGTAAAACTAAGGATGGCAGGAGGTTGTAAAAATAAAAAGAGCCATTTCATGTCCACCGTGCTGGCTGAAGCAATTTCCTGGTTGATGGTGCTTTTCCTGATGTGCACTGCATCCTAAGATTTTGTGGAAAAATCTAACAAGTCTTGTACGATAGACCACTGCAGTGTGTCATCATTTTGTAGTCGGCACCATGTTGTTATGTCCATATTAGGAACTCCGGGTCTAAGCTTTGCTTCTCTATGGGCAGAATGAATATGAAACCTCTGTCGCACCCTGTGATAAATACAAATGTTCAGAACCCGATACGTTTTGTCCTGTGAACATATCACTGGGTCCTCCGAATTACGAGGTCGTTAAAGAGTTGAAGTATGAATATTACTACATGTAAACTAAAGCTACTGCGCACGTCATTAGACTGGCAGCCTCCTTAAGCAGGTTTTGGCAGTAAACACTTCCGTGTTCAGACTGAGGGCAGCTTTCCCTGCAGTTCTCTGTTCTTCATCTGATGCTCACTCAAACACGATAGATCTCGCCTTTTAGCTTGATTTGAAGTGATCTACAAACGTACCTGCACTCAGGCTGATCCAGTACAGACTCAGGATATCCTGATTATTAATTTAATGCTGGTAACATTTTTCTGAGGACATTTGCCATCTTTTTGTTTTACTTTTCTCGTTCCACCTTAAATGGTGCAGCAGCCACGTTCTGAACTGCTATGCCATTTAAGGTGGAACGGTAAAAGTTGAACAAGCAGCCGGCAAAAAAGAAGCTGACTTCAGCTTGATGGAGGTTCGAAAGCCATGATATGAGGAGGTTTCTCTGTGTGACATTAACTTATTTTGCTGTTTCCTAGAACCGATAGGTCAGTATTTTGTCTAGTTTGATGGCTAGTCACAGCTGCTGCACCATTTGAGGTGGAACGGGGATATTCAAACAAGAAGCTGCGAAAGAGAAGCTATATTGAGCCTCATAGTTTTAACATGGGTAGTATTTTTGATCAGGAGTTTTAGCCTGTTAAAATATCCCACTTAGAGGTTTTATTTACGAGTATACCTGTAAAAATACGCTAAAGTAGAACGTTTCGATAAAATAGCACAACTCGTCAGAGCACCGGCTCAGCCCTCCTTAGTTTCGTTTAGCTTACTGACATCAAATTGATGCGTGGTAGCTTTAGCTCTCATGTAGCAATATTAGTATTATGACTAATAATATTACGACCTCGTAATTCGGAGGTTCCAGTGGTATTTGGGAGAAAAATGTACACGTTACAAAATGTATCGGGTTCTGAACATTTTTATGTAACACAGGGGGGAGTCAGAGGCAACTTTTCTAAAACTCTATTCATTCTGACCATAGAGAAATGGGGCTTAGACCCGGACTTCCTAATATGGGCAGAACGAGGACTACAGAATGACGCACGATTGCAGTGGTGTATTCAGTTAATTCAGTTTTGGAATTACCCAAATTGGATTGCTTCTAATGAACATAAATAAGTAAAATATATTGCTGCTGTAATTACAACCCCCTGTGTAAAAGCAAGGATAGTGCCTGCTTAGTTGTCTACCATTGGGTGGTCCGGTCACGTACTAACATTATTTTTGTGACTGGCTTGGCACATCAGCCCCTTATGCTTTTTTTCCCCACACCCGCCCTCCTGCCTAAGCCAAAAATGGGTGTGATAACCTCATTTCCCTGAAGCAGCAATGAACGCATCGCCATTTGTCACTCAGGCCAGAGGAGGTGACAAGGCGGATTTCATGGGCAAGACGAAGCATTAGAAGCCACTCGAATCCTTTATTTGAGGAGGGGTTCAAGCACATCTCTTGGCGGCGTCTATTTTAGCCCTTCAACTGGATCAGCTGTGAGCAGGTCAAGGACTGGAATGCTTGGACGGACACGTCACGCTGCTGTCTCGCCTTTTGAATATGCCGGTGTGGCTTTAAATCACTTAAACGACCCCCTGTCCACCGGATCTATTTGTTTGTGCGTGCGATTGTTTCCAGTCGGTATTATCACCCACCAGTCCGTCCATTTGCCGCAATGGCTTATTGTGTGCTGTTGTGGGAAGCGCAGCCTTGAAAAGCAATCAGTAGCCACAGTTGGATATTTACTTTGAGGCTAGCTCATTTTCTGCATGGCTTTCATGTGAAACCTGATCCACTTCAGTGTCGGACAAAGAGAAGACTTTTAAGTCATTTTCTAGTGTAAAAATAAGTGGCAAGCCTTGTTTGCATTGCGTCAGTGAGGCTAAACGAATTCCCCATAGTCATGCTTTCCTTAACAAGAACTTCACCTTAATGTTGCTCTTTGTACAGGTGTTTCAAAGGTTCTCCCAAAGATACCATTTCTCAGAGATTTTCTAGTTCATCTCCATACAGTTATCCTTTGAGATTTTGTGCTGCGCCTGCTGCCAGGGAGGTGCTTCACTGAACTCAAAAATCAATGGAGAAGAAAATATCTCCAGGAGGTAGATGAGTATTTCTTCTCAGTCATACTAAATGGGTCATCTACCAAGTCAAGTGATTCAATTTGTGAATGCCCATAAGGTATAGCAGAGAATATCTGGAATGAGCAGTCGTGAGACAAGCTCCATTTGAGGAGCTGCTCGTTTTGTTATAAATGGGGCTGATGTACACCATTAGGTGATATCATGAGACATTCTAAAAAGCAAGGATTTATATCGGCCGAGCTGGCAGTTGATAAAAGTCAATGCCAGTAAATGTTTCAGAAGATGAATTTGGTCCTAATTAGGCCAGTTGGGGGATGTCATATAGTGTTGACATACTTCTGTCGAGCACCTGCTCTGTGTTAGCCTGGCTAACTTTGGTCTTCATTCTTGTAGACTTAGCTGACTAACTTATTGCAACTATGATGCAACGCTTGTGAGTAATAGGAATACATTGTGTAATTATCAGAGCTTGTGTGGATTCTAGGCTTTTTTTTAGTGTGCATTCTGTGTTCCCATGGGAAGATTATTCTGGTGTCTTCTTGCTTGCCAGCTTTAAACAGCTTTGTCTGCTTTGATCGCCTTTTGGCCAGCATGCTGACTTGAGCACAAGTTAGGTACTGACATGTTCCAGCAGTTGACAGGTTTTGTTAGAGTGGTCAGAAGATTGCAGATATTTTGTTTTGTGAGCTTTAAGTCCTGAACCTTTTGAATTGCATGCCTTAACACACAGCCGCTTCTCCCTCAGGGTCACGGGGCATGCCTTAACGACTTGGGCAAAAAATTTTTTCAAAGAACATTTTCCAAGATGTTGTTTTCAAGAAGAAGAAGAAGAAGAAGAAGAAGACATGGTCTGAACTGTGACCATTTGTGAGTCAGAGTTTTGCTAAAGTGCTCAGTTAATAGGAATGGCTGCATATCTGATTCTTCTCTGGCACGTGAGGACACTGCTTGGGGCAAAGTCTGTGACATTCTGCTGTCCCACTGACCAGTGTCTCAACTTCCCCAACCACAGACAAAACTGGTTGTCCTGCTCCAGAATTCTACAAGGAGGTGTGTCCTCTGTCAAACTAACCGGCCCTGCTGCAAATTTTCTATATATCTCTTCTAAAAATAAGTACGGTTCGGAATTTTAACAAGTGGATGAGATGCTTTCTCCTCTAATGCGAGATTGCATTTCTCTTCGCATATTTAGATGGTTGAGCTTGGCAGCTCAGGCCGCATGTCAGCTCTGTGTAAACTCGTACTGCTTGGCTTTGATCTAACATGCAAAAGTCAGGAAGCCGTGCATGAGTAATGAAAGGGTTCTGATAATGGCGGTGGACCTGAAGCTCATATGTACCGAAAAGAACCAAGCATGCGTGGTGGAGAATCTTTTCTCTAATGAGACGAGACATTGTAAGCTCCGAACGTGGGCGGCAGCTCCTGCCCGCGGAGAATTGATTTGTTTATTTGGAGATATTAAAAGAAAAGCCTTTTTAAAGAGGCTTCTTAATGGAATTTGCCAACTTGTGCCAGTGGATCCCATGAGGAAAAAAAAGCGATGTGTTGCATTTGATTATAGCTTCAGTCTAGTGTAGGTAATGCCCTGGACGGCATTAGCAGTGTGATGTGACTGTTATGGATAGTGAGCAGTGCAGGGAGCAGTACGTATCGAGGCTGTTCCATCCAGAGATCATGTTGAGTCGTGCCAAGTCAAGTGTCTAATGAATTAGTTTCACTGCACTTAAGCCCAGATTTTAGTGAGAGCTCATCAGGAAATGAGCCAAAATAAACATTCGGGTGGACATTGGTGTCCCTGAGGATACAGGATACATAGCATAAAATATTACTTGCCTGTTCCTTAATGCCTTAAATTCATATTACTGTAATTACAACAAAAGGAAAGTGTCTCTTTCTACAGAGGCGATTATTCTAGCTGTTGTCTTTGAGCACATGGTTATTGTCCCTTATGCCCTGCATGGATCAATACAGATACAATCATTTGCAGCTTTGATACATAGCTTTCAGCACCTGCCTGGGGTCTTCCGCATTAGTGAGAGGTAGATATAGAATGGTTAAGAGAAAGAAAGAAATGCTCAAGCAATAGCCATGGGTCTGTGATAGAACTGTTAGCATCAGCATCAGCTTTAACTCCTTCATTTTGCATTATTCATGTAATTACTAAGCACATGCATTCTGATAAATGTTGATATTTGCATATCTATATGCTATGTAGTTAATGAATGAGTATTTGTTTAACAGCAGGGAAGGCAAAATAGGGCATATTAGGAGTATTAGGAGGCTAAAAATTACACATTTTTCTAAACCGCTTATCCTTTTGGATCACCGGTAGGGTGCAGGAGCATATCAGCATATCCCAGGATACACCCTGAACAGGTCGGACACACGGACATATACATTCATGTAAGAGGAGTAGCGGAGGCTGCCTCTTCAGATGAGGTAATGTACTAACAAGAGCTAACTGGTACAGTTTGAGTTGATGTTAGTCCAGGTTCTTCGGAGGGGCCAAATACAAGGGGACAGAAAGGAAGGAGCCACTGGTCTCTTAAGGTAGTGATAGCCTTTAGCCTTGGTTTAGCCTTTAGCCTGCTAGCCAGGCCTGTGTGTCCATTAGCTCTGCCTGCGGTGCACCACGCCAATGAATGGTCTCCTGGCCTTTTTACTTTCACTAACATGAGAAATCCATATCAGCTACTACTGACAGCGTAAGTGACTCATTGCTGATTATATAACAGTAAATACTAATTAGTAATAAATAAACCAAAATAGGTTAGTCATAAGCCTCTGACATGGTTATATATGTATATAACAGAACACAGCTTTTCCCAAAACACAGTATTTAAAATGTGAAATTGTATAAGTAAGCTAGTTTAGGTTAGATTGGTAGAGTTGGTATCGGTATGTGTATCGGCTGATGCTCAAGGATCAGGTATCACTATCGAAAGGGAAAAAGTGATATCAGTGCATCCCTAGTAATTTATCATAGTAACGATAAGTGTCATCAAGTTGCCCACCACAAGTTCAAATAAAACATCTCCTCTTCCACTTCTGAACACAAAAATGATAGTGAGTGATATAGTTTATCATTTGCATTTGCAACAGAATTTTATTGGTTGTTTGCGAGCTACCTTGAGCAATATCAAATTATGCCTTAATTTTGTTATTTGCAGCAAAAACTGCCCCATGCTTGACCATCAGTGACAAAGGGCCCCCCTGCATGCCAGTACAAACCCTATGGGCCCCATGTCACATGTTGTGTCCCCCATTCCTCCCTCAACAGCTCATGGAATGGTTTTCCTTTAAATAGAGTCATGGACTCGACCTCTTGTAATCACCCTGGTCTCCCCATTCCCACGCCAGCACACTTCCAGCAGCCTCCCAAAGCATGTCCATCCCAGCAACTGAAGCTGTGTTTGATGAAAGAGTGCGTGATGTCATGCTGTTGTTAAATACACTTATTCCTTATCCTTTCTGTCTCTTTCCCTGTGGTATACACATGTATTAGTGTTTGTTAATGTAATTCTCAATGCTAAGCGCTTGAAGGCATTCTCATGCTTATTGTATTTGCATAGGAACCGTAGAAGAAAATATATGAAGCTGCTGTGGGGAACCACATGTTTAATGCTAAAGATGCTTTATTTTTATGATGTGCCATGACATGGCTGTATTAGAGGCAGAGGTAAAAATGTACATGCTCTTATCCAGTTGGTGGTTGTAGTGTAAGATGTGGCCAAGGACTCTTTTTAGTACATGTGGCATGCCTGTATTTGAGTGAGGACTATGTGTGCACCAGTTGGCTGTAATTCCAATATTGTACAGATAATACATTTTATCATCAGTTGTGTCAAACAAATCATCCTCCGATTATAATTCTATCCCAGGATGTAGTCTTGTGGCTCCTGGCTCTTCCTTTGGCTCTCTTTCTGCCGTGGCTTCGGCTATCGCTGTTCCATGTAAGACGTAGCTCTTGGAGCAGAGTGGCTATGAGTGGAAGCCCTGCTGAACTGGTGAGCCTGCAACATGACTAAAGCAGCACGAGCAGCGACTGCCTACAGCTGTGTTACATAAAGGTCATGGCAAGCCTCCCTCCGAGAGCAAAGCGCAGCTCTCTCTGTCTCTCCCTCATTCTCGCTTTCTTGCTCTCTTAGGCCTTGTCCACATGTATTCACACTGCCCTGCATTAAAAAGAAATCTCCCTCTCAAACTAATAATAAACCATGGTGTTTTCAAAAATCTCGCTCTCTACAAATGGTTGAAAATCAGCATGCCAGACCAGGAAGATGAAATAATACATCATAAAATTTGATGTCAGATGCCTCGAGAGGAACGCTGTGAGCATGTGTATTGCACGAGAAATGGAGACTGAAGTTATGGAGATGGTGTGACAGTGGTACAAACAGCCAAATGGCACTGTCTGAGCATATTAAGGTCATCGTGAATCAGAAACGTGTTTTCCCTTCGTGTCATATTTCTGAGTGAGTTGAGGTATTAGGGAGGGTCTCAGAGCTAGTAGGGGTGGTGGAAGGGGGAGATTGAAACTTTATCGGTTAATATGAATTCAAGTCAGTTTAAGTCAATTTTATTTAAACAGCATTTCTTACAACAGCTGTTGTCGCAAAGCAGATTTAAAGCAGCCCCCAAATGAAAAGAAACCTTGACAGGAACAAGACTCAAAAGGGGAATCCATCCTTCTGTGGCTGATAGCAAAGCAATAACAGAGCAATATAAATAAAGACTTGACAAATATACAATAATGAATATGGAATAAAGAAAAGACAATAAGCCTGTGATTAGACAGAAGTATTTACATTAAGCAGTGGGAACCCACGACAGAAATATTTAGACTGACCAATGATAACAGGTAACCATTGTTAGAAGCTTATCAGAGGGCGGCACGGTGGCGTGGTGGGTAGCGCTGTCGCCTCACAGCAAGGAGGGCCTGGGTTCGATTCCCCGGCCGGGTGACCAGGGTCCTCTCTGTGTGGAGTTTGCATGTTCTCCCCGTATCTGTGTGGGTTTCCTCCGGGTTCTCCGGTTTCCTCCCACAGTCCAAAGACATGCAGTCAGGCCAATTGGACGTGCTACATTGCCCCTAGGTGTGAGTGTGTGAGTGACTGTCTGTGTCTGTCTGTCTGCCCTGCGATGGACTGGCGACCTGTCCAGGGTGTATCCTGCCTTCCACCCGAAGACTGCTGGGATAGGCTCCAGCATAGGCTCCCCGCGACCCTGAAGGAGAAGCGGCTTAGAAGATGGATGGATGGAAGCTTATCAGAGTGACAATTAAAATAAATCCATGTAAACCGACAGCTACTGTTGGAAGCCTACTGTGATATGTTAGCGTGAATACTCAGTGTAGTGTGAGGCAGGGGAACAATGTTTAAGACTGATAAGATCTAGTTAGAGGCCATGCAGGCATCAGTGTCATCAGGAGGATGAGTGAGACACGGAGGTGAGGCTTTCCGTATAGCAGGAGGGGGAATGGACATGCAGTATTATTGTTTCCTATCCGGTGCACAGTGATGTAAAAAGATGTTTGGCATTACATTTCAGTCAAAGATGACCAGGTATATGAAGTGACAAGGTAAAAGGTCCCTTTTGATTTCAGGTTGACCTTAAGATGACCACGAATGACAAAAAACAAGAGAGATTCATACCCTGGTGGTGTAACGATGAGCTAATATCACCAACCACGCAGAATCAGCCGTGGAAGGCACACAGAGTTCTGAAGCATGCTCAACATAACAGAACAGCATGGACCGTACAGAACGTTGACACAGTGATTTCAGTGTTTCTAAAAACTGCCTATGGCGCAGGCTTGACAGTAAGGTTGGTGATAAGGGACTGTGTAAGTCGTAGGTGCCATTTTGTCACTTTCTCTATCTGAGTTAATGAAATGTTGCATCTAGCATGTAGAGACAACTGGGCTTTCTTTATCCTTGGGGCGGACATAAATGTCGAGTCACACGCGCCTGCGCTTGCACTCTTCTCTTTCTCCCACATGCACGCACAGAAGCAGGGGGCTGTGTGCTTTAATTGTTTCAGACTGGATGCGGTCAGTGACATGTAAAGCGGCAAGGCACAGAGGGGCAGTCTAAGCGCATGCCTGACCACTCAATTCCTTTCTGCTCGGTTAGCCTGCCTTAATTGGTAGTTGCAGGACTCAGCAGGGCATGGTGATCCAACTCTGTCTTCAGAAAGACAACTCCCTGAGCAAGAATGGGTGTGTACTGTGGGTGTGTTGGTATATGCTGGACAGTTTATGCAGATGAGCCCTCTAAACAATAACAAAGTCCCTTATTCATCAAAGTGCATAAATCATCATCATGTGAAAAAAACCGAGCAGAAATTTGGCCTCAATGAATGACGTCCAGACTATTTGATGTCGAATTTGTTAAACTCTTGAATGTGAGGTATTGGCTTCAGTGCGTGAAAACAAGGGCATATATGCTACATTTACATATCATTTGCATGGAATACGCCCCATAAGCTGTCATGTAAATATAACATACGTTAAGCACGATCTAATTCATGCAGATGTTTCAACAGTGAGATAGTAACACCAGTGTTCAGCAGGCTTTTGGGCCAATGGTTGTCCTCATAGGCACAGTTCGGGGTCGAGTGGGTTGGGCGCTGCTCCTCTACTGACCATATCTTGATCATATATCTACACCAAAGACTAAATGAATGAATTAAAAACTGCCTGTGAAATTTACATGCACCCATTTACAATCACATTTTATTGTATGGAAATCTGATGAATGAAGGCTATTTTTTAATGTGTTCTATGATAATCCTATAGCAGTCACAGTTCCAGAGTGTTTCTGTGGGTGTTTTGATGAATTAAGATATTCATAAAATCCAACACAAGTAAACTATTTTGGTCCAGATAATGCAGTCCAGTCTAACCGTGTTACTATATTTATTCATTTAGTTTTTACATTTTTAATGCATTGTGTAATATAATGCATATTATAATAACAATCTACAGAATTATAATTGCAATACAGGTATTTACTATGTCATGCAGCTGTAGTTTACTCTAATTTACATTTAACTCTACTCTGAATTTTTTTTTTAACCCAATTTTCACCCCAATTTAGTCGTTTCCAATTCCACCCGCTAGTTAGGACCCAATTACACGATACTATTAACACCAGGAGGGTGAAGGCTAGCACAGGCTTCCTCTGAGAACTGTGAAGCACCACTGCTTCTTTTCAAATTCCTGTTCATGCAACGTCACTGGACAGCTGAACGCGCTCAGAGGAAAGCGCCAAACGCCAGATCCGTTATGTCAGCTAACAGACGCCTGTGCTGACTAGCATCGCGTTGAGTGATGGGGAGAGAAGGGGGGGGCATCTTACCCACCCAGAGAGAGCGAGGCCAATTGTGATCTCTTGGACTCCCGGCTACGGATGGCTGTAGCATCACTAGGGATCGAACTCGCGATCTCCTGATGATAGAGATGCTTAGACGGTTGCGCCAGTGTAGCAAAACATGACAATGCAAGAACATTTCGCTTGTCACCCTGTAACAAGTAACATGCTTTTTTAATGCAAAATCCAGGGTATACTTGAAAAACTAGGTCAACCTTTGTTTCCAAGGTCAAGGTTAGCAGGCCTGTCAGATTGGATCAAAGGTCAGATTAGAATTTTTCGTTTGTTTGTCAAATATTCAAAAATATATTTGATTTTTAAATTATTAAAACAAAAGGCTATCAGAGTCCCACTGAAGACATCCTGTATAAATAAAAATATGTGGCCGCGACTTAGTAAGGTGTGGGAACGAGATCCTAATGTATGGCATGACTTAGTAAGGCGTGGGAATAAGATCCTAATGTATGGCATGAGTTAGTAAGGCATGATCTCATTCTCTCACCTTACTAAGTCATGGCCATGCATTAGGATCTTGTAGTAATTTTATTTATATGGGATGTCACCAGCAGGGCTATGTAAAGGATGTATAACTGCAGTTAATACAGATTTCTAAGTCAATGTTGTGTTTCCACAAAATCAAACATTCTCTAAGCCGCATTTTTTAAACCAGCAGTTCTCTATCTGGGGGTAACCACTTGCAGGAAGACAGTATAGCAGTGTTTACTGAAAACACCCACAACAGTGATGTTCAATTGTTATTATAACCTGGTAGAATGAGGGCACTTTATTCTGCTAACTCGCTAGAATAAAGGGCTACACAATAAGTAACAATAAATAAAGAAACGCAGTGCATCCCCCATAAACCAGGCTACGCGTTTATTCACAAAGTTTATATATTCTTTAGACAAAATACCATCTGCATTACAAAGTTTGCTTTACTAACTAATTAGCTCACTGAGGTCAATCTAGTTGATCTTTGTTTCTATTGAAAAATCTGCTCCTTGTTTCCACATCACCTTTGATGACCCCAAGACCTTGGGAACCCTTTCAAAGGTTCATATGATGCATTAAATAAAGCTGAACATGGAACCTTGGGAGCATAGAACTGTGAGATCACAGGAAGACACCTGTGATGCTAATTACAGGACACTCCTTAGTTTACCGTTTCCATATGGTCAAATTATTTTCCATCTTTTCTAGGGGTGGCCATCATTTTTGTCCATGCCAGTTTTATTAGTTTGTTTCTTAAAATTATTCTGTTGAACCACAATTTGAAAGCAATGTCTGATTTTCATTATTCTCAGTAAAACTTTCTTTATTATTACTTTTATCAGTTTCAAGTTATTTCACTGACCATTGTGGCTTTTTCTTTCTTTAAGGAAGGGTACCAACACTTTTGTCCATTTGTGTAGTTGATTAACGCTGTTTTTTCTAGATATCAAAAATATGAGAAAATCAAACATTAATTCTCATAAAAGACTCATGCTGCCGTCTAAACAAGTTAAACTCTGAACATGTCTGTGTGTTCATGAGTCCCACGGTGTGTCTCTGTGAATGTATTTACTGCTCTCTTTCATTTTTATTCATTTGCCTCAATAATAGGATTGTAAATCTAACAACTGTGGAAAAATGACTGCAGTCATCTTAAATAATAGCAACCATCTCAAATAACTGTGATTAATAATTGTGACAGGCCTAATCAGAATTGGAATTTTAATAGGAAGTTTTCTTGCCAATTAGAAAGTGTGTATGTGAACAGATATAAGGCTCACTTGATCTTAGATTTGTTTATGTGCTTCATTTTAGTTATTACATATGTTTATGTTTATTGTTTTACAGAGTTGTTAAAAGTTCACTTTTAGCTAGTAAAGTTTACTACACAATGTGTCAATGGGTTTTCTCAGAATAATTTTTAAGGCCCAATCCCATTTCTTCTTTATACCCCTACCCCTTGTTTTTCGAGTGTCACTCTAACCCGTTGGAATGGAGTTACAAATGGTAGTGGTTGAAATCTTGCCCTATGAAATGGGACGACCCTCAAAAAACAAACAAAAAAAACATTAACATTTCATTAACAGGCTACGACGGTGCTCTGTAGGCAACTGTAGGCTACCCGACTTCAGTGATAGGAGAGAAGGGAAAAGTTCAGCAAACTCACTGCTGGGCTTTAGTTACATTTAGGGCATCATATGCTTTTAAAGAAGGGAGTATAAGACAATTATTTATTACCGCCCACCGCTAATTCTTTGGTGATACAAAGCTGAAGTCAGCTAATCTTGTTTGAAATTTCCCGTTCCATTTTAAATGGTGCAGTAGTTACATTCTGGCGCTTCATGTGTTGATACTGATGGATTATTTAAGGTGGAAAGGGAAGTTAGCTAGCTAGCTACAGAGACATTAGCATACCATTAGCGAGTTTTCATGCTAGTTATGAAGAAAATGTCCATAATGCAATGAAACATTAAACTTAGATAATACAACAGTTATTGTAATTTTTTAACAGAGAAAATATTTACATTTGTGGGTTTCTTAGGTGGCTGGAGGTGGCGGAGATGAAGATGCTGAGATTTTCGTTGGGAGTGACAAGCCTGGACAAGATTAGAAATGAGCAGATCAGAGGGACAGTGAAGGTGGAGCAGTTTGGAGATAAAGCCAGAGAGGCCAGGTTGAGATGGTTTGGACATGTGTTGAGGAGGAATAGGGGATATATTGGGCAAAGAATGTTGGAGATGGAGCTGCCGGGTAGAAGGAGAAGAGGTAGACCTCAGAGAAGGTTTATGGATGTAGTGAAGGTGGACATGGAGATGGTTGGTGTGAAAGTAGAGGAGGCAGTGGATCGGGCAAGATGGAGGCAGATGATCCGCTGTGGCGACCCCTAAAGGGAGCAGCCGAAAGAAGAAGAAGAGGTTTCTTAGGTCGCTCATGCAGCCATCTTGCCGGTTTTTCTTTTTTTCTCATAAACCTCCGTTTGGAGCGTGTCTCCGAAAAACCTCCGTTTGGAGGGCCATATAACCCTAACACTTCGCCCCACCCCTCTACCTCAACAAAAATTGAGACACCTGAACACTAGACGTAAACACGCAAAACGAGGGCAAAGGGCTAAGTGGTAGGGGCAAGAGGTGAAATGGCATTGGGCCTAAATTTGTACTGTGTGGTAGCTCTGTGTTTTAGTATTTCATTAAAGTTTATGGTTACTTAATGCTAATTTATGTAGGAATTTTGAATGTTGGCCCAGTATATATTCATTATCAGTCTCCTTATGTCAACTCTAACTGGTCACCACACACTACATTTGAATGCAAAATGCAAGTTGTTAAGTTCCATTCGAACTAGCAGGTTCAGAAGGTTTACATTGATGTGTGGGCTTAGCAGTACAGCATAAATAGCTACAGTAATATATAGTAACCCTCTGATAAAGATGCATGTCTCTGAGTGGTGGGGGTGGGGTTCCTCCTATCGCTTAGAGATATAAAGACATGCAGTAGATGCACATCTGTGACGTTCATTTAAGCATGCGTGCAAGAACGTGTGGATGTATGTGCACTGAAGCATGCACCTCTGGACAGACAGAACGAAGCAGATCGTGCCATGGCTGGGGACGTGGCGAAGAGGCAGCGTGGCATGTGCACCTCTCTCTGCTGTTAAAAATAGATCGCCGTCTGATCCTTGCAACACCAAACTGTTTCCATGGTAGCCAGCCGAAGATTAATATGACTCTAGGCTCACGCTACAACATTTTTTTTCTCCCAGCATCTGGTGACTAGGCTGAAAGAGGGTGCATTCTATCTACCAAGAGATCGGGGTGCAAGGACTTGATAGATGTTTGGCCAGAGAGCACATGCGCTAAATAATGGCTTAAAATAAGATCTATGGTTACCACCCCTCAGCTTTGGCAATCAATACTGATGAATATGCAGCAGCGTTATTGAGCTGCAACTTGAGAGGAGTTTGTAGGAGTGGTCCAGTCTTGACTTTATAAAAGCTACCTAGTAGCTGGTATTTGATGGTGTGGTCATCTAAGCAGCATTAGACTTTGGTTGTTTATGCTAGCATAGGGGTGGGCATTAAGACCACAAATAATCACAGTTAACAGCTAAAGTGTGTCATTCTGAAATGCTGTTTGTCCGTTTGTCAGCTGACACATTTATAAGGTGCATTGGTGATAATATAGAATGATATTTCTTGTAGTATGTGAAGCACACTCTCAACAACATAGCATGAAAAAAAAACATGGTCAACAATGTGTTTTGGGACAAGACCCTTCAAATGATGTGCTTGTAATGTGAGTATGTAGTGACTTAACAACTGCATGCATCATACATGAGAGCAGTAAAGAGAGCCTTTAAATAATAACAGTCAGTCCAGATTAATGGCACAACCTGCGTAGAAACGAGCAGCTGACTGGATGTCAGCCCGTCTTGTTCTTAAAAATAATCACAAGTGATTTCAACAATGCAAATAGTAGCCTCGTAAACTCCTTAGAACCACCGGTGGTTCCAAAATGCACTTCGTCAAATTCTTCATAACTTTCATATTCAAAAGGTGGGGGTCATATGAGCTGTAACTGTCTTCTTTCCAGTCAAATAAATGGGTAATGTAAATTTAAACCCTTAGAAGAAGCTGGACTCACAATGTTTTTTTCTACTGGAAATCGACCCATTTTTCCACAAATCTGGGCTATAAACTATAAACAGATTGTGTCTCTTCAGTGATCTACTCGGTAAAATTTATTTTTATAAAAATAAGAGTGTCTAAGATTTTTGGCTTTCAGCAGTGAACTGTAAACATACAGCAATATGTGTAGATCATAAAACACACTTTCTGTTCATGGGCGCTTTTACCAAAATAAAAATAAATTACATTTATTTGATGCAGTTACTGAATAATTTGCCTCACGATTTGGTCATGTAAATTCAGATGGACAAACCAAAATATACCCTGGAGAATAAGAGGTTAATATACGCTGCTTTTTTTCTATTGTTTTGCCAGTGCATTTGGACCGTTCTTACTTCTTCACAAACTGTTGCGATATATGTATATCGATGTTGTCTGAACAAAACCTTGTGTCTCCAAAATGCCAATTTTACAGGAGAAGGAAAAAAGGACTTTACCTTTAATGTAAGTCAATGGAACTAGATTTTGTCCAAGTAATTTGAGGCCATTTCTTTTGGTCCATTTGTCATGAAATTTACACACAATGTAAAGGGCAACAGGCATTTTCAAACAGAAATAGAGATACATGGTTTTGTTCCAACAACAGCGACATGTTGGAGAAGACTTTTGAGAGGACTATGGATTGTTGGCCAAAACAAGCCTCAGTTCTCAACTCAAGTCATGAGATGAACTTATTAATTGGAGAAGACAATTATGCTAGAAAAATTTGAAGGTGCCAAGAGGTACCAAAGAGGACGGCCAGCAAAAGAAAGATGTATACAGTCATAGATATCAAAAACAGACCATCAAGAAGCCTGAAGACCCAAACAGAAGACAGGACATTCTGGGGAAACACTATCCGACTTGACAAATAATAATAATCATGAGAATACAAAGTCTTCACGTTATATTTATCATCCTTATGTTAGCACAGCCCTTAGGAAACTCGTGGCTGCTTTCCTGTAATGAAAATAGACGTGATTGACTCACTTTTTTTTTGCCTGCTTCAGTCATTGCAATCATGAGCTAAGAGCCGAGTCTGGCTTATTCTGTAGCTAATGACATTCCGGCTCTCCTTGACTATTTCTGGCCGTTTGAGAACCAAGCCGAGCATTCGGATCCCCCTCTACTCTAAGCACTGTAGATTTGCTCGTCACCTCCATATTGAGCTTCAGTCATCTCCAGCACATCCCTATTTCTGGCTCCTCGCCTGGGGGAATTAGTTCTAACTGTGCCTGCTTAAGGATCTAGACACACACATACACATACTAGATTTTGTCACCCCTTCACTGCATCCCTCAGGTCTAGGATGTTTCTCCTCCTTCCTCTTTTCTCTTCATCTTCTCCCCCACTTCTCCCTTAGATCCCTGTGACAAATGTTCTTTACCACGCAACAATAATCTCTATTGTAGCCGTAATGGGCTCTTGTTGTGCATAATTGATAGCGGGCGTGCATTGGTGTGCCAGGCGGGGCAGGCAGTAATTAAAACACTTGGGCTTGCTTGGCTCCACAGCCTGTGCTGGAATGGCTGCAGCCACCTGGAGATGAGCCATACAGGAATTAACACGAGGCTGGAACCCAGCGACAGGGGTCACGCCTCTGTAACTACTTCTGGGAAAAGGCTGGGAGATAGGACAGCGACACGGAAAGGGAATGTGTTAGCGGCCTTTTAAGAAAGCGAATGTGGTGAGGTTTCATAAAACGTGTGCTGAATCACTGTCAGCGAGACAGCAAGAAGCAGGACATTCTCTGCACGCTCTGTCCTGCTCATCTTTAATGTATGCTAAAGGAGGGAGATTGTATTCAAATTTTGAGCCATTTTAATTGTTCTCTCCCAAAACCAGTTCTTATATCGATTACCTATACGAAACCAGTGTTAAATCCAACCTGAAATCATATATATTATTTAATAAGTCCAGAAATGTGTCATCTTCATACGTTTATTAAGAACTTACAATACATTTTTGAAATAAAAAGTCTTCCATGAAAATGTAAGGACCTCTGGATGCCTCTAAAAAGTCTTATGATGTCACTGTGCATCAGTGGCTGGGGTAAAATGAAATGAACCTCTTATTATTGTATTACATTGTTATTATAATTATTAAATTATTCAGTAGCTGCATGAAATAAAAGTACATTTTTATTTGATTTATTTATTCTTGGTAAAAGCTCCCCTCAGAAAATGTGTTTTATGATCTTCACATATTGCTACACATACTGCACATATGTTTACAGTTCACTGCTGAAAGCCCAAAATCTTACACTCTTTGTATTATTTTATAAAAATACATTTTACAGAGTAGATCGCTGAAGGGACACAATCGTAGGGGACACAGTCGTAGGGACACAGTCGTAGGGACACAGTCGTAGCCCAGATTTGTGGAAAAATGGCTTGAATTTCAGTAGGAAAAAAAGTTCAGCTTCTTTTATTATAAAGGTTTTAAATGACATCACCATCTATTTGCCTGGAAAGAAGACAGCAAGAGTTACAGCTCATATGACACCCACCTTCTGAATGTAGCTTATGAAATATGAAAGTTATGAAGAGTATGACGAAGTGGATTATGGAGCCACCAGTGGTCTTAAGGAGTTGAAGAGGTTAAACAATTTCATTAAGGATGCAGCAACATGGAAATACTAGGCTTCTGTAAATTTCCGGTGTTTTTTATGTATGTATTTGACAGTATACACCCACTGGCCACTTCAATAAGAACAACTCATTGTTTCTACACTCATTGTCCAGTTTATCAGCTCCACTTCCTATATAGGTGCACTTTGTAGTTGTACAGATACAGACTGTAGTCCAGCTGTTTCTCTGCATACTTTGTTAGCCCCCTTTTACCCTGTTCTTAAATGGTCAGGGCCCCCACAGGACCACCACAGAGCCAGTATTATTTGGCTGGTGGATCAACAGTACAGTGACACTCGCACAGTGGTGGCATGTGTTTATGTGTTGTGCTAATACAAGTGGATAAGACACAGTAGTGCTGGAGTTTTTAACCATCACAGTGTCACTGCTGGACTGAGAATAGACAACCAAACAAAAATACCAGCTCACAGCATCTTGTGCTTCTCTAACCACTTATGAAGGACTAGAGGATGACCAACACCAACTGTGCAGCAAGATGAGCTGTCTTCACTTTAAATATATGGAGAGGACCATCAAGATAGCTGTGTACAGTAAGTGGACACAGTGTTGAAAAACTTCAGCAGCACTACCTCTGATCTGATCCACCCGTACCAGCGCAACACACACGTCAGCATTGTTCTGCACATCATTAATTCTCAGTTGGAATCTGTATAAATATCATGAAACATTGGTCAACTCTAAACACTCGTCTGATGGCGACATTTTTTTGAAAAGCAAATTAAATATGTATTTAATACATGTAAATAATATCTGCCGATACTGACATTATCCTGATATCATTGTGCATCCATAAATATCCTGTTTCACACCCTACCCATCATCGATGCTCAGCTAGCTCAGAGACCCTCCCTATTGCACTGATTTAGCAAAACACAGCCACAGCAGGGCAAGAGATGCATGTGAGCGAGTGCATTAATATTGATATTTTGCCACAGAATATTTTTAATCGCAAATGTGAGCAAAACTCTCTGACAGCATGCTCAGACAAACATTTTCAAGATAGCACGCTGCACTGTGGCTCTTGGTGTTCTTGGTGTTCAGTCACGCCATAACCCAGTGCAAATAAACATCAGCATTAATATACAGCATGTTCCAGAGTAGAGATGGTCATACATCAACACCCATTTTAGAAAGGTGTATGTTTTTGAATTAAATTGTATAGAAAGCATGTATCAAATGTGGATGAGTCACATCTGGCCTATTTCCGATCTGTTTAAGGGTCGTGTTGGTTAGGGAACGAGTATATTGGTTTAGTCATGACACAGTGGTTGCACAATACAAAGGGCAGTTGTCATTTACAAGTGGTATAAAATAAAAAACTGGAAAAAAACAGTAGTTGTGAGGTTTTTAAAATGACAGTGACGACATGCAGACCTGTGACAGAAAACCTGCAGTAACTTTGGCCTCATCTTCACGTATTGCAGATAAGAATAAGCAGGCCTCGAAGGCACCGAGGTGTTTTTGTATGATATGATGGTTATTCTAGGGTTTAGAAACTCCAGCCCTGTCTCCTTGGAAACGGCAGGCTGGTGTGGCATCATGAAGTCGACTTCCTGTCGCCCATCTGCCCTGAGAAGTGTGAGCGCTCTCTTTCTCTCTTCTTTCTCTCTCTGACGCTCCTAAGCAGAGGAACACTAGAATGCAGGAGTCAGTTAAAACAGCCTCAGAAGGCATCTCTCTCTCTCTCTCTCTCTCTCTCTCTCTCTCTCTCTCTCTCTCTCTCTCTCTCTCTCTCTCTCTCCCTCTTAGCGCTGACCCTGTCATCAGGGGATCTTGAGTTGAACCCTGGTGATGCCATCCAAGGCTAGGAGTCCAAGGGAGCATGATTGGCCTGTCTCCTTCTGGGTGGGCCCTCAGTCTCCCCCATCACTCAGTGCAATACCACTCACTGTAGACTTTATTTAGCAGATGTAACAGAACTGGTAGTTAGTCCTCCAAGTGCGTTAAGCTGTCCACTGACACTTGAGTTGAAAAGATATGGTGGCTCTTAGTGTTGGTAGGATCGTGTGAGTGGGGATGACCTGACGAGTGGGTGGAACTGGATGTGACTAAATTGAGGAGAAAATTAGAAAAAAAAAAAACGCATGGGAAGAAAAGTTCTTATACTTACAGCGATTTACACTGTACAGTTTTCATCATGATAATGCTGTCCTAATTACGAAAGAATTCTTTAGTAAAAATTTAGTCTTTGAATGTTTAATGTGACATTAAAGTGGCCGATTTCCTTTCTCTGTGACCAATAACAGCCTGTGATAAAGTTCTGGCAGTATCAGAAATTTTGGTCCAAAATATGACTAAAACAACCAGTCGTGGGCAGCTTGGAATGATGGGGGGGGTGTATGAGAGAGTCACTGAGTGGGAGAGAGAGAGAGAGAGAGAGAGAGAGAGAGAGAGAGAGAGAGAGAGAGAGAGAGAGGGAGAGAGAGAGAGAGAGAGAGAGAGAGAGAGAGAGAGAGAGAGAGAGAGAGTATAAGAGCACAAAGAGAAATTAAGGAAAAACGTACTTCAGACTGGCCTTTTGTTCACATATAAAGTGACCTGCCTTGAAACGGCAGAGCTGAAGGACAGATAAATTAGCCTGTTAACCTCAAGCTCACGTTGGAGAACAGACATTCTTTGTTGCCCTTTGTCCCAGCCATGAACAACTTCAAGCTCTCCCTCTTCACTAGTTAACCCCTTAAAATCCTTATTATGAGCAAAGGCTTGTTATTTAATAACTACAGTTACTAGTTACAGTGACTTCAGTGCAAACTGGCTGAGCTTATAGAAGTTTGTAATAGGGGTTACAACATGCTTTATGAAGCCCTAGATTTTGGGTGAAAAGAAGGCACAAGCAGAATTAGTGCCATTTTCTTGCATCATAGATCTGTTCCCAGGAGATAAATCTGTATTATTAAATCTGATCTGCAGCATAACTGAATTTGCACAGTCTGATCTCCGTTTTCTGCCTGTTACGTAGTGATAGAAACCCAGACGCTTGCGGATGAGAGAAAGTACGGTTTAATAATAAACCAAGCAGCCAAAGTCAAAATGGACAAAACACAAAGAGCAGTCAGAGTTCAGGCCAAATGTCAAAACACAAGTCAAAACAACCAGCAGAAGTACCAAAAGGTGAAAGGCAAAAGACGTAGTCAAAACATGCAGCAAAAAGCTCATAAACACGGTCAAAACAAATAATCATACAGAGAGAATGGTCAGTAGTTTTAGGAGAAACAAGACCTCGCACTGAATGTTTCTAAAGCCCAGGCTTTTGTACTCTGAGCTAAAACGGGACACAGGTGTAGACAATTAAAATTCTGGAGATTGTGAGCACTGATAGGAGCGCAAGCTGGAGTCCAGAGTCACATGGGACTTGGGAGTTCGTATGCAATTGAGGAGTCGAATGCGTGGCACTGCCAGACACAGGAACGTGTATGGGGGTATGCCCCCAAAGTTACAAACAGAGGTTAAACGTTGCGACGGCTGTCTGGTGCCTACGTCTTCACTCCGATGCAGTGGCATCCCAGCTTGTTTGAAGCTCCATATATATCCATACACGGAGCTCATTGCACCTCGTTTCGTTCAGATTGCTTCTTCCCAATAATAATATTAGGTATTTTTAAGAAAAACACACTTACTGCCTTGATAATCGGTTTTAAATAATGTGCCTAAGACATCTACACAACACTGTATGTAAATGACCTGATATATGAAACACTCCTTATAACTTCAGTCTAAATAGGCGGGATTAAACCACTGTAGGCCGAAAGCCATATTATTAACTTTAGGAAGTCTCCATATATGGACTAAACAGACTGGAGAGTGAATGGTATGTTATGAAACGTCAACGTTTACATACTACATCAAACTAATTTCTTCATTTTGATTAAAAAATATCTGTCCATGATGTGAGTCTTTTAAGGAAACAGTCATATTTAATCTCAGAAACAGAAGGTTCACAGCAGATGATTCGACAGATTTTTACTCTTTTTTCGTTTCTTTTAACCTCGTGAGTTAGATTCAAGATTCAAGAGTTTTATTGTCATGTGCACAGCAGAACAGGCAGTTGCACTGTACAATGAAATTCTTACTTTGCTGCTCCTCCATTCACCATATATACTCTTAAGAGAATAAAAAAAGAAAATATAAGAATAACTCTAAAAATAGTAGTGAAAAGTAAAAGCAAAACAAAAAAAGTGTACAGTATGTGCAAAGTTGAAATAAAATTAAAGTTACACGTGCGTATGTGCAAATAAGTGGAGCAGCTGTTCATAAAGTGACAGATGAAAACAGATGTAAACAGTAAACAGTAAACAATATTACTCTGTGCAGTAATAGATGTAAACAGTATTGTTCTAACTGCAGCAGTGCAGTGTAGGTAAGGTGCAGTTGTTGAGTGCAAGGTTAAATCAGTTCAGATTGGGAGGTGGGAAGGGGTAGTTAGTGAGGTGTTTACCAGCCTGATGGCCTGTGAATAGAAACTGTAGATTACATACACTTCTGCAAGCACCCTTGACCTCCTTTAAAATTATCTCACTGTCTAATGACTCTATCAGGATCATCTCCGGTTGCCTCATCCTCACTCAATCACCCTTTGTCACCTCTTAAAAGCTCTCTCTTGATCCACAGCCAAATTATTACTTCCGTTTTTAAGACACTGCCATAATGACGCACTAGTGAAACGTGAAGGCTGTGCATGAGTGTAGTTAAGGATCTGCGAGACGGCCTGATCAGACCTCGTAAATTGCGAGCTTGCGTACTCTGGGATTTTTAGAGCTCATGAATTATTCAAACGGCAATTATTTATACTGTTATCCAGTTTTCCTTGAAGCCTTTTGACTGCTAATGCCGTCCACGCGTGCAGTGTAGCGTGTCGACATGTGTTAAGTTGTGTATTATGAGTGTTTTCGATGCTGTTTGCTTGAGGGCCTTTTCCTACCTACAGTGCATCCGGAAAGTATTCACAGCGCTTCACTTTTTCCACATTTTGTTTTGTTACAGCCTTATTCCAAATTGAATTAAATTAATCTTTTTCCTCTAAATTCTACACAAAATACCCCATTGTGACCATGTGAAAAACGTTTTCTCGAGAGTTTTGAAAATTTATTAAAATTAAAAAACAAAGAAATCATATTTACATAAGTATTCACAGCCTTTGCTTAATACTTTGTAGAACCACCTTTGGCAGCAACTACAGCCTCAAGTCTTTTTGAATATGATGCCACAAGCTTGGCACACCTATCTTTAGGCAGTTTTGCCCATTCTTCTTTGCAGTACCTCTGAAGCTCCATCAGGTTGGATGGGAGACGTCTGTGCACAGCCATTTTCAGATCTCTCCAGAGATGTTCAATCGGATTCAAGTCTGGGCTCTGGCTGGGCCACTCCAGGACATTCACAGAGTGGTCCTGAAGCCACTGCTTTGAGATCTTGGCTGTGTGCTTCGGATCGTTGTCCTGCTGAAAAATGAACCGTCGCCCCAGTCTGAGGTCAAGAGCGCTCTGGAGCAGGTTTTTATCCAGGATGTCTCTGTACATTGCGGCATTCATCTTTCCCTCTATCCTGACTAGTCTGCCAGTTCCTGCTGCTGAGAAACATCCCCATAGCATGATGCTGCCACCACCATGCTTGACTGTAGGGATGGTATTGGCCTCGTGATGAGCAGTGCCTGGTTTCCTCCAAACATGACGCCTGGCATTCACACCAAAGAGTTCAATCTTTGTCTCATCAGACCAGAGAATTTTGTTTCTCATGGTCTGAGAGTCCTTCAGGTGCCTTTTTGCAAATTCCAGACGGGCTGCCTTGTGCCTTTTACTAAGGAGTGGCTTTCGCCTGGCCACTCTGCCATACAGGCCTGATTGGTGGATTGCTGCAGAGATGGTTGTCCTTCTGCAAGGTTCTCCTCTCTCCACGGAGGAACGCTGGAGCTCTGACAGAGTGATCATTGGGTTCTTGGTCACCTCCCTGACCAAGGCCCTTCTCCCCCGATCGCTCAATTTAGACGGCCGGCCAGCTCTAGGAAGAGTCCTGGTGGTTCCGAACTTCTTCCATTTACGAATGATGGAGGCCACTGTGCTCATTGGGACCTTCAACGCAGCAGTAATTTTTCTGTATCCTTCCCCAGATTTGTGCCTCGAGACAATTTTGTCTCGGAGGTCTACAGACAATTCCTTTGACTTCATGCTTGGTGTTTGCGCTCTGACATGCAGTCAACTGTGGGACCTTATATAGACAGGTGTGTGCCTTTCCAAATCATGTCCAATCAACCACAGGTGGACTCCATTTAAGCTGTAGAAACATCTCAAGGATGATCAGTGGAAACAGGATGCACCTGAGCTCAATTTTGAGCTTCATGGCAAAGGCTGTGAATACTTATGTAAATATGATTTCTTTGTTTTTTAATTTTAATACATTTTCAAAACTCTCGAGAAAACTTTTTTCACATGGTCACAATGGGGTATTTTGTGTAGAATTTTGAGGAAAAAGATTAATATAATTAAATTTGGAATAAGGCTGTAACAAAACAAAATGTGGAAAAAGTGAAGCGCTGTGAATACTTTCCGGATGCACTGTATATTAATTTACATATCCTACTTATTATACACCTTATTGTTGTGCTGTGTGGGGAATATTTATATATTTATCTATCTATTTATATATTGTGTGTGTGTGTGTGTGTAATTTTATGAAATTGTGTGTGTGTGTGTGTGTGTGTAATTTTACGAAATTGACTTCACTTTTCAGGAGATATTTCTGAGGAGATTAGATGTGTGATAATTCACTTGCTTAAGGAAGGAGAAAGAAAGTGAAAATGAGTTTCCAAAACAGGAGTTCAAAAAATGATTAAAACATACAGAAGCATTTCACAAAACCTCGTATCTCCAAAATATTAACTTTACAGGAGAAGAAAAAGAATACTTTATTTTTAATTCTGGGTCATTTCTTTTGGCTAATTCATCATGACAGTTACACAAAATGTAAAGGACAGCTGGTGTTTCCAAATTATCTCAACACCTGAAAAACGACAAAAATGGAGATGCAAGGTTTTGCTTCACAGTGATAGTTTGCTTCAGATCTGAAAAAACCCATCCATCCTTCCACTGTGAGAAGACAACAGCGATGAGTCTGAAAGGATGTGTAACTGTGAAGAAACCCTCACCAAAAAAAGGAAATAGACCAAAAAGAAGAACATTTGCAAATCAAACAAAGAAGCTGCTGATATCCTCAGAACATTGGGGTGACCTCCCCAGAGTGCAGACGTGTGTCGCTGTCACGATCATTGGAGCTGTGTCCAAGTCAAGACTGAGATCTGGACACACAGATTCTGAGTCAAGACCAAGACTTTGTAGTAACCGAGTCTCAGTCAAGACCAAGACCTCAAATTCATTTGTAGCTCATTGAATATTCACATATGTTCAACATTTGCCAGATCTCATTATATGGTCAGATGTGCATGTCTGGACTGTGAGAAGCAGAAATTGCAACTAACTTCTTAGACTGAACTCTAAAGGTGTTTACAAAATGCATGGAAATGTGTTCCTGCAGATGTATTTATTGAGCTCACCATTTGGGGATGGAAGACTTTGGAATGGAATACATTTACTACAGGAAACAAAACCAGTTACCTGAGGTATTCCTATAACGTAGGTTTTTGAATTCATCATTATGTTATCTGCAGTCTGCACCCTGTTTACTGTAGCTCTAATATTTTCTACATTCTCTGCACAGCATGCCACTTTGTAGCTTCATACTCAAGCCTTTTCTTCCCTGTGCTTGAAAGCCTGACAACCACAACTTGATTCAGTGCGATTGGGCTGCCGCGCTGCCGAAATGAAAAATATTTCTAGTGAATCATAGGAACTTGTGGGAGCAGGTCCAGATACCGAGGTGACGACTGCAATAAGAATCATTTTCACACATGAACGTTTGTGGGCAGTATTCATTACAAGATCTTTTTACACAGTGTTTTTTTATAGAAACAGTCAGCCATCGTTATGAGTCAGTGGCATAGTAACAAAGGCACATCATTCGCTTCCATCTTTTCGCAAAACATCTTTTAAAGTGGCTCAGTGTGTCTCTGATTGTAGACAATGACAGGAAAAACACCCGCCAATCAGCCAAAAATATTCCCATAAATTGATTCAGGACTTAGCATCGTCTTATGAAACCCCACGAAAAACCTCATAACTCATAATTGCTTTGCTTTCTATGTAGTAACTAATAAATAAGCCTTAGGATGTGCTAAGCTTAGGATTTTAAAGAGTTAACTTTATAGTTGCAAACTTTTTAACTTCAGCTTCATTAATGCAAACTTATATATCATTTAATACTGTCATATTTGGAAATTTGGAAAATTTCACTGTGATTGATCAAAAATGCCCCTCATGAGAATTTATGTTCACTGACCTGCCACTTCATTAGGTACATCTTATTGTATCTACACCCTGTCCATTTTTTTGGTCTACTTACCAAATAGGTGCACTCTGCAATTGCAGACTGTACTTTTACCCTGTTCTTCAGTGGTCAGGACCCCCACAGGACCACCACGGAGCAGGTAATATTTGGGTGGTGGTTCGTTCTCAGCACTGCAGTAACACTGACATGGTGGTGGCTTGTAAGCATGTGTTGCGCTGGTACAGATGGTTTTTCAATACTGTATCCACTCACTGTCCACTCTATTAGAACACCAACCTTAAAGTCATTGACAGCAGCCCATCTGCACAGTTTGTGTTGGTCATCCGCTCGGCCTTCATCAGTGGTCACAGGACTCTGTCCACAGGACGCTGTTGTCTGGATATTTTTGGTCGGTGGACTATTCTCATTCCAGCAGTGACACTGCGCAGTTTAAAAACTCCTTCAGGACCACTGTGTCTGATCCACTCAGACCAGCACGACACACAGTAACACACCACCACCACATCAGTGTTACTGCAGTGCTGAGAATGACCCACCACCTGTATAATATCTGCTCTGTGGTGGTTTTGTGGGGGTCCTTACCATTAAAAATAAAGGGATAAAAAAAAGTATGTAGAGAAATGCCTGGTCTACAGTCTGTATTTGTAGAACTACAGAGTGCACTTAAGTTGTATGCAGTTTAGATACGTATATTGTCAGTGAGAGTAAAACCTCACAACTTAGAAATTAAAAAATTCAAAAGTGAAAGAATAAAGCATATTTAATTTAATCTTTATTTTTCTCTGTTGGGTGATACAGAGCATCTGTACTGTTGTAGGGAGGCAGTTATCTTCTCCTCATTTGATAGTGGTACCAAAGTCTATGGCTGTGTTATTAGCGTTGCTCAAAAGATGTCAGAGGAAAGTTACTGATAACTGTTGTTATCATAATCATTTTAGACAGTAACAGTTATCTTTCCATGTAACACACCACAGCTACCAAACCCACTGAGCAGCGTTATGTAATGTTTCTTTGAGATTAAGATGTTTCCTGACTTCATGACTTCAAATGTCAGTGATTGTCTGTCTTTGCAATCATAGTTGAAGTTGACATTACTTAGAAAGAGTCAAACTGACAGCAACACATCTTAGCAAATCGTTTACTCTTCCTGATGAGGACCAAGTGCCAAGCTGAAAACTTCTGTTTTCAGATTGATCCAAGCATTACCTCGGTATGTAGTGTACTTTTATACTTTTAAAATAGTAAATTTTAAAATAATTTCTTGGTCATTTTGACAGTGCTTGACAACGCATTAAGTATTTGAAAAGATATGAGGGGAAAACAATGGATGTTGAAGTGGTTAAATACAGTTTCCAGCAGAAAATAAGCAACTTCTGCATCACGCTGAAGCCCTCTGTCCTTCACGAGGGCTTCCCAGCTTCAAAACATGACGCCGTTGCTTAACCTGGTTCTTTGACTGATCTTTCATTTTTTCCGTGTTTTTTACATAGCTTAGTGTTATAGCTGCCAGCTTCTAAAGAGTAGGGATCATCCTCCATAATAATTTTTCCTTTAATATATAGCAACATCCACCTCACAGTCCTTTGAATAACCTATGGGAAAGTACCATAGCCTTAGTAGCTTTAACCAATGAGCACACAGATCTTTTTCTAGTACAGCAAATTTGGCCTCCTGTTGTCACAGTATCTAACCATAGCATCGCCCATGGATGTGGTCTTGGGCCCCATTGTGATAAAAAGGTCATTTTAGTCTTTATCTAAAATTCATCTAAAAGTGGTCTTTGCAAAAGTGCTTGGACCCACATTTCTATAGAACTGCTCTATTGCAATAACTATAAAAGTGCTTTACAAATACAATCAAATGAACCGAAATGACTGATGACACCCGAATCAGGAACTGTATCACCAGAGACATATTAACGCAGCCCAGACAGTTTTGTCTCCAGTGGGCGGAGCCGTCTGGATTCAGAGACTAGGCGTGGTGCTACTATAAGCAGACACAAAGAAGCTACCCATAATCCCCTGTGATGCCATGCCAACCCTGCAGGGGGCTTCTGTCGCTGGCGTTCAGTCTGGTGCGCAAGTGAGTGGCACCGCGCAGCTGTACTGTCACCATGGATATTACAGCTTAGTTCTTCCTTTGAAAAATGATCAGAGTGTAGTAGCTGCCCTTTTGGGTGACCTGAGAGCAGCTTTCGTAATCTAAGGTCTGGATGGCTGATTCCATATCAGTGTAAAATGTCAAACTTCACTTCATTGCTCTGAAGGATTGCGCCTCTGATTAGTAAATGTGCTCAAAGCATTACGTCATGCTAACGCTAAAACCTGAGCCAGTTGCGAATGGGCACTGTGCCTCTACATTATTTATGGAGAGACTGAGTGCAGATGCGGTGGTGCTGTGTGAGGCCTGTTCCCCCCACGGCTATGCCATCACTCTCTCACACACATACGCACACACCGCACAAATCTACAGCCAAATAGGTCACTCCCTCAAACAAATGCTACTATAGCTTTTCAGTTATTTATGTCATACCCAAGATGGTGATGTCATACTACCATGTAATGTAAGTCATATTTATGGCTCAATGTGATTTACATTGAATTGTCGGTTGATTAGTAAGCTACCTTGTTTAAACGCTCTCACACAGTGGCGATGATGGGGGTTTTACACTCTGTGTACACTTACTGGCCAGTTTATGACCTTGTTGGGACAGTAATGTGAAAAAATCAGACACCACCTTTTGTTTATTTCATTTACAGTCAAAGTTATTCTACATGAAAGCCTTAATGTGTACAGCTTTTGTCTTTATCACTGCTTCCCTTCTTTTCGAGACACTTGCTTTCAGCAAATCTGCAAGTATTTTTTTTTTTCCAAAGTTCAGTCTTAGAAGTTGGTTGCTTTTTCTTCTTCATACAATCCAAGCAAGTTCAGAAAACACCAGCAGCTTCTTGGTTTGATTTGCATGGAATTTTCTACTTTTTTGTCTATTTGCTTTTCTAAGTGTCAGCTTCTTGTCAGCTACACATCCTTTCAGACTTATATTGTTGTATATTGTTATATAGTTGTCTTCTCACAGTGGAAGGAGGGACAGAAACACCTGTGGATGTTCTCAGATTTGCAGCAAGAGCGGAGCTTGATTTTCTCCTCTCTCTTAAAAATGAAAATGCTGTTATCTGATAGTGACAGATTTGATGGTCTTGCACAGTTGTTAGGAGTCCCATTTTCTCAATATATATATATATATATTTTTTTTACTTTTTTGCTGTACCACTTTGCCCCCCCCCCTAAAAAGACAAAAAAATGGGTACTACTGCTCTAGCCCTTCAACAGTGGTCAGTTTTGGACCACCAGACCTCTGCTGACTGGATAATTTTGATTGGTGGACAACTCTGATACACTTCCACCAGGTAACTTACATGACACTGTCAGTTTCAGTGTCGCTGCTGTACTGAGAATGATCAGCCTCCAAATAATAGCCCGTCAGTGGTGGCCCTGTGGTTGTCTGTCTCCATTGAGAGACAGGGTAGAGGATGCAACAGATGGACTACAGTCTGTAACTGTGAACTAACAAGATGTACGTGTATGGTAGGTGTTTGTGGCAGTGTAGGCACAAAGTGGGTGCACCTCATAAACTGTTAGAAGTGGCTATATTAGATTAGGTTTTTATCATGTGCAGTGCTTCTGATAGGTGCAGTAAAATACAGTTTTGAGTTGACTAGTGTGGTGAGAGTGGTTTAGTGCAGACTGTGGAGTCCTGTAGGGCATTTCCTCCCAGGCAGGCAAGGCTCAAGGTCACAGGATCGCATCTCCTATGCCAGCCAAAGTGCCTCTGCCAAGCATAGCCGCACATGCTGGCCTTACTCCAGACCTTCTCTACTTAGAGTGGGGCTTACAGGAATCACTGCACACACACACACACACACATAGTCATTTGCAAATTTTAGGTGCCCCTGGTCAAACTAGATTTTGTAGATTTTCTTAGTGAAAATAAGTCCACATCCTCTACAGAGAACAAACTTCTGCAGTTTAATACACAGTTCTTGTGTATTTGCTGAATTGTACATATTGGGGAAAGAATAAAACATAAGTGGCCTCTGCAAAAGTTTTTCATCAAATAAATAGAACTTTTTTTCCCTGTAGAGGATTTTCCTGCAGAGGATGTGTTACCATCTAAGTGTTGGTCCTCACAGTGTGAGATTGTGAGTTTGGTCAGTAGTCCAGAAGAGTGTACGTGGCCTCACTCTCTCTAGTTGTGATGGTCCTCTGTCCCCCAACATTTGTCATTTATTATTTTCGTTTTATTGTTTAATTTTTACCAGCAATTCAGGATGCCAGACACCCTTTACACTGAGTATGAAAGATACATGTACTGATACATAAATACCAACATGACTTTAATGAATTCGCTTTTTATTAAAATACATTTGTTTTGTTTCACGGAAAGCCAAATATTCCTCAGTTTCCTGAAGGGTTCTTTAGCAAAGAAAATGGTTCCATATACAACCATGAACACTCAAAGAACCCTCTGCATGATTAAAGAGTTGTTTTCATTGTGAAAGGGTCTTCAGATTGATGGAGAATGTAGATGGTTCTGCATGGAACCTTTTTGAAAATGGTCCTATATAGCACCACAAAGCATTCTTCTATTGCTACAGGCTTGACACTGTCACAGTAGAAGCCCCCTTTTTGGTGCTATGTAAAACTTTTCAGAAAGGTTGAATACACAACCATATTCAGCACATTCACCATCAATCTGAAGACCCTTTCACAATGCAAATAACCCCTTAATCATAGAGAGGGTTCTTCATGGTTCTATGTGGAACCATTTATTTTAATAAAGGATCCTTGAAGACCATCTTTTTAAAGAGTGTACTGTTTACTCCTCAGCCCATATATGGAAACTAGAATCCCATTTATAATTGTTTTTGTGATGTCATGAAAAGTGCATTTAAGACCACGTATTCAGATAACAGTAGCTTAGCCCCTCCTATTCACTTTAAAGTTATAAGAAGTGTATCAGGGTTAAGACACAGTAAAAAACAAGGCACAGTTAAAAAAGGGTTGGAAAAAGGAAAAAGCAAGGTTGGAATATCGTCTGGTGGAAATGAATTAGATTTTTGGTACATAAACCCATGCAGACGTTATAAGTGGACCTCAGGGAGCAAATTAAATATAAGAAAACTGTGAGATATGATTCATTTTAGTTAAGTGTTTCTGCTTTTCCTATAAAGTTTTCATTAAGAGATGCAAGAACTCTACCCACATTGCACATACTTGCTTCTTTTCTTCTCTCTCTGCCCTCTTTCTTTCTGCTCCCCTCACACACACACACGAACACATGCACACACACTCTGCATCATCGAGCACTTTAAATATGGCCATGAAGTCATGCATTTCTCCAGGTGGCTGTGGAGGATCTGAGCAGCGCTACAGCTTTCAGCGAGCCGGCCTGCTTTTCTCTGCTAGCGGCCATGCCTTATTAATGAAACCTGCTTTTTCTTTTCCACCTCTGATGCTTGGACCCCTGCCACTGTGTAAAGGTTGCACTGTCCGGGTGGCACTGAATCAAAGAGCTTACAGTGCAAAAGCATGATTGGGGGAAACACAAAGGCCATCATGGGCATTCCCTTGCTAAAAGAACTGTTTTACCACATTAGTTTTCAACTAATGCAAAAAAAGTGGGCAAAAAATGGAGGCTTTTGCATGACGGCACCAATATACAGTTGTGCAAAAGTGTGGTCACTGGTCAGATATGATTTTTTGAGTGAAAGCAGGTGAACACGTTCTCTAAAGACAACACACTTAAATGTGGCATTTTTTTTCTGTACTTTTTAGTGTGTTTTTGTATTTATTTGCAGAGTTGAAAATATTGGAAAGTCATTTAAACATTAAGTGTATAATGTTATAAAATATATAATAACTTGAATAACTTTAGATTAAATTCAGCAAATAAACAGTAATTATGTAGAAGTGACATGCCAACACACACACACACACACACACACACACACACACACACACACACACACACACACACACACACACACACACACACACACACATATATAATGTATATATAATATATTATTGCTAAGTTGAGCCATTGAACACTTTTCACGTTTTTCTAAAACAATATGCACTCCATCCTCCTATTTTTTCACTCCTGACACTTCTGTGATTAATATTTCAAGCGGTCAGTATCTTGTGAGCGGTCACTCAGCTTTTTTATCAAAAGGAGAAATGATATGGTTTCACAGTGTAGCTGTAGCTAAGAAAAAAAAAGGATAGCCTGTATCTTTATATCTAAGCCATCACTAAGAAAAATGATATTGCTTTTTTCTTGAAAAAAATGACAGCATTTTAAATAATATAGCAATATGGAGGAAAGATGTATTGATCCACTGATATGGAAGGGACTGTTTGCTCTGCTTAGACTAGAATTTACAGTCAGCGAAAGGACCAAATAAGTCACACTGTAAACATCTAATGCATTTCTGATGTTCCAACAATGAAAGTTCTGTGGAACAGAAGAGCCACATTTGGTTCCCTGAAGAACCTTTCACTGGACTTTTCAGCCTAATATCTTACTTCTATCTGCATCTTTAATGTATGATTGATTATTATGGACAGTAATTTCAACACTTTCTGCTGTACTTAGATAAGACTTGGGATGGGCAGTTGCTTTAGCACAAGGTTTCTGTTCTTACTAAGTGGCCTTATGCTAAATTTACACTGGTGGTCCCCTCACATCACTGGGGCACCCTCAGGGTACGTCTTCAGTACCTTCAGTAAGAGACTGCACCATCTTTTGTTTTTATTTGGTTAATAAATATAAATATGCACTTTTCCTATGAGAAAGAGATGTAATGTTTCAGATCCTCATGCAAAATGTAATGTAGGAAAACATGAGGAAACACAAACTGGTTTTTAGACAATCATTTCATTTATTAAAGGAAATGGTTTCGCAACACCTATATCACCTGTGTGAAAAGGTAACTGCCTCCTAAATTGAACTGGTTGTGCCACCTTTAGCGGTGAGCACTGCTACTAGATGTGTAATATGACTGCAGATCATTCTTTTAAAATGCAACCCTTCTAGACAGAATTGCTTTAACCTCTTCAACTCCTTGAGACCATCAATGGTTCCAAAATGCACTGTCATATTCTTCATAACTTTTATATTTCATATGGGAGCTGTAACTGTCTTCTTTCCAGTCAAATAGATGGGTAATGTGATTTTAAACCCTTATAATAAAAGAGGCTGAATTCACAATGTTTTTTTCTACTGAAAGTCAGACCATTTTTCCACAAATCTGGGCTATAAACTATAAACAGATGGCGTCTCTTCAGTGATCTGCTCTGTAAAAAAATGATTATAAAATAATACAAACAGCGTCTAAGATTTTGGGCCTTCAGCACTTCTGTTCATTTGAGGGGAGCTTTAAAAAAATTATTTTAAATAAAAAAAAATAATAATAATTTACATTTATTTCATGCTGCTACTGAATAATTTTCCTTACAGTTTGGTCAAGTAAGTTCAGATGGAAAAACCAAAATATACCCTGGAGAACAAGAGGCTAAATCAGACACATTATAAGGCTTTTGGGCATGAACTGCCCATTTAAAGTCCTGCCACAGCATCTCAATGACGTTCAATTCAGGTCTCTGACTAGGCCACTTTGACTTGGCCGTTGTCTTGCTGCGCAGCACTTCAGATCACACATTGATGCAGTATCTTCCTTTGGATTTTCTAGTAGAGAGCGGAATTTGTGGTTCTGTCAGTTATGGACTAGGCCCTGAAACAGTAAAGCACCCACACACCATCATACTACCACCGCCATGTTTGACTGCTTGTATGATGTTCGTATTGTGTAATATTGTATTAGCTTTACGGCAGATGTAACAGGAAGCCTGCCTTCCCAAAAGTTGCACTGTTGACTCGTCAGCCCACTAAACATTATTCTAAATCAAGGTGTTTTTGGCAAGTACTTTTTCATGACACTGTACAAGTTGAATTTACATGATTCAAATGTGTGCATTAATTCCAAACCAATGAAATATTACATCGACTTAAATAAAGTATTTAAACCAAGCGTTTACAGTAATTCTTTTGATGTAACACATTTCATACATGTTTACCACTGTACAGTTTTTGACCGTGTAAATTTAAAGCAAACTTTAAGCAGTTTTTTAATTGTACTTTTAAAACTCAAAATTAGATTCTAAGAGCATTGTTGTACCTTTAAGGGTAAATTTACATGGTGTGTAATTTTGTAAACAAAAATGTACCTGTACAGTATCCTTGTACCTGACCATGCAGATCCAGCAGAGATTAGAAATAACTTCATTAAGGTAACAAAGGTGGTTCTTCTATTTATCTATTTACTCTAGGCTTACTATCGCTCATTTTAGACGCTAATCAGAATGATGTCATGAGGAAGCTGCAGCAGCAGTGAGTTGCGCAGTGTGTGCATTTCCTCATCCCCTTCTTTCCCCATCTTGCGTTTTCCCCTGTGGTGTCTGTGGTGTAATCCTCCATGGTGTCATGCAATTTGCTGCACAGCTCCCCCACATGACTCATGCTGTTTAAGGCCTACTGGAATGTGTGCAGTGTCTCTGGGTGTTTGCATGCTTCAGCATACAGGAACTGTGTGTGTGTGTGTTTGTATGAGAGTGAGCTCACATGCAGACATGCATAAGACAGGGTTAGTACAGGTTCCTATGTCTTTGGGTGTTCCACTGCACCGAACTGCTGCTAACACACACCTCTGGAATCTGTGTAATTACGTATTTACGCTACGATCAGTGGTTGAGAGGCTTGGTTCCTAGCACAGAGCAGAAGAAGAGTATGGATGCCATGTCTGTAATAAACACATTTATAACATTTTAGTGCATTTGTAATTTATTATGCCAATATTAATAGAAGTGCATTACACTTTATAACCATGTTTATTATGCATCTTGAATTGTTGACATAATATAAATGGGTTTTATAACAAGTCAGTGCCATAGTAATGGCATAGTCATAAACATGTTGAGCCACATGCTTTTCTGATTATATATCGCTCTAACATAAGTGCTTATAATTAGTTTGTAATACGCTGTCAATGAACTGTTAAATTTCACAATATTTAACACTGTTTTCAGTACTGCATCAGTACAACAGCAAAATGGCATCATATGATGGCATGGAATCCCAAGTAAGTATTTACCTATAGGTTACTCTTTATCCTATTACTAAAATGCTTGTTTAATCATGTTGAATGAAAAATTGAAAAAATCATTTTTTTTGCATCAGATTATTTTGTATAAATAAACGTAGGAAGTGCATTACAGTGATTGGACTAGGGTTAAGGGGCATTATTAGGCATAAGGGAAAAACTCACTTTACCATGATAAAATCACTGTAGTACACAACCTTAAGTACTTTAAGATTAAGATTAATCAGATTTCATATTTATTTATTTCACTTGTTAATCATTACAGAACAATGCAGTAAATTGTAAATGTTTAAAGAGAATAGAAAGTTTGTTATGCAATTTTACAAGCGCTCAATATGACTCCTGTACGGTGTCCGCCTGTCAGTAATGTCTGTCTTAGAACGTTTTATTATATAGAAGATTTTATTACTGGGCTTGTAAGATGAACATATGTAAATACTCTCTGTTCAGCGGTACGGACAACACCAAGGCCATGCTCTGAGCTGTTGGAGGTTCACTGTTGACAAAAACCATGTTGCACAGTTCTGATAGATTCACTTTTATTGAATTGGAGAATGCAAAACGCTTTCTGTTCAGGGTCACCATCTCCTCGCAGACTGAAGGGAGCCATCTTCTGGTGACAGTCAGTAAATCTAGGATCCCATCTTCCAATTGGTATGTGATTGGTTCCTAGGCACCTCACGGTTGTAAAAATATGAATTTGGAATGAATCTTTTTGAATCACACTGTATAACATCAAATTCAACATTTAAAAGAAAACTGAAATCTGTAATAACGATTGTAATAAAGTAAGAGTTCCACCAAGTAGCGTAGTTTATTAACATTTACTGTGCGCTGTGATGGTCAAACATTATTACATGAGCAGCACGTTCATTAATACAGAGTATTTTACAATGCCTTCAAGTACAAAGCAGGAAGTCACAGTTTAGTACAATAATTTTAGAAGATAACTTTGGAAGACAATTACAGTACTCAAGATATTCTATAGATAGTTCAGATATATTGCTGTTACAAATTGTCTGTAAGGTCAGACCCTTGTTTGTATTACTTTTCTAAATGCACCTGGTCAAGTGATATGCTGAAACCTCACTTCTAAAGTGATGTCATATTATGTTAGCTGTAGCAGACACAGATGTTAGTGGTAGGTCTGGTGTGGATGCTCAGCTGTGAGAGCAGTGGGAAGGTCACTGGTGTATTTTTAGTGGTGGGGAGTGTGTCCAGAGTGAGGGAGAGAGGACGGATGGAGGGGTGAAGAGCGAGGCCCACGATCTGTCGCCCCTCACCCTGGCGCCACCCCGCTCTATTCAACAAACACTTTCTCTCTTCCCCTCTCGCACTAATCCCTCCGTCCTCTGCTCATGTTTCAGAGTTTCAGCAGCCTGCACACTGTGATGACACACACACACACACACACACGCACACGCACATGCACAAGTACATGACGATTGGCCACTCCCAATAAAGACGTGTCCTTGTTTCTACACTTATTGTCTATTTTATCAGCTTTACTAACATATAGGTGCTCTGTATAGTTTTGCAGTTAGAGATTGTAGTCCATCTATTTCTCTGCATACTTTGTTACCTTGTTCTTCAGTGCTCAGGACCCCCACAAGACCACCACAGAGCAGGTATTAATTGGGTGGTGGATCATTCTTAGTACTGCAGTGATGCTGACATTGTGGTGGCATGTTAGTATGAGATGCGCTGCTACAAGTGGATCAGACAAATGATGTGTGTGTGTGTGTGTGTGTGTGTGTGTGTATGTGTGTGTGTGTGTGTGTGTGTGTGTGTGTGTGTGTGTGTGTGTGTGTGTGTGTGTATATATATATATGTATACAGTATCTCACAAAAGTGAGTACGCCCCTCACATTTCTGCAAATATTATATCTTTTCATGGGACAACACTACAGAAATGAAACTTGCATATAACTTAAAGTAGTCTGTGTACAGCTTCTATAGCAGAATCGATTTACTGTCCTCTGAAAATAACTCAACACACAGCCAATAATGTCTAAATAGCTGGCAACACAAGTGAGTACACCTCACAGTGAACATGTCCAAATTGTGCTCATAGTGTCAATATTTTGTGTAACCATCATTATTATCTAGCACTGCCTGAACCCTCTTGGGCACGGAATTCACCAGAGCTGCACAGGTTGCTACTGGAATCCTTTTCCACTCCTCCATGATGACATCACAGAGGTAGTGGATGTTAGACACCTTGTGCTCCTCGTCCGTCCGCTTGAGGATGCCCCACAGGGCCTCAACTGGGTTTAGGTCTGGAGACATACTTGACCAGTCCATCACCTTTACCTTCAGCAAGGCAGTTGTCATCTTGGAGGTGTGTTTGGGGTCAGTATTGAGTTGGAAAACTGCCATTCATCCTGTCTTCATTCTGTCTTGTTCCTATACATAAACACTCCCTCCTTCTCTCTCTCTGTCTCTCTCTCTCTGTCTCTCTCTCTCTGTCTCGCTTTCTCGTGGTGTTCTTGAGACACTACTATATATTTTTGTTCTACATTAACGTTCAGGTCATATTCTGCATAGTGCAGCCTAATTTTTTTCCTTTCGTAACACAAAGGTGTTTAAATGTACTGGAAGGTGACAGTTTTTTCAGCACAGTAACAACGGAATATCTTTTCTTCACATCATGTGCTTCTAGTCCTATCCTTCATCCTTTCCATTCCTATACCAGACCTTTCTTCCCCTTCCACTAAATTACATTAAACCACATTCAATTATACTGATAACATTAAACCTAAAATCAGGAGTCACTGCAACTGCCCTACAGTGTTGTAAGCAGAGGCATCGCTAGAAATTTACGGATGGGGTGGCTATGCCTTTACTAGGGGGTTCTGGATGAGTAGTTCATCAGAGCAATTGTTTTTTCAATGCCCCCAAAATGTTTGTTTCAGATTAGCGGTAGACATAGAAATCGTCAGACCATGTGACTATTTGGTAAAGTTGGCACACAGAAGATCTGTCTCATCATAGACTGCATGAGCATTAGGCCCAGACTCAATTTGACCTAGATGTTATTGTACACGTACAACAGGCACAGATCAGGTAACAGTACTGAAGTCGTTAAATGTGTTATTCAAATACACAGGCTACAGATCAGCACCTGACCAGACCTGCTCCTTCAGCCCCGTCAGTCTCCTTCAGCTTCTCTCCCTCTTCGTACCTGTGTGTGGTAACATGTTCTTTTTATTAAACTCAGATTTATATGAACTCAAGACTCAATGAGAGATCAATAGGTTCATTTTTTATTTGAACTGGCCAAGGTCCTCTCACCCGACTGGGCCCCTGTCCAAGACATCTACAGGTCGAGTAATTAAAGGATGTTAGATTGTGTTATGATCAGCACTACGTGACTTTTTCACTGATATTAACTGATTGTACATAGCAATCTACACTTACTGTTTCAAATACTGAAGTGAAATCTAAAAACAAAGGATATAAAAAACTGTCAGTAATGTTATTTTTTGTATCTTTTTCATACGGACACATTATGTGTGAAGTTTCTCAAAAATAATCAGTTCATCAGTTAGGATTCAGTTAAGGATTCAGAGCATAGATATTTACAAGAATAATGTTATGGTCTATTTAAAACCAAGACATTCATTTATATAGTAATAGGCTAAATGTGTTCAAAATTACAGTTTATTTTATGTTTCATTTTCTTAAATATCTTTTTAATTTCATTTCAAGTGAAATTGAAAGATTTAGATTTGTCATGAGTTTATTTATTCAATTGAAAAACCTTTTTCAGTAAATGCTGCCCCATATTTTTATGTCACTATCGAAACACAAAGAGTTTTAGTGCATGGGTGGAGCCTTATTTTAGCCACACCCCTGCATTTTAGAGCAGGAGGCGAGACTGCATCCCTGTTCCTCATGACCACATGGTGAGCAGTTAGATCGCATTGTTTTGAAGTAAGTGTGTCCCAAAGACTGAAAATCAGCATGTAACAATAAGAATTGTCATTACCGAAACACATATTCTCTACAATTAAATAAACATTTTAATGTTTTAATGAAAAATATTACAGTTCTATGTGTTCAACTGTTAAAAGTTATGTTTGCTAGTCTTGTACTGGCCAGTGTTTTTTAGTTTTGCTCATAATTAGCTGAACTCACTAATGAAACCATCACTACTTAAACATCTGGAGAAGTTTTAGTAGTGTTATGATTGTTTTGTTAGTGACTAAATGGAATGTTCAATCATTTATTTTAATAAAATAAAGACGAATAATGTTTAGGGTCATTCAAGTCAAGTTTTGAGCTCTGACCTTGGACCAGTTCACATGAATGATCCATACAGCCCCTCCCTTTTCTTTACTCCTCGTACGTTATGTAAAATTAGTAAGAACATCTCCGGCCGCACAGCCGAGGCAGCGCTGGATTAAAACGGCAGCATCAGCAGCCTCCAGCAGTTCCCTGAATAATGGAGAACGAATAGGAAAATGTACTGATGATTTGAATTAATAACGTGGCATTATTTAGCAGGGCTAAACAGCATTTAGAGAGGGCTGCAACTGGCCTGCCACTGCCTTTGGTTGTAAATATGTTTACTGTGGTCTCTGTAGGTGAACAGGAAGGTCTGCTTGCCATGGCACATTTCTTCACCTCCAGATTTGGAGGTTTTCACCTTGAGAAAACAGTGAGTCATATGTTTCAAATGTGTTTTACCATCTAGGAAATGTAATGCCTGCGCTCATGTGTCATGCACTAAGAAGCTTCCAACAGACGTAGGAATAAAATAAAGAAAGAATGACATCTCAACACTAGTAAAGGCCACAATTCTGGAAGACTGTAGAGATCTTCATCTCCAGGTTCTTTAAGACCGATACAACCATTAACCAGCCACAGCCATTTATTACAGTCATTTAACAATATTATTTATTATTGCTAAATCGGCCGATAGTTGACCTCAGATTGAGGAGGAACAATGCGGATTCCTCCTCTCCCATGGAACAATGGACCAGCATTTCACCCTCTCACAGATTGTTGAGGAGGCATGGGAGTTTGCCAACCTAGTCCACATGTAAGCCACCTAGGCTTACGACCATGTTCCCCAAGATATCTTGTTGGAGGTCCTCTGGGAGTATGGGGTGCCGGGGCTACTACTCTGGGCCATTCAATCTCTGTACACCCCAAGGAAGAGAGATGTGTTCATATACTCGGCATTAAGTCAGACTCTTTCAGTGTTAGTGTTAGACTCCTCCAGGGTTGTGCCCTGTCTCCACTCCTGTTTGTGATATGCATGGACAGGGTTTCAAGGCGTAGCCGAGGTCAGGAGGGCATTTTGTATGGAGGCCGGAGGGTGGCGTCTCTGCTATTTGCAGACAATGTTGTTCTTTTGGCTGGATCACATGGATGCCTCCAGCTCTCACAGGAGCGGTTTGCAGCTGAGTTTGAAGTAGTTGCTATGTGGATCAGCACCTCCAAGTCTGAGTCCGTGGTCCTAGCCCGGAAAAGGGTGGCATGCATACTCCAGGTAAGAGGAAAGGACCTGCCCCAGGTGGAGGAGTTTAAGTATCTTGGGGTCTTGTTCACGAGTGATGAGAAGAGGGATCATGAGATCGGCCGCAGGCTGGGACAGGTGGCAGCAGTAATGCGTACTATAGTGGTGAAGAGGGAGCTGAGCCATAAGGCAAAGCTCTCTGTTTACTGGTTGGTCTACATCCTGACCCTCACCTATGGTCACGAGATGTGGGTATTGACCGAAAGAATGAGATTGCAAAAACAAAGTTTGTTTATTTATATAGCAACGTTTATTTATATAGCTCTTTTACAACGGGTGTTGAAAACAAGCTTTCTTCGCAGGGTGCCGGGCTACACGCTACTTGATAGGGTGAGGAGCTCGGTCATCCAGGAGGAGCTCGGAGTAGAGCCGATACTCCTCTGCATTGAGAGGAGACAGCTGAGGTGGTTTGGATGCCCCCTGGATGCCTCCTGATGGGGGTGTACCAGGCACGGTCTACCGGGACAAGACCCCGGAGTCATCCTAGGACCTGCTGGAGGGATTATATCTCCAGGTTGGCCTGTCAGAGGCTTGGTGTCCCCAGGAATGAGCTGGAGGATGTTGCGGGGGACTTCTCTGCTCTTCCAATTGCTACCGCGACCCTATCTGGATGGTTAACGATGATGATGATGATGATTTATTATGTTTTGTAATTACACATTTACTTACATAATGATTCACATAAATGACATTTGCATGCAACAGTAACTTTTCATCAAATTGAAATCATAATGAAAATATTTTACTTGAAACCATGAATGTGGAAATGATTATAAGTTAAGAATCTGCATTGATTTAACGGTCAATGAATGAGAAAGGATGCATATCCTACGTTTTTCTTGTGTTTTACTTTTTTCCCATGAGTTGACTTTTACATTTAGCATTTCCAGCCTCTCTTTATCTCTTAGAACAGAGGTCTTTAATTAAAATTCATATATACTGTATATACTGTATACTGAAGTAGTAGTTATATCAACATCTTATACAGTCAACACCTGAATGTCGAATCAAATAAAGTACAATTCAGTCATGTTTCAACAATATTTATTTTCAGTTTTATCTGGCTCACTTTCTTCTCAGACTGCTGTTTCTCACCTCGCCCCTCCCCTGTGTGTACATCACTCACTTGAGTCTCAGTGCTCATCGTAATGCACAGATCTGATTGGCTGAGTAGCGTCACGTTTGTTATTTACAATGCATGCGATTGGTCTGTGAATGTCCTGGGCCGCTAAAGCCGTACCATAAATGCTAGACAAGTCACACCAATTAAAACAGGAGGCCTGGTCAAAATTAAATCATTCTCCATAGTTTATCGGTTATAGGTCCAGGTCTGCATAGGACAGCGCCTGGGTCCAGACTTGGTGTCCGCCTGTCAGTAATGTCTGCCTTAGAACTTTTTATTATATAGAAGATTTTATTACTGGGCTTGTAAGATGGACATATGTAAATACTCTCTGTTCATTCAACCAGGAGCCAGGGCAGAAACATATAACTTAAAGATAAATGGGTTAAACTATATTATTACTATATGAATAGATATGTGTAAATGCATAGACTTTTGTGACAACACAAAAACAACGCAAAATAGGCCATATTTGCATATGTAGAATGTATATACTGGGCAGTTTGAAATATGTTTTGAAACTTTGTTCCTGTACTACATCAAACTCTTCTAAAACTATTTACTTAAAAAATGAGGAACATGAGGAAAAGTCTCCCATGACATTGATCCTTTAAATGGAAATTCCAATGTTGTTCCAATTGTTTTTCAGAAATAATTCAGTGCTTGAGATGTAAACAAAGCCATTCAGACTGCATTGATGTGAAATGGTTCATTGTAGAGAAATGTACCAACTCTAATTTCTTAACTGTGGTGGTGATAGGAACCAGGGGTCACAATGTCTACAATGCAAATATAACCATTTTATTAGCGATCCAAAACAACTAGTGACCCTACAGGTGAATTCGGAGGTTTTGTATGTAATGTTGATGATGGTAAAACTGGAAAATCTGAAAAGGTAAGCTGTCTTTGGGGACTATTTTACCTTACGATGTCTTGCATGTATCTCTTCTGCATTAATGGGTTTTAGAAAGACATTTAGGTCAAAAGTTTTGTCACAACTGTTGTAATACAATTTCTGATGCGGATTCATGACCATTTCATGTAGCAACTTTCTTTTAGGGAGTTTTAGAGGCATAAATATCTGTAGACGTCTGGTTCCTGTCATCATAACTGTGAACAAGTCTGACTTGCAAAGTTTCTCTAGAATGGATACACCTTAGCCGTTTAATTAAAAGAAATCTTTAAAAAATCTGTAGAATTCTCTGTTAATGTTGAATTACACCATGCTTACGATAACTGTGATTGCTGAAGGTTAAATGGCTCCCCATGTCTCCTGTACCTTCAGGGTCTTTTCCTGTGGACTCCTGGCTCGTGGACAGATGTCTCAGTGTAGTGGGCGGGTTAGTAATGGCAGCGGTGTGGGGGATGATGAAGAATTGTGCTGCCTAATGAGGAGCCTGCCAGAAGGCACATGACATAGACATGCGGACAGGAGAATGGCGCACGTCTCAATGCCATGTGCTTGCTTATGACTGTGTCTGTGTGTCCAGTACAGAGCAGGATACGCCAATTAGCGTACTGATGATGGAGGTGGGGAGGTAGGCTGTACCGAACACTGCACAGCTCCTCCAAGAAAAAGTAGGAGAGAAAAAGTGCAGGATTGCTGTGGAAATAGGAAATAAAGAGAGGAAGCCAAGAAAGAGGTACAAAGTGAGACAGAGAAAGAGGAATGAGATTATTGTGGTAATTTTATCTGACACCTAGATGGCTGGGAATTTATGCTTAGACTTCATGTGTCTGGGCTGTTTTGACTCAGTACCTGAATGCAATGCGTATTAGAGCCAGGCAATGAGGCAAAATATATTACAGTATCTAAACTAGGCTTGATAAATATGACAGTGTCGCTATCATGATAAATGACATCATGATGGACTTCTCTGAGTTTATCCTGGGTATCATCAGTAATTTTAGAGCACAGAACAACTGCATATATCATAAAAAGGCAGATGGCTTCTGTCGGAACAAAACCTTGTATCTCCAAAATGGCAACTTTACAGGAGAAGCAAAAAAAACTTACTTTACTTTTAATGTAAGTAAATGGAACCATTATTTTGTTCCTAGCCGTTTTGGGCCATTTTGTTTTGGTTCATTCATCATGAAATTTAAACACGATGTAAAGAACAACAGGCATTTTCAAATTATGTCAGAGACTGAAAAATGTGTGATACACCGGCATGAAACCAAAAGTTTTATATATATATAATATTCTACTGAATTCATTCAAACTGTGGTCTCACATAGAGACAGACCTTTAGATATTTACAAGGATTATGTTATCACTTCTCAGCCTTTTGGCTAAGATCATGTGTAGTATCAGTTCTTATCAGTTTATATGAGGACTACATATTAAATTGAGTTTTAGAACAGGAGACAGAAGAGGGGCTTGCTCTGTCTGCTCCACACATTGGGGACAGTCGTGGGCTGGAGGTTAGGGAACTGGCCCTGTGACCGGAAGGTTGCCGGTTCAATCCCCATGGCCTACAGCACATGACTGAGGTGTCCTTGAGCAAGACACCTAACCCCCAATTGCTCCCTGGATGCCATGGATAGGGCTGCCTACTGCTCTGGGCAAGTGTCCTCACTGCCCCCTAGTGTGTGTGTCTATTCACTAGTGTGTATGTGATGTTTCACTTCACGGATGGGTTAAATGCAGAGGTGGGATTAATGAAGGATCACTTAACTTATGATCTATGTAAACCCAGGGCATTATTTGAGATACTTTAGTAAACTACATATGTACAAAAGCCTCATTTATAGGGTACCTTTTATTGGGAGGTGGCTGTCCAAAACACTGACCTTGAAACAACTGTTTCTTCACTTTCATGCCACTACTGAAATCCAAAGTTTTACTCCATAGGCGGAGGCTTATTTTAACCACACCCCTGCATTTTAGAGCAGGAGGTGAGACTGCATCCCTGTCCCTCATGGCCACATGGTGAGCAGTTAGATCCCATTGTTTTGAAGTAAATGTGGCCCAAAGACTGAAAATCAGCATGTAACATTATGAATTGTCACTACTTAAACATATATTTTCAATTAAAGAATCCATTAAGTAACCTTTTAATGTTTAATGGAAAATATCATGATTTCATGTGTGTTCAACTGTTAAAAGCTGTGTTTGCTCCATACTGACTAGCGTTTTTGAGTTTTGTATCACTACTGAAACTTTTAAAGTTTCAGTGATGTTATGATTGTTTTACTAGCGACAAAATGGAATGTTTAATTGTTTTGGAGCCAGAGCTTGTTTTCACGCACTGAAGCTGAATTAATCATTTGCGCTCAAATCTCTGCTTGTTTCTGCACTGTAAAAAAAATAACTGAGGTGGAGAAGTTTATATGTTAAAATCTGTTATAAATATGTTATAAAGGTAAAATCTGTGCTTCCTCTAACACAGTTGTGGTCTAATGTTGAGTTAAGAGAGTCAAGAGGCTTTTATTGTCATTCCACCTATAAACACGTACACAGTGGAGTGAAATTACGTTCCTCCAGGAACAACAAGGTGCAACATGGAACAAAGAGTACAAAGTGCAAACGTGTGCAAACAAAAATTAAGCTAGAAACAATAAATACAATAAATTAAACAGACATTAGACACAGTAAACAGACAAGACAGTGCAGCACCGACACAGCACTCATTTCAGGACATGAGGTAGTGGAATAAGGGGCAGAGATATTTAACATGCTGTGATCTGTGAATCATGCAGTCAGATGACAGACATAAACACAGCACTTACTGAGGTAGTAAAACATGAGTAAACAGTGTAGACACAGTGTAGCAGCAATGTTCCAGATAGTGCAAGTAGAGCATCAAAAGAGATGTGTGTGTGTGTGTGTGTGTGTGTGTGTGTAGAGTATGCGTGTGAGGGGAGCTTTCAAATACAGTCCTTGTGAGTTTAAAAACCTGATCGCTTGAGGAACAAAACTGCTCCGGTACCTTCTGCCAGACGGCAGCAATGAAAAAAGTCAGTGTGAGGGATGGTCATCCACAATGCTAGTTGTTTTCCAGATACAATGTGTGGTGTAGATGTCCATGATGGAGAGGAGAGAGACCCCGATGATCTTCTAAGCTGTCCTCATTATACGCTGAAGGGTCTTGCGGTCCAAGGCGGTGCAATTACCAAACCAAGCGATGATTCAGCTGCTTAGGATGCTCTCCACAGTCCCCCTGTAGAACATTGTGAGGATGGGAGGGGGGAGATGAGCCTTCTTCACTCTCCGCAGGAAGTAGAGGCGCTGCTGGGCTCTCTTTGCTATGGAGTTCCCTGTGATGTGGACATCAAAGAACTTGGTGCTCCTGATGAGTTCCACAGCAGAGTCAGTGATGTTCAGTGGGGGGTGGTCACCTTGCACTCTTCGGAAGTCAACAACCATCTCCTTAGTTTTGTCTACATTCAGAGTCAGGTTGTTGGTTCCGCACCAGTCCATTAGCCGCTGCACCTCCTCTCTGTACATCATCATCATTCTTGCTGATCAGACCCACCACAGTCGTGTCATCAGCAAACTTGATGATGTGGTTTGAGCTGTTCTTTGCAGTACAGTCATGAGTCAGCAGAGTAAATAGAAGTGGACTGAGCACACAGCCCTGAGAGGCACATGTGCTCAGTATGGTGGTGCTGGAGATGTTATTACCTATCCTGACTAACTGAGGTCTCTCAGTCAGGAAATCCAGAACCCAATTACAGAGCGAGGCGTTCAGGCCCAGCAGGCTCAGTTTTCCAATCAGCTGCTGAGGTGTGACGGTGTTGAATGCTGAACTGAAGTCTATGAACAGATATTCTCACATAGGTGTTTTTATTGTCCAGGTGGGTAAGAGCCAGGTGGAGTGTGGTGGAGATGGCGTCTGTTGAGTGGTTGGGGCGATATGCAAATTGCAGTGGGTCCAGTGAAGGAGGAAGCTGGTCTTTAATGTGCCTCATGACAAGCCTCTCAAAGCACTTGATGATGATGGGAGTGAGTGCAACGGGACGGTAGTCATTGAGGCAGGACACTGGAGACTTCTTCAGCACAGGGATGATGATGTTGGACTTGAAGCACGTTGGAACGACTGCAGTGCTCAGAGAGATGTTGAATATGTCCGTGAGAACATCAGCCAGCTGATCGGCGCATTCTCTGAGCACTTTGCCCGGTATGCTGTCGAATCTTGGTGTTTTTCGTGGGTTGACTCTGTGTAGAGTTCTCCGCACATCAGAAGTGGAAAGACATCTTTTTTTCTGAGGTTTTATAAATCGAAACTGATACCCGTGCTGACACGTCTGAGAAATTCTGTCAAAAACAAGTATGATGATTTTTGTTGCATTTTTATTTGTTGTTCCACAGACTGTGCAGCTGTACATTTGATTAAGCAGGTCCTGTTGTGCTTTCCTGGACTACTGACATTGTCCAGATTTGCATTCATAATCTGCTGAGGACTGAAATCTTGAATAGCTATGGCACCTGGAAACCTCATGTAAACCTTTTTATAATAACATTTGATTGGTAAGTGGTCTTTGAGTATTTACATTATCCATGATATGTTCATAAAAGTGACATCATTTGTCATTATAACAATATCACGTAATCATATCATCCACCCCTTGTGTGCATGTACGTGCACAGTTTAGTCCATTAGGAAAAGGCTTATTTGAAATGAGAAAGCTCCTAGTAGCATCAGCGGAGTGTGCTGAAGAATGTATTTGTAGCAGATGATATGAACAGAGAGAGCAAGTGGAAGGGTGTTATGGTGCTAATTGGTGGACTGCACTAGTCTGCATCAAGCCCTGGAGGTGGAGGACATTGAACTAGAAAAGAGTGAGACTGCAGACTAGGGTATGTATCGAAATTTGAACACTAAGGAATTCTCATCACCAAAATAACTACAGGTTATTTATGTTCGAGTGGTATTAAGTGAGAAGCAGGGTTGGCCTAACTTGGTGCAATGAAGAGATGCATTTCTTTATCAAGTATGAATTGTTATAGAGAAACTGTATGATGATATTGAAATGTTTATTTTATCAAATTAAATTATTGCACCACTTGGGAGCCCCATGCATGTTTTACATGGGGAGGCAGGGTAATGTAATTATCATCAGTGTTTTCCCCTGATGTTAGTTCTGCCTGAATATTCCCATCCAGTTACATTTATGGGCCGCAAGCTTCTGAGACAGTAAAAATTGTGACACTGTAGCAATAACCATAAGGTGTGTGAATCGCTATGTTGGTAAAAATTCCACCATATTCTGAGGAAAGACGTTTTGAGTTTTTTCTTCATTATTGAAGTTCTAGAAGAAGCATTTATTTGCCTGTGGCCCAGATAAAGTCATTATATGTAAACGTAGGGTAAAACAAATCGCCATTGCCTTATGGATGATTATAAATCTCTGAAGTACTGGTATTTATATCACTTTATATCATCGTGAAAAGGTGTGTCACTTCATCTTTGTCATAGTTGCCAAGTTAGAAATCAGTGTGTCCAGAATGATTGGAGAATACCAAACACACACCAGGAGTCCGAGCTTAGGTACGGATCTAAATTCTTCATTGCAGAATTTCCTCACTGCTTTTAGAATGTGGTAACATTAGCTAATGACAGATATGTGAAAATAACTATAACCAGAAAAGCTAGAATAGCCATGTTATCTCGAGATGTGGAAGCAGCTTGCTAATGAGAAACTAGACGTTTTCCACAACCACCAGCTCCAGTGAATGAACATCTCCCTGCTGTGCACTCGATCTCATTAATACCATCAGGTGTTTTGAGGTGGAACATGAAAACTGTTCCACTGAAAGCAGCTGGGAACAGCACCGACTTTAAAGTGCAAACTGCCTTTGGTTTATTGTGAGTCACAATGGTGAAATGCTGACACAAAGGTACTTCGCTCTGCATGAGAAAGTTTATTAACGCAGCGCCGGTAACCTCCAGAAGAAACAAAAAACGACCCTTACAGAATTCACAAAAACTATAACACACAATATAATTTACAGCATTGCTACAAATTATTAGTGGTTGTTCCTTCTCTTTTAACAACACACACAAAGGACTTGTGTGCTAATAGCTCCCCCTTGTAGAGAAATTCCAGACCGCTAAAAGGGTGTAAGTGAGTGCATGACTTTCCGAAGCCACATTCGCACATTTCACATGCACAAAGTGCTTTCTGTTGTTGTAGCAAAGGTGCTAAAGCATTGTGTATTATATTTTATAATTTCCCAGCTTATCTGAATAACTGGAAAATGGAAAATGCTTAGATGTTTCCTTCGATTTTTCGTCTCACTCTGGGAAAACCTTCTAGACTATCACCCTTGAAGCCTCGTCGTCAGGTCGCTGGTCAATCATCACTGATATCCAATAGCTATGCCCTTTCACCCAGGCCTAATACCCAGCCTTGCTATAGATTAGAGCTGTGTTTCTCTCGCTCTCTCGTGACCTTTGAGTGTGTGTCTCTGTTTGTAAAGGCAGTGCTGTGTATGTGAGTGTGCGAAGGTTTGTGTGCTTTCACCGAGACTCCATGTCGAGTTGTAAAATGGCTCCCCGGTCAAACAGTTAGTGCTGAAGTGTGTGCCTTCTGTGCGAGCGGATTATCTGGAGAGGCGCTTTGAGAGAAATGGCAGGGAGAGGGAAAAAAAAAACTGCCGGGTGGAAAAAAGGCACAGAAACAGAGAGAGAAGAAGGAGAAGAGAGAGAGAGAGAGAGAGAGAGAGAGAGAGAGAGAGGGAAGCAAATTTTGTGCCCTGCAACTGCTGACTCCTCTCTACTCTGCAGGGAATGTGCTCTGTTTAAAAATGTGTCACTTTTTGCACCTTACAGTGGGGGAGGAGGCGCTCGTGTGTAACATTATTCATCTTAAGGCATCCTCACTGTGTGGCAAAATGCAGCTCGCTTCAGCTGTGCTTTAAAGGAACAGATCGAACAAACATGCCAACATGGCTAATGGTGATTGGAAGATAGTAGGTTGGAAGATAAAAACGTTTGCACTGGCCACTGAGCCACTGAATCTTGTGGTCAGAAGTAAGGATTTGTGGCCAGAATAATAGAACCATGTTTGTCATATCATAATATACTCTGTATATTAACGGTTCAGCACCTCAAACCAGTTGTGTTACTTTTATTGAATTTATTTCATTCTTTAGTTTTTCAGTATGCCACTCTAGCCCGGGAGGGGATGCTTACTTTTCACATTATCTCCAGCAGGCATTTGCATTTGGATTCATTTTGATATGCACAAATTGTAGAGTCATCCATCCATCCATCCATCCATCATCTTCCGCTTCTCCGGGGTTCGGGTCGCGGGGGCAGCATCCTGAGCAATGAAGCCCAGACCTCCCTTTCCCCAGCCACTTCCACTAGCTCCCTGGGAGGGATTCCGAGGCGCTCCCAGGCCAGCTGGGCGATATAGTCACGCCAGCGTGTCCTGGGTCTTCCCCGGGGTCTCCTCCCCGGTGGACTTGCCTGTGACACCTCCCAAGGGAGGCGTCCAGGAGGCATCCTAACAAGATGCCCGAACCACCTCAACTGGCTCCTCTCGACGTGAAGAAGCAGCGGCTCTACTCCGAGTCCCTCTCGGATGACCGAACTTCTCACCCTATCTCTAAGGGAGAGTCCAGCCACCCTGCGGAGGAAACTCATTTCAGCCGCTTGTATTCGCGATCTCGTTCTTTCGGTCATTACCCAAAGCTCATGACCATAGGTGAGGGTGGGAACATAGATCGACCAGTAAATCGAGAGCCTTGCCTTATGGCTCAGCTCTTTCTTTACCACAACAGACCGGTAAAGAGCCCGCATCACTGCTGACCCAGCACCAATCCGCCTGTCAATCTCCCGCTCCCTTGTACCATCACTCGTGAACAAGACCCCGAGATACTTAAACTCCTCCACTTGAGGCAAGAGCTCATCCCCAACCCAGAGAGGGCTCTCCACCCTTTCCCGCGTGAGAACCATGGCCTCGGATTTGGAGGTACTGATCCTCATCCCGGCCGCTTCACACTCGGCTGCAAACCGATCCAGTGAAAGCTGAAGTTCACGGCCTGATGTCCCCAATAGGACCACATCATCTGCGAACAGCAGCGATGTGACCCTGAGGTCACCAAACCGGACACCCTCCATCCCCTGACTGCACCTAGAAATTCTATCCATAAAAATTATGAATAGAATCGGTGACAAAGGGCAGCCCTGACGGAGTCCAACTCTCACTGGGAAAAAGTCTGACTTACTGCCGGCCATGCGAACCAAGCTCCTGCTTTGTTTGTACAGGGCCTGAATGGCTCGTAGCAAAGAGCCATGTACCCCGTACTCCCGAAGCACCTCCCACAGAATACCCCGGGGAACACAGTCGAATGCCTTCTCCAAATCCACAAAGCACATGTGGACTGGTTGGGCAAACTCCCATGAACCCTCGAGAATCCTGGAGAGGGTAAAGAGTTGGTCCAGTGTTCCACGACCAGGGCGGAACCCGCACTGCTCCTCCTGGATCCGAGGTTCGACTATAAGCCGGACTCTCTTCTCCAGTACCCTTGCATAGACCTTACCAGGGAGGCTGAGGAGTGTGATTCCCCTGTAGTTGGAACACACCCTCCGGTCCCCCTTTTTAAAAAGAGGCACCACCACCCCAGTCTGCCAATCAAGTGGCACCACCCCCGATGTCCACGCAATGTTGAAAAGGCGTGTCAGCCAAGACAGCCCCACAACATCCAGAGCCTTGAGGAACTCGGGACGGATCTCATCCACCCCTGCAGCCCTGCCGCCAAGGAGCTTTTTAACTACCTTAGCGACTTCGGCCTCAGTAATGGACAAGCCTATTCCCGTGTCCCCAGACTCTGCCTCCTCACTGGAGAACGTGTCGGTGGGATTGAGAAGGTCCTCAAAGTATTCCTTCCACCGCCCAATGACGTCTTCAGTCGAAGTCAGCAGCACACCATCTCCACTATATACAGTGCTAGTGGCACACTGCTTTCCCCTTCTGAGTCGCCTGACGGTTTGCCAGAATCTTTTCGGAGCCGACTTAAAGTCACTTTCCAAGGCCTCACCGAACTCTTCCCACACCCGGGTTTTTGCCTTGGCAACGACTGAAGCCGCAGATCGCTTGGCCTGTCGATACCTGCCAGCTGCCTCTGGCGTCCTACAGGCCAACCATGTCCGGTAGGATTCCTTCTTCAGCTTGACGGCATCTCTCACCTGGGGTGTCCACCACCGGGTTCGAGGATTACCGCCCCGACAGGCACCAACTACCTTGCGACCACAGCTACAGTCAGCCGCTTCAACAATGGAGGAGCGGAACATGGCCCATTCTGAGTCAATGTCCCCCACCTCCCCCGATATCTGGTCAAAGTTCTGACGGAGGTGTGAGTTGAAGATCAATCTGACAGGTTCTTCTGCCAGACGTTCCCAGCAAACCCTCACTATACGTTTGGGTTTGCCTGGTCTGACTGGCATCTTCCCCCACCACCTGATCCAACTCACCACCAGGTGGTGATCAGTTGACAGCTCAGCTCCTCTCTTTACCCGAGTGTCCAGTACACATGGCCGCAAGTCCGCTGACACGACTACAAAGTCAATCATTGAACTGCGGCCTAGGGTGTCCTGGTGCCATGTGCACTTATGGACATCCTTGTGTTCAAACATGGTGTTCGTTATGGACAAACTGTGGTTTGCACAGAAGTCCAAAAACTGAACACCACTCGGGTTCAGATCAGAGAGGCCATTCCTCCCAATCACACCCCTCCAGGTCTTACTGTCATTGCCCACATGAGCGTTGAAGTCCCCCAGTAGGACAATCGAGTCTCCAGGAGGAGCACTTTCAAGCACCCCTTCCAAGGACTCTATGAAGGCTGGGTATTCTGAACTGCTGTTCGGTGCATAAGCACAGACAACAGTCAGGACCCGTTCCCCAACCCGAAGGCATAGGGAAGCTACCCTCTCGTCCACCGGGGAAAACCCCAACATACAGGCGCCGAGTCGAGGGGCTATGAGAAAGCCCACACCTGCCCGCCGCCTCTCACCATGGGCAACTCCAGAAAAGAAAAAAGTCCAGCCCCTCTCAAGGAGATTGGACCCAGAGCCCAAGCTGTGTGTTGAGGTGAGCCCGACTATATCTAGTCGGTATCTCTCGACCTCGCGCACCAACTCGGGCTCCTTCCCCGCCAGTGAGGTAACGTTCCAAGTTCCAAAAGCCAGTTTCAGCAACCGAGGATCAGAACGCCAAGGCCCACGCCTTCGGACACTGCCCGATCCACAATGCACCGCACCCCTACTACTGCCCCTCCCATCGGTGGTGGGTCGATGGGAGGGGGGACTCATGTAGCTCCTTCGGGCTGGGCCCGGCCGGGCACCATGAGTGAATGCCCGGCCACCAGACGCTCGCTGGCGAGCCCCTCCCCCAGGCCTGGCTCCAGGGTGGGGCCCCGGTAACCCTGATCCGGGCAGGGTACACGAGTCCTGCTTTGTTGTCCTCATAGGGGTGGTTATGGATCACACTTTGTCTGGCCTGTCACCTAGGACCAGTTTGCCATGGGAGACCCTACCAGGAGCTTTTGCTCCAGACAACATAGCTCCTAGGGTCCTTCAAGCACACAAACCTCTCCACCACGATAAGGTGGTGATCCATGGAGAGGGTGGTGATCCATGGAGAGGGTGGTGATCCATGGAGAGGAGTCATGAACAGATATTTGGTTAAGCACGGGGAAGGAGCCAACACAAAAATAGGGCCAAAAAAGGTCAAAATGAATGTAAGGCTGAAGCTGGTGACTTAGTATTTTAGGTGATGGCACTGGTGGCTAAAAATCAGCAGCACAACGATTTAGCAGCAAGCAAAGCAATGCATTTAAAAATATGTCTTATTACTCCAGAAAGCCATTTAGTTTTTGTGTAAGAAGAAATGGAATCTGCCTTTTCAGTAATGTCTTTTGCAGTATGCGTCCTTGGCACTTGTGTTGGGGAGCAGCAAAGTGTAGTTTGCATACTTAGTAAGTAAGTAAGTGATATTTTTTTGATCCCACAACCGGGGAAATTCCACCTCCGCATTTAACCCATCCGTGAAGTGAAACACCACATACACACTAGTGAACACACACACTAGGGGGCAGTGAGCACACTTGCCCGGAGCGGTGGGCAGCCCTATCCACAGCGCCCGGGGAGCAGTTGGGGGTTAGGTATCTTGCTCAAGGACACCTCAGTCATGGACTGTCGGCCCTGGGGATCAAACCGGCAACCTTCCGGTCACAGGGACAGATCCCTAACCTCCAGCCCACGACTGCCCCGACTTATTCACAAATATGACATTTTACAACATTTTGCATTTCTGCTAAAACAGAAAAACACTGCATCTGTCTTTCTGTGATGAAACTGAATGAGTAGTGATTTTAGTATTTGTGTACTGGCCCCTTGAACTGGTAACTGAGCAATCGAGTACCTGTGCACATCCCTAATAGCTCTAGAAATGGGTAATGTTAACATCACAGTTGGCGGACTCTGAATTCCTTGCCCAACCAAACAGGATCTGGATCTTGTGCAGGACGGTGAAATGTACCACCCCTAAAGCAAAAAATTGGCAGTTGGCTGGCCAAAATGTGAAGTGTTGTGGCCAGGGGCACTAAGCAGTAGGCAGTGTCGAGGAATGGTCGGAGGCCTCAATTAACATCACTTGCACAGTACTAAGTGCCATTATACATATACATACATACATACATACACTTCATACACATTGTCAGCTATGTTAGCTTTCTGGGCTGAACTGTTGGTTTGGAAATGTGTTGAGCATTGTGTTGTCATTGTAACCTTCATCATCTTTGTCATCATTGCTCTCATAATCATCTAATCTAATTATTGTGCATTGATTGTCAGTGTGGAGCAATGGTGGTGAACCAAATTGACTGTACTGCCACTGTCTGTCTGCATGGTAATACTATTATAAATTCTCTTACCGGTCTCTTTGACTGTAAGAAACAGATGGACAAATTTTTTAATATGCATTTTTACTGCACAGTAGTCCATATATGTTTTATTGTTTCTTTCTGAAGCAATGTATTTTGTAACCTTTTAAAAGCTATGCATGGTTTGTTGTTGTCCATTTTATGGCCTTTTTAAAACCTCTAAATAGTACACAATTGCTCATATAATCAATAGTTATGGCCTTAGTCTTGACCATAATCACCATCATCATCTTCATCAGTAGTAGTCCTCCTAAAACCACACATTTAGACTTGTATGTAAGCAGAGTGCAGTACTGGCAATGTGTGCTGAAGTCTTAGTTCCATTGCTTGGCTACACATCTAGTAGTTCCACTGCCGAGTCACAAGGGGGCCCAGTCTCATTGCGAATGATTGAGTGGCTTGCGAGCAGCTTTGGACAGACAGGCTGGTGAAAGCTGCTTCATCAAGAGCAGCACGACGTGTGAGAGTGTGCGACATTTAACTCTGTCAAAACTGGGTAGAGCTGTGGCTTAAAATGGTCGAAATTAGCAAAACTGCTAGTAGTCGACTCTCTGGCTCACTCACCTTCTCTCTCTCTCTTTATCTCTTTCTCACTTCTGTCTTTCCTTCACTCTAAATGAGTCTACTTCTCCCTTCACTGCTGACGACAGCCATATCAGGGCACCTTTTAATATGACAGAACTCTATTTCTGACAGTAGTTCCTTCTTTTTTCCTTGCAAGTAGTACAAGGCTAATTCAGCCAACGTGTCTCATTAAAACTAACCACAATGTGCAGTAATCTCCACTGAAGTCTGATGACAGTACTGTCTGGAAGTCAGAGAGCAATCTTCATGTGTTTAATTTTCAGTCCATAGCCATTAAGTGTAAGTGATTCTTCACTTCACTCAGCGTCAGAGGAAACAGAACCCTTCGTCTTTGTTACAGCTTCTTTTATTAGGCAGACTTGATGACAGTTTTGCAGTATTCAGTTCTTTTTTTTGTCCATTTCCTTTTCTCAGTAATGGCTTCTTGTCATCTACAACCAAAAGGTTGTGCAGAAAGTAAATTAAAGTAGAATGCAATGATATGCAAATCATGTAAACCCTACATTTAACTGAAAGTAGAACAAAGACAACCCATCAAATATTGAAACTGAGAAATGTTGTTCTTTGAAAAATATATGCTTATTTTGAATTTGATTTGCAGCAACATGCTCCAAAAAAGTTGGAGTGGGGCCATGTGTACCACTGTATCACCTTTTCTTTTAACAACACTCAACAACAAGTGTTGGGAACTGAGGAGACCAATAGCTCCAGTTTTGAAAGTGAAGTGTTTTCATGTTCTTTCTTGATATAGGATTTTAGCTGCTCAACATTTCAGGGTTTCCTTTATTGTATTTTTCATTTCATAATGTGGCAAATGACAGGTCTGGGCTTTAGGCAGGCCAACTCTTTTGGTATACAGCCATGCTGTTGTAATATGTACAGAATGTGGTTTGACATTGTTTTGCTGGAATAAGCAAGACCTTCCCTGAAAAAGATGTTGTCTGGATGGCCAAATGTTGCCAAAGCATATATAGATCATTCAGTATTAATGGTACTTTCATAGATGCACACATCACCCAATGCTAATGCACTCCTATACCACCATGAATACTGGCTTTTGAACTGTGCACTGATAACAAGGTGAGGGGTCTTTAGCCTGAAGGACACAGTGTCCATGATTTCCACAAAGAATTTAAAATTTTGATTTGTCACACCACAGAAAACTTTTCCACTTCAGTCCATCTTAAATGAGCTCGGGCCCAGAGAAGACAGCATTTCTGGATCCTGTTTATTTATGGATTCTTTTTTGTGTTTTAGAGTTTTAACTTGCAATTGTGGATACAGCGACGAACTGTGTCCACAGACAGAGGTGTTTCTAAGCCCTTGCAGTGATTTCCACTAGAGAATACAGAATATCTGTTTTTAATGTAGTGCCGTCTGAGGGCCCAAAGGTCACAACAAGCTAATGTTTAGTTATCAGCCCTTTCCCTTGCATACAGAGATTTCTCTGGATTATCTGAATGTTATTATGCACCGTAGATGACAACATTTCCAAGTTCTTTGCTATTTTACATTGAGAAACATTATTCTTGAACTGTTGTCTTTCACAGAGTGGTGAACCCCTCCTCATCATTACCTCCTCATCATTACTACATTCATTTTGTTAATACCCATCTATGTTACCAACCTGTTGCAGGTTAACCACCAGATTAGCATTGCACAACTTTACAAACTTTTGTTGCCCTGTCCCAACTTTTTTGAAACTTATTTTTGAAACTGAATATTGTTGGCTTCAAATTCAAAATGGGCAAATATTTTTCAAAGCACAATAGAATTTCTCTGTTTTAAATTGTAATTTGTTTTCTTTGTACTATTTTCAATTAAATATAGGGTTTAAATGATTTGCACATCAGTGGATTCTGTTCCATTTACATTGTGCACAGCATCCCACCTTTGCTGGTAATGGTGTATACATCCTTTCAGACTAGTGTTGAGTTGTTTCTTCTCAGTGAAAGGAAAAATCCACAGAAACACCTGTGGATTTTTTTCAAAACGACTGTCTGAAGCAAGTAACAGTTACAGGTAACAGGTTTGTTGGTCTACCAGGCCTTGCAGGGTTGTTAAGAGTGACTATCTATTTTGTTTTTGGAAACCCTGCTTTCCTTTATGCAAGAGGGTTATCTTATGCGTAATCTTCAGAAATGTCTTCTGAGAAATTAGGAACTTGTTTAATGACCGTTTTGAATCTAAATTTAATAAATGGAGGGCATCTTTGACATTTGCAGTCTGGTGCTTCTCCTGTTTAGCCCATTTATCTCTTACTCTCTGTTTCTGTATGTCTCTTAGGCCCTTTTTGAGTCGTCTTTCTGTTCTTCACCTAGGACAACAATATCAATGTTCTGTTTGAAGTGAAATCTGATTTTGGTAAGAATTCTGTCTACTTTCCATGTCAGTGAATGGGGATATGCACGGCTTCATAAGTTCTCACTTACCTATTCAAGGTGCCAGTGTTGGAATCCTGGAATTACTATTTGGATGCTCATTATGTTTTATCTCAGGAAGATGGAAAAAGCATTGTTAAAAGGAAAAAACAACATTGATGAAAAACCTCCAAGATAGTCGCCACTGGTGACCAAATTGTGAAATGGTGTGGCCAGAGGTGCCAAGTAATTTAGCATCAATGTTGCACTTCTTATAATTCACTGTAATGAATGCACAGCCATGTTTAGTATGAATGCACAGCCATGTTACTTTCAGCTCAGCCTCAGAAACGTCAACAGACAATCCACAGGAGGACATTAGGCAAGACTTCCGGCCTCTATCTCCTGTCCTGTGCTTCTTTAACACAGAAGCCTCTTCATTCTTGCTTTCTTTCTTTGGTGATCTTTCTCACTCTCTCTGTGGAAATCTTGTCGTTTCCTTGACAACTCAGACTGAGCACAATGTTGGAATCTGACTTCATTCATTGTAGGCAGAAGCGTAAGCTCGTTCCCTTGACATGAACAGTCTCTTCTGTAGACTCAGTTTATTGTCCATCAGTATTTCTTCAGCATTCTGTTGCATTGCTTAGCCAGGGTGTTCAAAGACATCTACTTGGTACGTTTTTAGTCATCTCATAGCAGCTCACTTCTCACTGCTCTGTGACACTTGATTTTTGCAGGCCTCTTAGTGGCCATTTCTCCGGTGAAATGGATCTTGTCTCGTCTGTTATTTTTAGTCATATAACCAAATACAGACGCATACACACGCATACACTTTCTAAGCCACTTATCCTTCTGGGTCACTGGGGGGGGGCTGGAGCCTATCCTAGTAGTCATTGGGCAGAAGGCAGGATAGACCCTGGACAGGTCACCAGTCCATCACAGGGCAGACAGACAGAGAAACATATGCATCCACACCTAGGGGCAATTTAGTGTTTCCAATCGGACTGACTGCATGTCTTTGGACTGTGGGAGGAAACCCACGCAGCCACAGGGAGAACATGCAAACTCCACACAGAAAAGTCCTGGTTGGGAATCAAACCCAGGCCCTTCCTGCTGTGAGGCGACAGCACTGCCCACTGCGTCACCAAATAAAATTTATTCAAAATAGAATGAAATTAAATTAGGCTGAACTGAGGGACCTTCAAACAGGCTGAAATGTAATTTTATGGTTACTGTGAACAGAGGATAAATAAGACTTAAGTTTCATGGAGTGGAAACTAAGCTGCAAAAACAATCCATTTAAAGCACCTTTACATACATCAACCTGTTCAGCCTATAGCACTTAGCTTAGCCTGATCACTCTGAAGAAAGCTTTTGGAATAAGGCACAATAGCAGTCAATCAGAGATAATTTATATTCATTAGTTTTAAAGGGACAGTAACAAAACCAGGCTGTTTACAAAAATAGATTCTGATAGGTTTTAGTACATAATGGCCATATGTTTTTGATACCATCTTTTGAATTACAATGGGTGGGGCATAAACTAGGAATAAGTGTACGATGCTGGAAGTGGGTGTATTTACTGACCACTGAAGAAATAAAGAAGCACTCATGTTATTAACAAGTGTATGGAATGTAGTTTATACAGCCACATTAAACCAGCCATGTAGGCATTGAAATGTGGTATTAAACCATATGAAATTCTTTGTTACTTGGCAGTATTGAAGTACCTTTGATGGTTCCATAAAAGTAGTGAATTTCAGTAACTATCCTTACATGTCAATCAGTATTTTTTCAGGATTCTGTTCCATTGCTTGACCAAAGTGTTCAAAGACAAATGGCTTGGTATGTCATCTGGCAGTAGCACCGACTAGTTTATCATTTTCCTTGCTCTACAGCATTTAATTAACTCTTAGAGGTTGCGGTTACTGACAATGATAACAAAATCACTAATTGGTGTAAATGATCTCTCACTTGTAGCTCATTGAAACAAGGAATTCTGTCAAAAAAGCAGAGTCTGAACTTACGATCGATACCAGATTTGTGTTTGTATAAGCAGAAGAGGAGATTTTAATGTCAATTTGATGAAATGTTTTTGTTTTGTTTTTGGAAAGAAAAAAGCATCCGCTTTTTTGTCATGGCTTGACATTAAAACACATGGAAAAAGCTCAGAAGCTCAGACTTGAGCCTGTCAGTATAGAATGAAAATCAAATGTCCATGTAAATACAAATGATTGTAATATGCACTCTGTAGCTAAATGGACAGTCCTCTTGTGTCAACGGTGTACAGATATCCCAGCAACAGTTTAGCAAGCATGCTGCAATAGCATAGCAATGGCCTAGCAACACCTTAGCAACCACATGCAATACCAAGCCATAGCCTAATTGCAGTTGAACAATATAGCAAAATTAAAGTAATAACCTGTTGACTTTTAGAGGTTAATTATTCAGGTGAGTCTGGTATCTTAGGGCAGGGAAAACAAACATCCAGGATGCAAGCCTGAGAACCATGACAAGAGTGATCTCTCAGTGTGAACTTGGTTAACGAGTGCTATAGTAACCCTTACATGTCACTGAATCACTTGGGGAATGCAGCCTATTGATGTTGTAGGAATGCCTTGACAACTTTAGCCAAAGGTCCCACCCAAACATCTGAGAACATTCAGAGCTGTTTATATTTTGGGATGTAAACAAACACACATATCACCCTTGTCAAAGTGATCCAAACATGGCATAGATCAGATTGCTGAGCTATCTAGCTTTGCACCCGCAACAGAACCCACCCTCCCACTCAGTAGTATGTAAACAGATATTCTCCCATGAAAACCCGTCATATGCTTCGACCTGCTACACATGCATTGCTGGTGTTGTTATGTGGAGTGGTGCTGGATGAGATCAACACAATATCTGCATCATCACAACACATCACGTCATTTACTCTCCTCAGTCATACACACTGAACTTCATTACAGTGCCATACACTTAATCTAATGAGATCGCCCAGCTACACAGACACCGCCCCGATGTAGTGCTGCCTATATACTGCCCTACATCCTGCAAGCGTGAGAGGGCAGCAGTGCTGTGTCTAGATTAGAGCTTATTTTCAGCCCTGGAATGTCCAGAACTGACCAAGTGTGGAGTCTGAACACAGAGTAACACAACAAAATTCTGTCTGGAACTGACCCAGGCCTGACCACAACTGTGATGAAGGAGCAGACAGTGCAGACATTGTGTCTAGACGTATGTCTGACCTTTTTTTTTTTATTAGAGCCCATTTCGTAGAGTTGTAAGAGAGCACAAGGATTATTTGGATGACATATACAGCAGGGAAAAACAAAAGCACAAGCAAGGCAATCGCAACATGAGCAAATGTGAAGGACATGGGGAAACAACAGACTAAACAAAAGCTGAACACAGACCTAAGCAGGATAATGACTAGGAGAGGTTACCGACTAAACACAGGTGAGGAGCATGACAAACAGGCAGCGCTGGAGAGAAACAAGCAAGGTGAAGCATAAGGGGAAAAACAGACTATCTAAAGGTTGAACGCAGACTGGAATGACCTACTCCAGATAAGGACTAGTAGTGCTTACAAACTGAACCAGGGGAGCGGAGCTGGGGAGAAACAAAGGAGACGAGATTGAGAAGAGAGAGAAAAGGGTGGAACCTGACAGCTGGAACCATGACAATGACCGACCGAAGGCCAAATAATGCCCTACATTCCTGATGATTAGGATAAAGAGCCATCATCAAACAATTATCAATTGACCACTTAACCGATTATCAGCAATCCAAAAAATCCACTATTTCATCCTGACAAAATCCATTTGTTCATCAAACCAACCAAAAATGTATTTCCGGAACCCAAACGAGAAACTGGAAGACAACCCAAGCCAGACACATTTGAGAAATGATGTCCAAAATCTGATTTTAAAAAAGGTAAATCGTAAAGTCATATGCAAATATTTGGGCACCCCTGGTCAAATGACGTTTTATTGTTTTTCAGAGTGGAAATAATCCGGTACATTCTCTACAGAGAATACTCTGCTGCACATTTAAATGCATATATGGTTTATTTGCTGAATTTATTATATTGTGGAAAAAATAAAACAACATAAAATGTGGCCTGTGCAAGAGTTATGGCACATTTTGTAAATTTTTATTATTTGTTTATTTATTGGTTGATTGATTGATAGATTGATTGTTAACTTAAAATATAAATAGAAATTGTACTCTAAAACTTGATAATTAAAATATAAGGTTATTCCTTGTAGAGGATGCATATATATATATATATATATATATATATGAAATTTACGGAAAACATAAAAAGTTCACGCTACAGTGATATTATATCATGAAAGTAGGGCATTTAAGTAGAAGCATGCAATGGTGATTTCCTCATCTCAAACAATTTATTGAAACAAAAGCCAACAACATTGGTGGGTATACCCCAGCAAAAAATGTCAATGTCTCAATGACTTGTCATGTGCCCATGAGCATGAATAACAGCTTGACAATGACGTCTCATGCTGTTCACAAGTTGACTTATTATCTGCTGAGGCATGGCATCCCACTCTTCTTGAAGGGCGGCCCTCAGGTCATTGAGGTTCTTGGGTACAAGCCTCTACATGGCGACTCAGCTGATCACATTTTCACTGACAGAGTTTTCTATAGGATTCAGGTCTGGGGAAAGTGCAGGCCTTTCCATTTGAGGTACCCCAGTCTCCAGCAGCCGTTCCCTAATGATGCAACCTCGATGAGCTGGAGCATTGTCGTCCATGAAGATGAAATTAAGCCTATGTTGTTCATGCAGAGGCACAATGACTGGATTAATGATGTTATTGAAGTAGTATGGGCTTGTCACTGTACCATTCACAAAGTGTAGGGCACACCTGCCCACACTGTAACACCACCACCACCACCGTGCTGTTAAGCTCCTTGTTAGAGAACAGCAAGTTGTGCAAAAAGTACTGAAACATTGAACATTTGGACATGTGCATTCAAAAGTTTAGAGAAGGTGACGTTAAGTTCACCTGTAAAGGTTAGAGTGGATTTTAGGTTCAGTTTACGTTCATCCTGAAATTTCATCCAAAAGCCAAATACTAACTTTAACTTTAACTGTACTTTTTGTAAGTAATGTGTGTGTGTGTGTCTCACGATACTTGGCCCCGTTCATTCTTCCCTTAACACGGATCAGTCGTCCTGTCCCCTTTGCAGAAAAACAGCTCCAAAGCATGATGTTTCCATCCCCATGCTTCACAGTAGGTATGGTGTTCTTGGGATGCAACTCAGCATTCTTCTTCCTCCAAAAATGATGAGTTGAGTTTTTACGAAAAAGTTCTATTTTGATTTCATCTGACCACATGATATTCTCCCAATCCTCTTCTGGATCATCCATATGCTCTCTGGCAAACTTCAGAGGGGCCTGGACAGGCTTAAGCAGGGTCCCTCTCGGCGTAGTGTGTTACTGAGCGTAGCCTTTGTTACTTTGGTCCCAGCTCTCTGCAGGTCATTCATCAGGTCCCTCTGTGTAGTTCTGGGATTTTTATTCACCGTTCTCATGATCATTTTGACCCCACGGGATGAGATCTTGCGTGGACCCCAGATCGAGGGAGATTATCAATGGTCTTGTATGTCTTCCATTTTCTTAGAATTGCTCCCACAGTTGATTTATTCACACCAACCTGCTTGCTTTCTTCCCAGCCTGGTGCAGGTCTACAATTTTCTTCCTGGTGTCCTTCGACAGCTCTTTGGTCTTGGCCATGGTTGAGTTTGGAGTCTGACTGTTTGAGGCTGTGGACAGGCGTCTTTTATACAGATAACGGGGTCAAACAGGTGCCATTAATACAGGTAACGAGTGGAGGACAGAAGAGCTTCTTAAAGAAGAAGTTACAGGTCTGTGAGAGCCAGAAATCTTGCTTGTTTGTGGGTGACCAAATAATTATTTTCCACCATAATTTACAAATAAATTCTTTAAAAATCCTACAATGTGATTTCTTGGATTTTTTTTTCTCATATTGTCTCTCATAGGTGAAGTGTACCTATGATGAAAATTACAGACCTCTCTCATCTTTCTAAGTAGGAGAACTTGCACAATCAGTGGCTGACTAAATATATTTTTACCCCACTGTGTATATATATATATTACATCAGCACTTTTGCTCAGAGCTCTGGGCTAATGGATCCTGGCCCTAGCCCTAGATCACCTTCTGCGATGCTTTCCTAATATTTAACCAGTGCTAGCTCTCATACAGACTCAAAGCCCTGACCTGAATTATTTTCACTATAAATGTGTCAGCACTTCCGATGGCAGCAGACATATCTGTAGCCTTGTTCGGCTTAAGCCACTAATCCGCTGGCTACATAAAGGTATGAACATTAAATGAGATTACAGAGTGGTTAGTGGTGTTGGGCGCTGCCGGTACTGGTTTTCCCAGGAGCTCTTCTTTATACCTTTTTGACTGCTTCACAGCAGCTGTGAATCCTAATCCTGTGGACTTCATCCATTGTGTTTTTACATAGTACTGGCAACAAATGAGGTGTTATTCTGTATCAAATCTTGCCTGAAATATTACAGAATCATCATATAACATCAAGTGAAATAGTTACGTTATAACAGCAATAACTACATTTAGCCCAGGCTTAACATTAGAGCAGCAAGCAGCTAGCTGGGTATTACACTAGAAAAGCAATGCAGTATGTTGAATAAGTGCTTTTGGCTATTTGCACTATAACCACTTTATTAGAAACATAAGAACAACTTTTGCTCAGAGTAGGCTTAGTGGATTCATTAGCCATTAAAGTACACTTAACTCATGGTCATGTTCATAGTACCAGTTTGAGATCACTTGTGCTTTATGACAAGGTACATTGTTATTTATGGAAGTTGCCATTAGAAGATGGGCAAATCATGTCCATAAAGGGATGGTCATGTGGTCAGCAGCAATACTCAGGTTGGCTGTGGCATTGAAATCATGCTTGAGTGGTATTAAGGGGCTGAATGTGTTATAAGAAAACAATCCCCATACCATTACACCATCTCCACCAGCTTGAAATGTTGACAGGTTGGGTCTATGTGTTAATGCTGTAGCAAACTGACAGACCAGGCTCTGTCTGGTCAGTTTTTAAGAGACACTGTAAGCCTCAAATTCCTGTTCTTGTCTGACAGTAGCGGAACTCTATGTGGTCTTCTGCTGTTGTAGCCCATCCTCCTCAAGAACTGACATGCTGTGGTTTCAGAGACGCTTTTCTGGTCCCCAGCGCTGAAAAGAATGGTTATTATAATTTGAGTTCCTGTGGCTTCCTTCCAGCTCGAACAAGTCTGGCATTTCTGTCATCAATAAGGCATCTTTGCTCCATTCTGAGTAAACTCTAGAGACTGCTGTGCATGAAAATCCCAGGAGATTGGCAGTTTCTGAAATTCCATTCATCCCATTGTGCCAACAACCATAACATGGTTAAAGTCACTTAGGTCATGTTATTTCCCAGTTTTAATAGTTTACCATTAACAGAAGCTTTTGACCTGTGTCTGCATGATTTAATGTAGTGCTCTGAGCAGGTGTACATGTTTTCATGGTGTACATGTTACATGTTGTTGAGTTTCATATTGTATCTTCGTATCTGTATCGCAAAAGAAAGAGTAGCCTCAGCAGCTTCAGTTAAGTAAATGTTTGATGATTATCTGATAAGTTGAACCAGCAAGAACAGCAAAAAAGGGGGAAGTTACAAAGGCCCCAAGACTGTACTGTAAAAATGTATAAAAAAAGTTAATAGTTGTAACACTTTCAGTAATTTACTGATCCATACTGACAGTATATAACTGTAAAATAACAACTGTATGTAGACCACAAGATTATTGTGATGTAGCTGTATTCTGCTGTACACTAACAATAAGCTGTAATTAAAATACAGTGGTCTACTGTATTCTTACAACTTGAATATAAATGCAAGTCAGTAGCCAGTAATTTACTGTAAACGTAGATATAAAAACATTTTATTCACCATGTTTTTGAACTGTATATGCACAGAAAACCTCAAGTAATTATTTTAGTATATACAGTTTAACTTTGCTTATAGTTTGCACAAACATGACAAAACACTCACACCTGGCAATAAAAATAAACAATGAAAAAAACTAAAAAACCAAAAACACAGTTCAATGGCAACCTTACAGTAAGAGGACACCCCTTCTAATTATTGAGTTCAGGTGTGTCAAAAATGATGAACACAGTATTTGTCTGAACATATTAGTGCTAAATACTGTGAAAATCGAATCATTGACAGTGTGGGGATTTGAACAAAACCTTTATAGAAAACGAAATCTGAAAACTGAAAGTCCAACTGTATTAAAAACTAAAGCAAGTGAAAGTTTTCTTGTTGTACTATTATATCTGTTCTACAATGGTCCCATCACAGTCTGGGGAGTAGAGCTAAACTTGAACATCCGTTTGTGATAAAATAGGTAACAAAAAAAAAAAAAAAAGCAGATGAATAATAACAAATGAATACGGCTCGGATGGCTATGCACAGCTGCCATTGTCTCAGCGCTTCGGGACTCCACTTTCCTTTATTCCTCCTGTTTAAAAAAAGAAGGAAAAAAAAGCTCTCCCACTAAGCCTTACGGGAGGTCTCTGTCACTATCTCATTCTCTTAAAGAAGCCTTAAGCTGTGTTCGCTGCTCTGAACAATGGATTCACATCGACCCCAAAATAGACCTACTTGCTGTGCAAGCTAACGTTAATCCTAGTAATTCCAGAACAGACCTCAGTGGTTTTTTTGGATGATTTTGCATTGTGTTCTTGGCCTGTATTACAGCTACACTTGTAATGTTATTGGCTGGATATAAGGTGTTTTGAACTGTTTTGGGACTTTCATTGGGATGTCAATCACTAATAAAGGTGGAACTTGACTGCTGGTGAGTTTATATAACCATATTATAATTTGGTTAAACTTTTTGTTGTAGGGTTCCCTCTGGACAGAAGAGCAGACAGCTAGCATACATTTTGAGGAGCCACAGAGTGACTTGCATGCATGTCTTTGTTTATTGGTCAGTTTTGCTCCAGATAATTGAAAAATGTTTCCCAAGAGTTTGTCTGTGATAGTCTATGTCTATCTGATGCCTTTCAGTTTCACTCATCATATTGCAGTAAGTGTTTACTTCACTAGTCATGTTGTGTCCCCTGCCATGAAAAACCAATGCATTGAATTTACTGCATTCTAATACTTCTATTTACTGTAATAAAATATTGTCAGAAAGTAATTATACTGTCATAGGATGCCACCTTCTTTGTTCAAACTTTTGCTTCAGCTGTATGTGTGAAAAGAATTTAAGTATAAAAAAAATAAAGAATATAAATGCAAAGTACCTTAACAGTTAAATAATTAAAACCTAGCTGATTTTAAATGACATACATTAGCTAGATATGCTACATTAGTTGCCATGAGTCAAGCAGCCCTACAGTGGAGAAGTGTGTTTTGTTCAACATTAGAAAAACACTTCTGAACAACTGCAAGTAAAGTACATTTCATAGTTTTGATCCCTGCACCTCATCTGTCTCTTTCAACAACAGTCTCTGTAAAACAGTGACAGCGGGAATAACATCACATCAAGGCTAATGCATCCGAGGAGTCCACATTTTGTGTCAGTCTTTTTAACTGGTTGAGATGTAGTTGAATGTCCTCTCAAGTCAGGCAAACACTGTGATTATAAAATCTTGTCCTTTGGTGACTCACACTGTATGTTTGAATAGGTCATTGTGTACAGACAAAGCCTACGATTTATAACTCAAACTGTATGAAAACACTCTGATTGATGTGCTATGTGCAAACAGACAGCTCTGTCTGCAGACAATTCGCAAAAAAGCTTTTTCATTCAAAACAACATGCTATATAACACACTGAGAAACTGATTTGCCAACTTGCCACACTATGCACTGAAGTTAAAAGCAGGTGATGAGAGTAGGACAGTTCGTCTCCCTACCGCCTATTTTACAAAGATAATCTACAAATAAACAAATGACTGTTTATACCTCACAATTCTGTTTAGTCAAACAGTAAAGTCAGCATACTTTAGCATCACAAATGTTGACTTTTTTGCCTCCGTTTTGCTAGCCTGTGTGTCTCCACTTTTATTGGTGAAGCAGTTGTGATTATGTGTTTTAAAATGGCTGAAAATTGTACAGTATATTCCTAGTGGGAATGCAGCAAAGGCAGAATGTGTAAAGTGACCTAGATGTATTTGTAAAACGCTACTTGTAGCGTAGTTGTGCACTTGCAGCACACAGGTATGGGGGGAACAAAGAGGAGGGGATTTTTCAATAGAAGTGCAATTGCCCTCCTTTTGGCTTTCCTCAGTGAACTAATTTGTTTACTAAGCAAACAATAAAATTTAATATAAATTTTTTTTGGACACCATAAACTTTGTAAACTTTTGTCAGCGGTTATGTACCAATATATGTAAAAGTTTCAACACCAAATTACTGTCACGATTGGCTCCTCCCACTCCATGTGCATTTGTTTTGGTTTTGTAACTCCGCCCTGATTGTGTTCACCTGTCCCTCGTTACCCTTTGTTTTTTAAGTCCTGTCTTTGCCCTTAGTGTTTGCTGGTCTTTGTCCTTGCCTCGTATGCTGTATTGGTCTATGTTTGTGTGCTTGAGTCTGTTTATAGTTTGTTTGTCATGTCTGACTCACGATCTGTCCGTATTGGCTCATTGACCCTGGACTGTTTTGACCACGACCCTGGATTTGCCCCTAATAAGTCTCGCTTATCTCACTCTATGCGTCCGCCTCCTCGCTCCGCGTTACAATTACATGTTTTGTTTATTTTCTAGGTGAAAGTAAGCAAACACATCATCTATAGTGAACAAACACAAATAATATGACATTTCTGGACTAATTTTAAGTAAGGGGAGAGGACCTGCCTCAAGGACTTGAATTTAAGTATCTCAGGTTCTTGTTCACGAATTAGGGGAAGAGGGGGGGTGGGCTACACGATGCTTGACGTGGTGAGAAGCTCAGACATCCAGGAGGAGATCAAAGTAGAGTTATTACTCCACCACATTGAGAGGAGTCAATTAAGGTGGTCCAGGCATCTGAAGCTGGAGGTATATCTCCAGGTTGGCCTAGGAAAACCTCAGGAACCCCTAGAATTAGCTGGAGGAAGTTGCAGGTGATAAAGTCGCCTGGGCTTCTCTGCTTTCCCTATTGCAACTGTGACAAAGCAGAATCAAGTGGTTTAAGAAGATGATGATGATGATGATGATGATGATGAGGAGGAGGAGGAGGAATTTCTATTTATTTGCTGAATTTAACATTTTGGAAGAAAATAAAACATAAACCAAAATACATGCCATCATTTTTTTCTCTCTTCTAATGTGTTAAATTCGGCAAATACACAGTATTTGTGTATTAAAATTTTGCACTGTGCAGTGTGCTCCCTGTAGAGGATCTGTGCTTATTTTCATATTTTCACATTAAGTGTTTCTAATAACTGTCATTACATATTAACAATACATGCAACAACAGTGTAACTCCTGGTGATGTGTTCACTATTGCAGATGGATTACAGTAGTACAGCTTATGTGAAAACATGTCTCAACTTTAATTTTTACTCAAGTAACTATATAAATGTTCAAATCAAATCAAATCAAATGTATTTCTATAGTGCTTTTTACAATGGATGTTGTCACAAAGCAGCTTCACAGAATCCCAGAAAAGACAAAGTTTTAACAAGAATGTAGAAACACCACCGGCGGGCAAGCCAGGGGCAACAGTGGCAAGGAAGTTGTTTTTATTACAGTTAACAAGCACATATGACTAACTTTCATTTTAGTAATAGTATTACTAAACTATAAAAACCCTGAGACAAACTCTTAGACACCTCCACTATACGGATGTGAGTTAGTCTGCATTTCTGTATTTTCATTGACAAAAAGAGACTTTACATGGGTTTCAATCATAGTGAGAAAAACAATGTAAGTAATGGTCTTTTACTGTAAATTTACAGCCATTAAAACTGTTATGCACTCAAAAATGAACTGTTGTATGACTTTAATTCAATTATAGCACACATTTACATTCATTTAACTTGAGCAGAGTCAGTGTACATAGACTTTATAACCTCAACATACAGTTTAACCATTGATGAAACAAAATCCAAACACATAAATGCTTTTTTTTGGAGTTTCATTGAAATAAAATTCTCTTTAGATCGCTGTAAACAGTTTTCATCCATTGAAATGTATAGTCATTACGTTTTGTCCGTTTTATGCAAACCAGTTATTTGAAGACATCACAGTTCATTCATTTACGTGTCACAAATTCTTGTACAAATAGAGATTTTGAAGCCACCATCACTTAAAAGTATCACAAAATCATACTTCTTTGTCAACATAGGATTTAGCAGTAAAATTATGGACAAAACTTCAGAAACAGTCATTAACTAAATCAAATTACAGCAACTGCGCTGTTATTTAAAAAAAACAATTTACATTGTGATCATCTCTTAAACTCTAGATTCTGCTTTTCGCCTGAATTTGTGAGTTCTCTCACTTTCTCTCTCCCTCTCCCTTGCTCAGTCTCCCTCTCTCTCTCTCTCCTCCCATATCTCTCTCTCTCTTCTCCCCTCCTGGCCGTCTCTCGGCCAGTGGAGCCCGCGTCTCACTCCTGCTTCCAGTCTACAGAGTTTTGCTCCGCTGGCCGGACGGCGCAGCCCGAGCTGGAGTAGCTCATTTATTCTCTGGCTTACTGTCATCCGTCAGGGATTTGGAGACTAAGAGAGAGAGTGCAGCTCTCTCTGCCTTTATCTCGTTCTCTCTCTCTCTTTCCATTCCGCTCTCTCTCTTTCTCTCTCTCCCCTGCTCCTCTCTGTCCGGTGCGCTCGTCGGTCTGAACTAGCTTTCTGCTATGCTTCTTGCGACATGAACCTTCCATCCTTGAAGATTCACCTGCAGAATGGGGTCTACTTTAACACATACATGTACCAGGTAGGAACCAAGAGGAGCGTTCGCTTTAGCGCTTGTGACTCCGCCAGAGCTTTTGTTTTTGTTGATGTAATTCACATGATGTCAGCTGTCATGGGTGTCTCTTGTTTTGTCCAATAGGCTCGCACATAACTTTGGAGTAGGAATGTCCTATAGGGATCAGCTCCAAAACCACACACACGTGTGTGTGTGTGTGTGTATGTGTGTGTGTGTGTGTGTGTGTGTGTGTGTGTGCCTGTCTGTGCATGATTGTCCAGAGGGAGTCTGTTTTACTTTCATATTGCTTTCAAACACAAGCCTGATTATTATGCTATAAAACAGTGTATTGTCTGCGTATTATTAATGCAGTACTTGCCTGTATAATGTCATACAGCGAAAGTCAGCACTGTACTGCAGCATTGTGAAGTGCACCACACTGACCACACTGGCTAATCTGATGAGTATTCAGACGAATCACAAGAAATCACACTTTCATTCCTTCTTCATTAACATAAAACAGCTCTGCTTTAAACATGCTGCAATATAATTCACTTTAAAAAAGAGGGGTTTCAAGGGTTCTATATAGACCATGGTTCTACATAGATTCATTTGATTAAGCTGGTTCTTCAGATTGATGGAGAATGTGTTGTATGTGCTTCTGTGTAGAACTTTTTGAAAAGGGTTCTATTTACATTGAAAAAAAAAAGGCTCATCTAAAAAAAAGATCTACCTAAAAAATAACTTGTGTAACTACTGTGTAATTACTGTGGTATAAAGTACTTGAACTAGTTTTTTTCAACCCAAAACATTGCAGTGTTTAAAAGAATCATTCATTCAAAATATTTAATCAGGTTGAATAAAACTAGTTAATTTACTTGTTACTACATGAAGTCATTACATAAGTAGATCTGGTGGGCCATTTTTTTTGGTATAGCCCCAGAAAGTGTTCTGCTACTATTATGATTTCAAGTTTATAACAATGGAAGGACCCTTTTATATCATGCAAACGGGTGTTTGAATGGTCGTGGTTCTATATAGAACCATTGTTTTGAAGAACCATCTTTTTCAAGGCTTAACAATATTTGATCTGTATCTACTATGTAGACTATCCAACTATGTAGTTAATTATATTGTATGGATATGTTAAGGAACAGTTCTGTACAAAAGTCAGAGACCACCTTCATTTATTGAATTGACAGTCAAAAACGGTCCTTAAGTTCAAAAAATGATGGTTCTTCAAGGTTTCTTTAGTAAAGAAAATGGTTCTGTGTAGAACCATTAATGATCAAAGAACCCTTTGCATGATCAAAGGGTTCTTTGCATCATTAAATGGTTCTTCAGACTGATGGAGAGTGTGCTGTAACCAATTTTGAAAATGGTTCTCTATAGCATCCAAAAGGTTCCTCTATTGTTAATGGTTTGAAGCTTGTAACAATAGTAGAACACTTGTGGGTGCTATATAGAGCCATCTAAAGAACTGAACAATCTCATGCAGAGGGTTCTTTGAGTGTTCATGGTCATATAGCACCATGTTCTTTATAAAGAACCCTTGAAACACCATCTTTTTAGTGCACAAGTAATTCATTTGTTAACATCATGAAAAAAAGATCTCAAGAACAAAATATAATAGATTTTCAGTGTTTAATGTTTTTTTCTTCCATTCTTTTCAGGAGGCTTGCTTTCAGTTTTTTGAAAGAAATCTGCAGGGATTCGTTTTCCAAACCTCCAAAATTTAGTCTTAAAAGTTGGTTGCATTTCAATGATGTTGAGGTCTGGACTCTGGGGGGGTCAGTTTACAGTTCTAAGAACCTCAGCAGCTTCTTTGCATGATTTGAACATTTTTTATCCATTTATTTCCTCAGTAAGGGCTTCTTGACAGCTACGCATCATTTCAGACTCATAGTGTTGAGTTGTCTTCTCACAATGGAAGGATGGACAGAAACACCTGTGGATTGTTTCAGATCTGAAGTGAGAGCAGAGCTTGATTTTCTCCTCTCTCTCAAAGATGAAAGCTTTAAGTGGTGTTTATCTGATGGGGTAGTTTTGGTGGCAGTTTTGGCTTGCATGGTTCTTATGAGTCTCGTTTTTTGTATATCTCAATACTTTTTTATTCTTCAGTTTTGACTTTCCACTTCCTTATGCATATTATATCCAACATCCTCATAAATATTTCCTGAAAATTGCAAACCTTGGCCATTTTCACTGCAAATTGAAAGAAGGGATGAATTTTGCATGGTACTGTGTATCAAGTAATATGGCAGTAGTAATATTGTGCAATATAATGCACAAATATGTCAAGATAGGTCAAGTAATATTATAGTCACAGTGCCATGCGATATAACTACAGTATGATACTCACAATGCAGTGTTTTGAGTGTATCTGAAAGATTCATGCTTCCTGATAAATGTAGATAATTTGGTAACACTTTCTATGAATGTTATGTTTGTAAGCATCTATAAACACATTTATAACATGTTATAATGCATTCATAAGGCATTATAAACATGGTTATACATCTTTATAAAAATGAATTACACTGCATTACACTTTATAGCCATGTTTATTATACATTATGAATTGTTAATATAATGCCGTATACTTATATAATTATAAGTAGCATTAATAACTTGTTATACGGTCAGTGCCAAAGAAGTCCGTCCCAGCTTGGAGAGCATTAAGACAAATACAGAGGTTATTTTTGCTCTGGAATTTCCAGTAGTATATATCTCACCATTGTTGCTTTTAGGGCTCTTCAGGGCTTCAGTCCTGAATATTCAGATGCTCCAAACAGGCTGTCCAGCCTAGAATTATTGATATATATAATGTGCTTTTCTTAACCAGCACTATCACTTTAAATGTTGCATTACATCACAGCAGACCAAGTTCAAAAAAGCATGTAATGTGCTTTATTGTTTATGTTTTAGTGTTTCAGTAAGTTCTACAATAAATACTTCAACTTGAACAGTTGAACTGATACAGTACACTTCACTTTACTTGGAGTGGACAAATACAACTTATGAGCTCTTATAGTTTGTTATAAACAGTACTTATAATGCATTATGTTAACAATTCACAATGCATAATAAGCAAGGCCATAATGTGTAGTGCATTTTTATAAATATTTATAGCCATGTTTATGATACCTTATGCATGCATTATAACATGTTATGTTACTCATGCAAATGTACTTTGTACCATATTCCATGAATACGTCAGGTAATATTGCAGTCGCAGTTTCCTGCAGTAGAATCACAAGGCCATATTCTTTTCATATCAGTCAAATTTCAAGCATTCACACTTTTTGAAAAAGGTTTTTCCCCCACTAAATTTCCCACTAAAACTGTGCAATGTCAGCTGTGCTGCATGGATATGTCAAGATATGTCAAGTAATATTGCAAACGCAGTTCTGTGCAAAATCAACACAATACAATACCTGGTCTGTGTTGTGCAGCCTAAGGCCGCAGTCAGAGTATTAAATTCTGGAGGAATAAAGTTCAGAGCGACGGTGGCTCAGCTGTGTGGCGGAAGTGGCATGGTGATGATTCATAGTGCGAGAGAGGCAGGATGTAGAGGCAAGGTGTGAATCAATGCAGTTGCTCCAGTAGCGCACCGCTCGAATGCTGAACAGTGGATCATCCCAGCTCTGGCCGTCACCGAACCATCTGTCAGTCACAGCTTTGCTGCTTATTTCTGTAGGAGTAAACTGGAAGCAATGTTTGGCTTAGATGCTTTGTCTTCTTTAGATTCATCGATAAATCATTAAAAACCCCAGTTCAAAGTATCAATTACAATTTACCTTCTCAGTCAATCAGCAGTGATTAGTTTTTCATTTTCATTTCTGGTCTCTCTTACAGTGGAATCTTAAAAAGATTATGCATGTCTGACTCATTGTTCAGATAAATAGACTACTTGGTTACCTTAGTTCCACATGAATAAACTACATCAGCACAGGTCTTGCCAAGCGTAGTTCAAATGCATGACAGTGATTGTGTTGATGTAATGTATTTCATTCACATGGGATCGACGTGCATGTTTGAATCAAGCCCATTTAAACTGAAACTGAAACTGAAAATTTAGTACTGAACCTTTTTAAAACATTATTAATCAATTCATTGTCAAAATCATGAACAGATTACTCAGTAATCGAAAAGCACAAGCTTAGTGTTCTTATTTGCAGTCATTTGAAGCCTATTTTTGCACAGATCCTGTCATTACTATGCAGTGTCTGTGTGCTCAAAGACAGCTCCATATTTAGTCCTGTGGCAGGTGTCCAGTACTGCCCATGTCCAGCATGTGTGTACGTTTATTGCTGATTAAAATCAAGCTGGCCTCTGCTGTTTTTGGCCCACTGAGGACTTGCTGTGATGCTAAGTGTGTGTGTGTGTGTTTGTGTGTGTGTGTGTGTGTGTGTATGTGTGTATGTGTGTGTATGTGTTTAATTTTCAGGACAATTTTGTCCTGATTTCTTAGGAAAACAAGAGAAAGCAGGAAGATCAACGTGTGATGGCTAACAGAAGGGTCCCGGCTTTGTTAAGGGCTTCTTAAAGAGGTGTTTATAACACTAAAAATGCATTTATATATGGGACATATTAGTGTCTATATATATATATAGTATATATATATATATATATATATATATATATATATATATATATATATATAAAGAGAGAGAGAGAGAGAGAGACCGCAAGCTTTTTCTGTGAGACTGTGTTTTGCACTAGGAGGCAATAATGCAATGTCAGCCTGAGTACAGAAGACTCAGAGCTCAGCATACTCTTCCTGTCAATAACATCCCCCATTGAGAGCGGGAGCAAGAAGGAGAAAGAGAGCAAGAAAGAAGGAAAGGAAGACAAAAAGAGAGCAAATGAAAGAAAGAAAAGAAGAGAAAATGAGATAAAAGAGAATAGAGAATGTAAAACAGACAATAAGAGCGAAAAGAGAAGATATGGAAACAAAGATAGATGGTCAGTAAAAGAGAAAAGCAGAGAGAGAGAGAGTGAGAGAAAGTCTGGGAGAGAGACAAAGAGATAGATAGAGGAAAAGGAAGCTTTAGTTTTGTTCCTTTTTTAATGAAGGAGACATGAATGCCAGGCTATTTTGAGTGTAGCCAGCAGAGAACAGGCAAGGAAGGAACGGAGCACAAAGTAAAAGAAACTTGTTGTTTTTTTTCGTTGAAGTGTCGCCGCTTCAGATACACTTTTCTTTGTGTGTAACACTGAATTTGATGGGAGATGTTCCCTCCGCATGTCCCCGACGAAGGCTGTTCCCGACTGTCAGACAGAGCCATGTTCTGAAAATGAGCCCTCACTCAGCACTGCTGTGCTTTGACTTATTACAGTATCACTAAGATAAAGGAATCAGAAGAAACTGAGAGAGAAAAAAGCAGAATTATTAAGTGCCTGATTTGAAAATGCAAGTCTTCCTCTGTGTTTAGCTAATTTTGCATTCAGACACATTTTCACTGAAGTCACTTTTAGTCTTGGTGAAAGGCCTCATTACAGTCCTCATTACCATCAAACTGGAAATGTCTTATCACATCAGTATATTAATGAATCCTAGGAAATATTAGTAGAGATGGCACAGATCCTAAATCCAGTATCACTATCAGGCTGATAGCAGCGGAAAACGCTGCATCAGATGTCAGTGGGAAAGAAAAGAATGAATTCAGTCATTTTCTGTAACATGTCTGGCCTCAAATAAACTAAATTTTCTTGTACACTACCTTTGTCATGGTTGCAGGGCAAGCAACTGTGCATGACGATGGTGGCAGAACAGCTCATCTTGCTTGTAGCAGAGCAATAAAAGCTTATTCAACAAGCGACACACTGACTATAAAATGTGCGGGTTAAGGAAAACATATGGCGCACCATAGCTAAAAGGCTGGGGAATGACAGTGAGTAGGTGCATCCTAAACTTAGCAAGTTATTTTCATTTGCTTTCTTATTATCTTGAGTTACTTATAGTATGATCACAATGTAGCAGATGCTATTTTCTAAAGATTTTGATATACGTATTCCATTATCTTCATAAAATGATTGTTATTTTGACAGTGTTTGTGACGTTGTTATGTTATGTTTGTTATGTAATGACACACATATCCTCAGATCTCACTAAAACAACATTCATTTTGCCATGATGACATAAGACTGTTCGAATAAAACAAATGATTATAACTTGTTATCAACATTCCAATTCATCCCAAAGGTGGTCAGTGGGGTTGACTTGTCAAACCACGGCTCAGTCATGCTATAACAGGAAAGGGCCCTACCCAAACTATTGCACACACAGTTGCAGCCTGTTTAGATCACCTTTTTATGATGTAGCATTAACATTATCCCTCCTCCACCAAACTTTACGGTTGGCTCTATGCATTCCCGTCAGTAGCATTCTCCTGGCAGCCACCAAACCCTGATTTGTCCATCAGACTGCCAAATAGTGCAACATAATTCAGAACTACTTCACTGCTCTTGAGTCCATGACAGCGTGCTTTACACCACTCCAGCTGATATGTGGCATTGCACATAGTGATCTTAGACTTGTGTGCTTGGCTATGGAAACTCATGAAAATCCCAACACATAGTTCTTGTGCTGATGTTGCTTCCAGAAGCAGTTTGGAGCTCTGTATTGTGTAATGCAACAGAATTTCTACATTCACATTTGTAAACACTGCCACTACTGTAAGGTTTTCCCTATAGTAACTTCCGCTTTAGGCACAGGGCTGCCTAGTGCCTAAACCACACTAATAGTCCACCTTTCTAAAGCAATTAACCCCACATTGATTGTGATCTGAACCCAAATATATGTATAAAGACTTTTTTCATTAAATAAAAAAAGCAGTTGGCACTTCATCAGAAATGCTAATGTATGAAAACACTTATATTTTGAGCTGTAATGTGTGATTCCTTTGGCCTGCTGGCTAAGCTTTTATTAGCTTAATGAAAATGCTACAGTCCTAGGCACTACAGAACTGGTTTGATTTCAGCCTGTTGATAATATTCACTCAAATTGTTCTCTCTGAGAAATTAATTTTAGTTTAATATTGGCGTTTAGTAGTAATTTTAGTTTTTACGCACCAGTTAGTCAAAGTCAATCATGTACTGTGCTTTGTGGCACTGTTTGTGTCTGTAGCCTGCTCGCTAAGCTAACATTATATCAGCTGATCAAGCTACAAATCCAAATACCAAGGAACAGCTTTAATTTAACCAGAACTGAACGTGTTCTGTGGTGAGCAGAGCTGTTATTATGGTAACTAAGCTAATGCTAACAAGCTTGTAACTAGGTAACATTTCTACTTATCTACAGCTCAATTTACCCCTAGTGCAGGACCTTAAGTTAGTTGACAGTATGCTGACTATCAGTGGAACTGATGGTTGGCTGGAGCTCATCTGCGCTCTGGCCTGGTCTCTGGAGAGCCGCCAACACCTTCATATCACCCATGATTGACTACTGCTGTCTGTCACACTGTTTCTCTTGGTTTCTAATGGATTTACTTTCTTTTCCCTCTCTCTCTCCATCTCCATCGATCCCCCAGCTGTCTATCCCCTATCTCTACTCTCTCATCTCTCTCAAGTTTATAGAATCTGTTATACCCTCTGCTGCGGAATGCAGCATCAGAACCAGTCATGACCTGTGCATCATCTCTCCTAATGTGTATCCTGGCATGTTGTCAGTAGAGCTTTTGGGGTATTTTTGGGGCTTTAAAATTTTATTTGTTTGGCCAATTGATTACAGAGCAGTGCCAGAATTGACTTATGCCACGGAAAGTTGCATGTCAATATTATTTGCAGGCAAATTAGCAGAAGCTTCACCATATGGCCTGCAGAGTAATATCTTTCTAATGTATGCTAGCTTTCTCTTAAAAACTACTTCACGTTAATGTCATACAGCTTTCCTTAATAGACACTGATATCAATGCTTCAGCGGTACCGTTGTTAGAAAATATTAATGAAACCGAAAATATACATGTAAGAGAAAAGATCCAGCTCCAAAGGTCATTCTAAGAGGTTGGTTGCATTTTCTGCTTCTCTTGGTTCAATTAATTACAATCACATTCAGTGATATTGAGGTCTGGGCACTGGGATGGACAGTGCATTGTTCAGGTTGTCCAGCTACTTCTTTGTTTGATATGCAATTTTGTCATCTTTCGTCTATTTTTCTTTCTCAGAAACAGATTCTTGGCAACTACACATCCTTTTAGACCCAAAGCACTGAGTTTCAGTATATATATATATATATATATATATATATATATATATATATATATATATATATATATATATATATATATATATATTAGTCCTGGGTTGGATATATTACTAAACTACTGCAGCATGAAATCTCAAGTCTGTGTCCGATTGGAGGTGTACACCATTTATTCATTTATTGTATTTAGGCCTGAGTGATTGTTTGTTCCAGTATACTGTGATGCTGTGATGTTGGCTGTGATGTTCAGTTTTGGTGATATTTTAGTGATATATTTGTAATGGTGGACAGTAAGTAAATGTAATTCGTTACTGTATTCGTTACTTTACTACACAGATACACAAAAAACTACTTAACTACAGTAACGAACTTTAACGACTTTTTACTTTCACTCCACTACATTTCAAAGTCAAATATCTTTACTTTTAACTCCACTATATTCTGTGAAATCTCTAGTTCCTTTTGGATTATGTGTGTATGAAAATGTAACATGTAAAAACCAAAGAAGCGCAAAGCAAGAACACCAATCAGGGCATAGTGCGCACTTTGTTTTGGGCTTCTTTTGACCTGTTGGACATACCGACCCAGTTCAAGCACCCGGTACAACATTAGTGCAGCAGCGTAAAATTTCAACATAAATGATGAAAGGAGCTCCTGACTCTGACCTAATTTTGTAAATAGACCACAATATAGAAACATGTACACATATACAGTTTCAAACACTTTCATTTTATAGTAAATTTGTTTTAGCTAGTTTACGTTTATGAACAGAGACCTACAGACGCAATATAGTAAAGGAAAACTCATTTGTGATCCTGAGTTTAAAGCCAGTTTTTATTAAACTTTTTATTATTTTTATTAAACTTGTAATTAAGTTGCATTGTTATTTAATCTTTTAGCACTTTTGCTTTCGATACTTAAGCACATTTGAAGGCAAATACTTTTGTATTTCACACAAGTGGAGGTCTACAGGGAGGAACTTCTACTTTTACTGGAGTGATATTTTACCTTGGGCATCTCTACTTTAACTCAAGTACATGATTTCTGTACTTTGTCCACCACTGTATATTTGACAGGTAATCCATGATATAATTCCCACAACACAGCAGGGGTCTAGATGCCAGGCAGTTTGTTTTTAGTCCTTATTGCAGTGTTTTGCACTTCAGACATTGTGTCCAGGTCTTCACAGCTAAATGCAGGTTGTGCTATTTTCACCGTGCCTTATTTTGTTTAGAAAAAAACAGTTCAAAATACATTACAAATCCCTCTAAAATTTTATTTTGATGTCACTTTAGGAGGAGAAAATAAAACAAAACTTTCCTACTGTCCAGTCAACAGAGTAATGCCCAGCCCAAAGTTGTACTATAGGAAAGTATTTCAAAACTTAAATAAATCCACATAAATAAAATGTTAGATCAACACAACTTTCCTTTAAGTTGACATACCTCTACAATTACTGTGTTGATGTAATATATTGTATTTGAATGAAGTGAAATCTATGCAGGAATACTCTCCCACTCTTGCCTCTTTTCTGTGTCCAAGCACTAAAAAGAGATGGAGAGAGGCATTCATCAGTGTGCCAGAGGCATTCAAATGTCAGGTCATTTTTAGTAAACCACCATCAAGGCCTTTCCAGAAACCTCTGACATAATTTCAGTGGGATATACAATAAAATAAATGTAGTCTGCATGATTTGTTTTATTTTATTTAATTTATTTCACTGTTGCTGTTGTTACACTGTGTATTTACCAATCTAACATGTTTTAACTGCAGCTAATAAGTAGACATACTTGCTGTTTTAGAGGATCCAAGTCATAGAAAACCAAGTTTTTTAGAAATAAAAATGACTTTGATTTAGGAACTAGACATTGTTACAGAACTATTCGCTTGGGGAAAAACAGCTTATTAGGAATTCATTGTTTTTGTGATCTCGATCTTGGACTTCAGACTAAATGTTTTGCTTTATTAGTTATTTTATCTTAAAAAAATATTCTAACTGCTCACTATGTGGCCATGAGAGACAGGGATGCAGTCTCTAAAATGCAGGGATGTGGCTAAAATAAGGCTCCGCCTATGGACTAAAGCTCTTTGTGTTTTGGTAGTTAGATGTGGGACAGCATTTTTTTGAATAAAGTTCTTTTTTTATGTAATAATGAATTATATGTCTAAGTTTTTCAATTGCACTTTAAAAGAAACCAGAAAGAAGAAGTATTATTTTCACAACAAATGTAGGGGTTAAGGTTTGGGATAGACACATCCCAATAAAATGTATCCTGAGAATGATGATTTTGTACATATTTAGCTTCTGTCTCAAATAATGCCTTGGGTTCAATACATCATAACATAGTTCCTGTAAATATTGATGGTCTGAGTAATTAATTAATTAATTAATTAACTGTGGGACCACAGTTTGGACTAAATTGGTAGAATGCTCCATATGTTCCTCTTCAACCTACATCATTTTAGCCTCACCCATTCATGTTGAAGTTGTACATGTTTTCCTGGCCAGTTTTTAAAGGAGACACCTTTCATCACAGCTAATCAGAACAGGGGCCTTTTATATGCAGTCTTTTGGTGCCCCTGGTCACGAAACTTGTTTTGTTGATCTTCTTAATGCAAATCAACAAAAGAGAACACACTTTTGTACATTTTAATGCTTAATTGCTGCTGATTTGAAATTATTTCGGAAAACAATAAAAAGTCAAATCTGGCTTCTGCCAAAGTTGCCTGTTTGTTTCTTGTATAAGAAGAATGAACAAATCAGCATTTTAACAAGAGTGTTCAAACTTATGCATATGAGTTAAAAATAGTATATGACTATTAAACAATAGTAACAAACCCTGTCTTGTCTGTTTAATTCTAATGGATATAGAGAGGTAGCCAAAAGGTCATGTACATTTGAATTTGGACTGTTTCTCATATGGAAACTCACATAAACACTCACATAGGCAAAACGATGAAATGCCGGACACGGCCCCTGTGATATCAAATTACAGCTTTCTGCTAGATCTGCTCTTTTAGCTCCTTTGATCCAAACATGTACATCGAACCCTATAAAATCCTTTCCATCCAGTACTTTTCCTGCCAAATCGCTGTTACTAGAATCTGTATTTCACTCAGGGGGGTTGTTACTGACACCGGAAAGGCGGATATATGGATCTATTTTGAGCTTGCGCAACAAATCTCTCTTGGTTGAGATTCCTCTGACCTATGAGGTGGATGCTAACTCATTATACTGGCAGTGACAAATTGTAAGACAAGGTGACATCGTACATATATAACATCACAAACATGACTGTTTTCCGTTAATGTGGTCATTCACACCACATCACTTGCTTAGTTCAACCATCTGGTGCCATCATCGGTTGATTGAACGTTAGCTGTTGATTTAATTTGCTTCATTTTTTTCTGCTTTGCCACTTTTTCACCCACATTTCTGGATGGCGGTGTTTCATGAGTGAGCTGGCGTGCCGTTCCAGACCATGTGTTGTGGCAAAGGCAGAGACAGTCACAGAAAAACCGAATCCCTTCAGTCTGGCCTGCCTGGCTGCTGTTTTACTCTCTTTGTGGAGACCAAATGTCCAAATGTCACAACAGTGTGAGGAAAGCATAAAGATTGTGGAGACACTGTGTTTGTTTACTTGTGATACAGTTAGACGGGTGGATGCTGATCTATCGTTTTCAACTGAATAAAACGTTATTTCACACATTACTTTGACTGGAGGGAGGACACTGGATTCAAGGTCAGATCGAAATACATCTGAAGGAATGGTTCTATACCAAATAACAATCAAGCCGAGAACCATTTAGAAACCTTACTTTTTAAAAGTGTGATAGGCACTAATGCCCTCTCAGTTACCTGGATCTGTCGGTGCTTTTTGGATCTGGTGGATCTGTCTGGATCTGTTAATGCTAGCTCTGCCCCTCCTGCCTTCTAGTACCCTGACAAGCCTCTCACCTTCTTTTTGAGCAGTAGCCTGAGGTCAGCATGCCAATCACTGCCCATCTGATCCAAACTAATCCCTGCTGATTCCACGAGAGATGCCATGTATCAGACAAAGCAATGCATTAGCAGCTAATTGAACCACGGCTGAAAACTAAGCTTTTTGAGAGGAGAGAGAGAGAGACTTTATAAAGAAAATGTACTGACCAGGCCTAGGTCCAACTATGGACCCATTTTTTCATAGCGTCACATGCAAAATATTACTGAGGCTCAGCCTTATTAGATTTCGTAATGTCTACTGCCATCCCTTCAGTTAGCAGGCAAAATACGATAATCTTTGAGGGGAAAATTGAAAAGCATGTTACTGTTCAGTAATATCTGTGTCACCATGTTATGTGGTGATGAGATTTCATCCATTTTCATCAAGCTCCTCAGACACCAGCTATTGAAAGGCTTTATTGGTAATTAAAACACTGTGACCACACATGGTATCTCCAGTCAGTCAACAAAGATAATTAATCCGCACTCTGGTGCTCCATCATGAACAGCTGGAGTCAGCAGGTTAGAAATCCATGTGTGCAGTAACAGCACATGTACTTTATATGGACGATATTGTGGTTCAAATGGTTCAAAAGGGTAGCGGAAGCAATGACACAAACATGAAATAAATTTTTTTTTAAAAAGCATCACAACATCACACTTAATCTGACTATTAATAATTATACCATGGAAAACTGAAAGTCTGCACAGTCTGCATAATGTAACTAAGCTGCTTTGAATGAACTGATTTTGTGATATCACTATGGCAGTGGCTCATCAAGTGAGCCATCAATATAACTCACCAAGGCTGTGTTTGAAGGAGAGGGTGAAGGTGAGTTGCAAGCCTCAAGCAGCTGGGCTTTAGTCTGTTTAGGCTGGAAATACAGATGGTTTGGAGGTCAAAATTAGAACATTTGTGGTATACAAGTGCCATTTGGGCCAGTTCGGCAAGAACAAAATTGTATATGAAAGTAAAGGTTGCGAGAGAGAAAGTTGATATGAGGTCAAGCGAAACCTAATTTGAGTACTAGGTGTATGTAGTGGTGTAGCTATCTAACATACGGCTTTGGATTCTTGCCTGTAGTTCTAATGCAAAGCAGATGGTCAAGCAAATGCCTGGTATTTTTGGACAATCTTATGCAGTTTTGTAATACAGTGATTCATACTCATATCCTGTTAAAATAGTATCTTGATTAATTGAACAGAGTGCCTTCGTGCTTTTTTGCCTCAGTCTTTCTCCAGGGTTTTAGAAATGTATCATTCATCCGGACTTGTGTGGCTCATGCTATTAGGCCAAGTAATCTAATTAAAAGCTTGGCAATGCTTTTCTTTGAATTCTTCAGGCCTTTGTAGTAGCAAGGAGCAAATACAAGGTAAATAAGGCCAGAAGTACTTTAAAATAATCTACTGGAGAAGTAAGGAATCTGAGATACTGAAGTTCTAACAAAGAACACCGAACCCTTTACGTTGCAAACATCAGCTGTAGATCATTTGTTCATGTTCATTTGTGCCAGTGGGTCCAATGAGGTTTGACTACACTGTTTCTTTAGATAGTGAGAGAGATGAAGCAGAGAGAGAGAGAGAGAGGGGGAGAGAGGAAGAGAAAGAGAGGAGGAGATCGCTTGTGGCATTTTGGCTTGTTTGAGATGAACAGATGTGTACTGCTCGTAGCAAAGCTTCTGTCTCCAGCACTTTCCTAATCCCATTTCATGCGGAAAACAAAAGGACTGTGTTAAGAAACCGGGCAAGGGAAACAGAAAGACAGACATCTTTGCTGATAAAAAGTAGACATCATGATCATGATTCAGCAGGAAAGCACACAGGCTTTTGCATAAGAAGATCACAACAGGAAATACATGAGAACTTCGCTCAACTCTGAGATCTGTTAAAATCTTGAGTATGTGATGCAGATCCTGGTCTGATATCTTTTCTGTTTATGAGCTACTAAGCTTTAAAGTGAGCTATTTTCAATCGAAACACTTCACTAAAGATGAACATGTAGTAGTCTTTCAAGCTAGAGAGCCACATGGCAATCGGGATAGCGGTAAAACCTGTGGTAGGTATAGGGCGGAATTCATTTTTTCCCCTGGAAACAATGGGAATGGGGATAAATTTTGCAGTATTCCTGTGGGAATGATAATGAAACGTCTGTTAACACCACTGCAATGATAATGCAGTAATTCCTTCTTTGACAGACATTTTCAGACTGATCTCCCGTATTTTCTTAGCCCTCCAGTCACTGCTTAGAAACCCTTGCTATCAAACTGCTTAGGAATCTGCCGTTACATTAAAGCTTTGGTTCTTTAGCCAGCACTTCCTGTGTGCTTATGTTTTGAATGTAAAGCTCTAAATATAGTCAGATGTGTCTGGAGGATGCCCGATAACCTGACATATACATTTCTACCTGTAGGGACAGCAGGGGCTTGTTAAGATAAGGTGGAGACAATGGTGACGGGATGGTGCGGGTATGGTGATGAATAATGCAGGCATAGTGTTGAAGCACATGTGGATGGGACAGAATTTCATGCCCATTCAGCTCTCTATTTGATGCACAGGCTGCACAAACATATTCATTTTTTGGTTGTTTTCCTATATCCAATCGAGCATTTGGTTTGTATCATCCTGATATATACCTGATATCATATGATACCTGGTATCATATTGGTGCTGTCTTGTAGACCATCTTGGTTGTGTATAATTAGCAAAGCTCCCTTTTGCAGGATGGTAAAAGTACACTTTTTTCCTTTGTGCTGAGCGGCTTTGTGGAGGTTCAGCCGCAGTGGCCAAATCCTCTGCCCTGAGACTGCGCTGTTGTAGTCGGTGCATATTGCTTTCATTCCTTAATCCCGCTGCTTTTAGAGAACAAACCAAGAGAAATCCCCCAAGTTGTTTGAGCTCAGCGCCGTTTGTCTGCCACCCCACAATCTTGCGCGGTCATATTGAGCCGCAAAGCTGCATAACGCCACCTCTGATTTTTTCCTTCTCACTTTTTCTTCCTCTTCGCTGATACAGCATATGAAAGCCACTGGATGACAAGAAACCCTTTGAAAGTTGAAAGGGGTGAAATGCGTTCCCTTGAAGTGAGAACTTGTTTTTAAGTGTGAGGGCTTTCGTTGTACAGGAGGAAGCATTTCTGTTTCGAGAGCGTTCTTGTTATGAGAGCGTGCAGTATGCAGAGTGTTTTAAGTGAAGTGAGCTCCAGCCATAACAGACAACCTGTTGTGTCTGCTTGCCTAGCTCTGATATGATGTAAGACCCTGATGCAGTTTCTGCTTTGGTTATGCTTGCCCTCTGGACCAGTGGCAGTTGTTGGATTTTTAAGATGGGCCATGATGGGGTTCCTGTTCAGGGGCCAAGTAAATGCCTTCATAATTATCTCGTAATAGCTCCAAACACCTTTGTTACGAAGTGAACACTTTATTAAGTATCAGTCACACTATCAATATATCTCATGTATTATTTAATGTGTTTTATATTCAATTAAATATCTACTCACAAGGTTAATCATTTCACAAAATTAAATCATGTAAAGTTGTGAAAAAGGTGACAAGTTCAAGAACCAACCCTCTGAAGGGGCTGTGATGAGGCTTTAGAGAAAATCTTAGGGATTTTAACATGAAAATGAGGCATTCTGGCATAGAATAAAATACAGGGAAACAAGTAACTGCTGTAGAATGATTCAATTCAGTAACTTCATACTACAGTGCAACTATGAGTGCAACAGTATGCAAATATACAGTGAGTTGAACATTGTCCTGCTTTCCAGTTTTTTTTTATTTAAAAATATAATAAACCCTGTTACTCACTGCTTATCGGCATCAAAAATGATGATGAATTACAACAAAGTGAAAGGTCTTTACTAGCTCCATAAGATGCATTGTGCTTGAAACCCAGTGATTGCTGCTTATCCTCCATGTGATTTTGTTTACCTCTGGTCTTGTCCATGTGCTTCCTTGTTTTGATTCTTCCCTGTTCTGCCCCCTTGTTTCTACACTCCGCCCTTGATTGTTTTCACTTGTGTCTTGTTAACCCTCGTTGTTCTTGTATTCAAACCCTGTGTTTTCCCTTGTTAGTGGCTGGTCTTTGTATGGTGTTGTTTCTTCTGGCCTTTATTGTGTGTCTAGTCTGTGTTCCTTTTTGTAATGTCTGTCCCTCGATCTTTCCGAGTTGGCTCTTTGACCCTGGACTGTTTAGACCCTGATTATGGATTTGCCCCTAATAAATCTCGCTTCTCTCAGCGTATGCGTCCGCCTCATCATCTCTCCCCCGCATTACAGCAATGTTATTTGTAGAAACTCTCATTGTAGTTACAGCAGAAATCAACATGTTCTACATCACATTGAGACAAAAATGAAACAGCAGCTTATTATCTTGGTTGTAAACAATGATCATTTGAACCTTTTTGCACCCACTATCTGAAAGCTATTAAAGAAACATCAAAAAATACTTTTAATTGAATTGGAATTGAATCTAAAATCCTTTTGTTTTGAATGCCTTATGTTCATTTTATTAAAGTAAATGATTGAACATCTGGTTTTGTCACTAGCAATACAGTAATAATGCCTACAGAACTTTACCAAACGTTTTGGTACTGACAGCTTTGGTATTGACAATTTTAGCTAATTTGAGCATAGCTCAAAAACACTAGCGAGTACATAACTAGCAAACCCAGCTTAGCTCTCATTATGGTTTACAGCAGAAATGAAAAGAAGAAAAAAGGCAAACACTGACAGAACAGCTGAAAAAGGGAAAGGGGGATTTTTCTTCAGAATTCTCTTTATTGACGCCAGGGATCCACATTAAAAACTTTTTAGATCTACATGATTGATGTGGACAGCATATGCAAGACTCACAGTGATAAAATTTTAATTTGAATGTATATTAATCACTGATGTGCTTGGAGACAGTGAGAGACAGGAAAGTAGCACTTAGGGGCCAATTAGATTTTGCTCAGGCTAGTGCCCAGTGGTCCCACATCTGGAGTTGCCTCTGCTCTGGGCCTATTTTTACTTTGTAGCCACTTGCATGTGTCCTTCTTGCTACAATTAAAAGTCTCACCTGGATAGCCCAGGAATTTTAATAAAGGGTCTACCATCACATGGGTCTACCATCTACCATCACTGTGATTGTCTGCATGAACTCCTAATGCTCCTTAAATATTATATTATACAATGTTAATCCTTATCTATCATGTTCTCATATCTAAATCATATAAATCTAATACAATATGTAGTCCACCTAAACTTTTTGCCATACACTTTTACCATTCACCTGTTTAATCTCACTTAGAGCCACAATGGTGTCTGCTTCATCCGCTGTAGCATAGCCCATATAACTGTAATGTGCAATATGTAAACATTGTATCAGAAATAGACAGCATTACATATTTAAATAGAAAAAAAATGTAAGAAAATTGATGGGCTAATTCTACCCACTAGCTATATCTCCCTCTCCATCACATGATGTTATCAAGCTGGGAGGGTGAAGGCTAACACCTGCTTCCAGGTTTCGTCTAGTTTGTTAGAGTAAGTAAACACATTAGTGGTCTGGGCCAGGATATCTGTAAATCTGCCTTGGGATTTATAAACAAAATTGAGCTAATCTGAATTGAAATTGCAGAAGGGTTGCATGTACACAGAGGTGGTTCAGTAATAAGCACATACTCTGTAAGTGGATCTCTTTTGTAGTGGCCATTTCTGTTGTGCCAGAGGCACAAGATAGTGTGTGTGTGTGTGTGTGTGTTTTGGTCATCACTGGAGGATAGCTCACTCTTCAAATCCTATCACTGAGTCCATGAGGCCTTGCTTGCCCTGATTTTTTTAGAAGATTCTTGTTAGGACTGCAAGTTTGGAGCATTTTATTGAGAAGATCTGAGATGAATCATTGCATAAATACGCCTTTTGGAACATTTGATTTCATTATGTTTGCCACAGACTGTCACCCTGGTCCATCTGAATGTAACTATCTGAAAAATAAATAAAGTTTACTAGTGGTGCATGATATATTAGCGGGCAATATATTATTAAAAAACTTTAATATTGTCATCTGTTTAATATTGAAAATTACAGTTAATAATTTTGCAGCTTACTTTTGTGAGAATTTCCTTCTTTTAGACTCCACAGCGGCCTCTGCTGGCTTGTTGGCTCCTCTGAGTTTCCCTGTAATGGACACTAAAGGCCGATTATGTAAATTCTAAAGTAAATTGTAATGTACATCACAAAGTATATTTTAGGCTACATTCACATTGTAGGTCTCATTGCTCATTTCCGATTTTTTGCTTAGATCCGATTTTTCTAACTAAGGAAGGGTCTCAAATCTGTCATTAACGTTTGTCCTAAAACCTGCATGAGGACACCCTGAGCACTAACATTAAGATAAATGAACAAGAAACTTTGTCCTGATGATAATTTGGTCTGAACAGCTCTCAGCCATTCATTTTTAGAGCAAGATGAAGGTGAAAAAAGGTCAGATGCATTGCGAGTGCTCTGTTTACTGGCACAAACTTCAGGTTAGATGCTGCTGCCACAGTAACTTTGAAGGTGATGATTGGTGTAGAACCACATATGATAGTGGCTTAGGCCTGCTTTGTGTGTCCACAGAGTGTTACGCGTTTATATACCCCTTTATATGATGAATGCTCCAAAAAGGCCAAGACCCACACTGTTTGAGACTGTTCAGGTATAATTACAGTAGCTTATATGAGACAGATGAATGAGGATTTCTGTTTACCTAGATAGCAGCAATGATGTGAAGGTATATTTTAGCGAGTAAATTCATTACTTCAATCAGTCATTTTCTAAGCCGCTTATCCTCCTGGGTCACATGGGGTTCTGGAGCCTCACTGAGCAGTAATAAGTAAATATTTTACCATTATTTAACTGGGTTTTCATAGCTGACATATCTGTTTAATACAAAGCCAAGGTTATGTTCTATTGCTAACATATGGTAGTCAAAGCTCATTGGGAGTGAAATAGTGTTGAAATCGTCACTGTCCAATGAAAACAATGTATCTCCACTTTTGTTGATTTTTAGTTTTCTACATCATTTCAACACACCAGCTGTCCCTTGTGTTCTGTTGATCCAATCATGATGATTGGACCAATAGAAATGCTCTAAAATCGCTTGAACCAAAATCTCTTTACATTGACTTACATTGAAAGGTGAGAGTGTTTTTGTTCTCTCCTGTAAAGTTTGAATTGATGGCTCATTCTAGAGATGACATTTCATATTAATCAAGTATCTCGGTCTTCATATTTCTGTCAGATATGCTGTAGTGACACTAGAGACTGAGGACATGCTCAGCTTCACTTTGGGTGTTGATCAACCATCAAAACTGTTATCATGTGTGTAAACTTTTTTTTCCCCCCAGCTCATCCTCACTCTTTCAAAATACAGTAGGATGTGCAGATTTCTGGTGGGGAGTTCTAAGGTACGGATAATTACTGGACTGTATTAGCAACATGTATACGATAGGTTTCTATTTATACACACTGAAAAATGACGGTTCTTCAAGGGTTCTTTATTAAAGAAAATGGTTCTATATAGAACCATGAACACTCAGATAACCCTTTGCATAATTAAAGAGTTATTTGAATCATGAAAAGACTCTTCAGATTGATGGAGAATGTGCTGTAGATGGTTCTATATAGAGCCTTTCTGAAAAGATAAGATAAGATAAGATAAGATAAGATAAGATAAGACAAGATAAGATAAGATAAGATAAGATAAGATAAGATAAGATAAGATAAGATAAGATGAGATAAGATAAGACAATCCTTTATTAGTCCCACAGCGGCGAAATTCACAGTGCTACTACAGCAAAGGGATAGCAAGGCACTCAAGAGGATTAACAAGCAAGTAATTAACCTAATGGCAGAACCCTGAATGGTCATGGTTCTATATACAACTATTTTGTTTACTAAAGAGCCTTTGAAGAACCATCATTTTTAAGTTTGTAGACTAGTATCAGGTACATGCTTGGGTAATGATGGTGTAGAACATTGATTAACTCTAGTTAACAGAACCCTAGTTGTTGTAGTCAGTTAACTCCACATTCTTTTTTTTTATTTTTAGGCGTTCTTATTTTTAATCACCTACTGTTGTGAATGGCTTTAGATAAAAGTCTGCTAAATTATCTAAAATCCTCTCTGCATAAAGTAATATCAACAAGCCTCCAGTATAGTGTAGAGTTCTGCATAAGGACTGGTGCTGTGTACTTACTGTGAAACACATTATTTCATCCAGTTCTTAGCTAAGCATCTCTCTGTCTGTCTCTCTCTCTCTCTCTCTCTCTCTCACTCTCTCTCTCCCTCCCCCTCTCTCAGTCTCTAGTGAGTCTGTAGCTAATGAGCCGTGGAGGCCAAGGCACCTCCGGAGGTCAGGCAGAGCTTTGGGAGCCAGTCAGCACAAAGGCACGCTGATGACGAAACCTGTAACTGGTTTCACTTGAAGCGTAAAAAGATTCATGCTTCCCCCAGTCAGTGGACACTTAAGAGGCCATATCCTGCAAGCTTAAAGGGACCATACCTTACATTTTTCTTGCATTTTTTCCTGATGTGGACTGTATACCAACAGTCATAATTCATTTTTACAAACTCTCTTTATCCTTTAGAACCTTTAAGCAAGTTGTTTTTGGTACTGTGCCTATAAGACTGACATATACATGAACTCTGATGTTCTGATTGGCTACACTGCCTCATTCCAAGAGCAGTCCTGCAGGCTGAAACACTGCTTCAGCGCAGCGTGGCCACTACTTCAGCCAGTGTGTGAAATATCCCCTGGCATTTGGGGGACCCATGCTGTCTGGCTACTAACTCACTCACCATAGCGGCGCTGAAGCTAGCTTCAGCAGCACTAAAATGTTTGGTTTAACGGTTCTTCTGTTGTAAATGTTCTTTTCTAGTTTGGTACCGTGGTCTTCCACACATTGATTGAGATTTTACATATCCGTTCTTTGGTCTTCCATTTGAAGAAATGAGTAACAATTCATTTTCCATCAGTCTCTTGCAAAAAAGCCTGTTTTTCAGATTTGCAAATGTGAAAGGGTATATTGTAAAGTTTTTCAGAGGTATCCTGGACAAAGCTACAGTTGCTTGGCTATGAAGGACCAACTGGATGAACCAATTTGCCACAGTGCTACCCATAGACAGACCAGTGCTGCATCTCTAGATAGTTAAGAATATGAGAGACAGAAGATTGTGGGTGAAGCAGCCAAACAAAGACCTTTCCCCGAATTCGTATTTGAGCGCCTATTTTTACCTAGCATAATTATATATATATATATATATATATATATATATGTTTTTGTTTAGGCTGTTCAGAAATACACCCATATGGGAATTTTTGGCCAATGTAAATATCCATGCAGAAGTCAGAGAGTACCCTTCAATTATATCAAAACAATCATTAAGTGCAAATAGTTTTTTTTTCATATCAGGAAAAAAAAGCAGAAAACCATATGTTTTTAACATACATTAACAAATACACTAAATATAATATCCAATTTCAGTAAGTTGTCCATTATGTAGGTACTTTAAATCACAAATGCCCATTTCTTTCAAGAAGTGATTAGTCACACTAACAAATAATGCTGCAAAAATGCCAAAGAAGATGGAAATCTTCTTATAAAGTATTACTTTTTCAATTATTGAGGAACAGTGGAGAATATAAATCTTTAATGGCATACCCTGATTGTTTTCATTTCCCTTGTGTTTAATTTCAAGTGTTTATGATGCAGTATTTATTAAAAATAGATTTTGTTGCCTAGTGCCATTGATTTATTGATTTATTCATAACAGTTTGTATTAATTTTCTCACATTGCTCTGCACAATAACAGCCTTTCCATATACATGAGCCTTTGAACCCAAGGGCAGTGGACGACATGTGGCGCAGATGAGGCTCAAATGTAAATCCCTGCTCTAGCGCACACCTCCATGTATTTAATCTATGTATCTGTGTATTTAGCACACTGTAGGCATAACGAACAGAGGGGAGAGAGTGTTTTTAAAGGCATTTGCTTTGATTGAAAGAGGCAGTAAGATACAACATCTGCTCCTGGATTTGAACTGGCCTCCTGTCTATTGCTTTGCCCTGTGACAAAATCAAATGAACGCGTTGACCCATTTTCTCTCCCTCATTTTTTCCCTTCTACTCTCTCTCTCACTCCTTCTCTCCCCCTCTGTCATCAGTTCAGCTAGGCAGCAAGCATTATTTGGGGGGAAAATGCAAAGACAGCGCGCTAACACAATGTGCGCCCTTTCAACAGCCTGTGTTTTGCTGTAACTGGGGACCGTGTTGAACTTAGGCAGCTCGTCAGCCCAAATTCAGCAGTGCTAATATGAAGACAAAGGAGAACTCGAATGGTGGTCTCAGCTTTTGTCAGAGAGGGACAAAGAAGTGAGGCCCTTCCATATGAAACACTGTCGGGTCTATTTCATGGCAAACCCAACTTTCATCACAAAACTTTTTAATGCCTTGTTCTTCGCTGCTAGCAAGGTCCGAACATATTTGAATGCATCTCAAGTGGCTCCCCATGAAGCCTTTAGCATCATTTTAGCTGGTTGCTGGCCTAAATATGCAGTGGTTTGTTGGTTCACACTTTTTGGGTCCTTATGTTTTCATATGGATTCATAGCATTGATTGTAAGATTGGAAAACAGTAAAAATAAGGAGGGCCTTTCTTTGAGTAGAAGCTTTCGATTGGTGCTGTGCCTCTTCTAAATGTAAGACTTATGGGTAAACTTTGCAGTAAAACACATTTTGGGAAGCTTTCATTGCACATATCCACTTGAAATTTACATGCATAATGCTGGTTGACTTTGTGCTTCTAAATATGAATAGTATGCGTTCATAAGCATAAACAAAGATATGTTTAAGAAAATGAAATGACGCCACAAATTCATAACATTAGTACTTTATTGCAAAGCCATTTGCAAAGCTTTGAGATGTTTGCGCTGAGAAGTAATTGGCTTTTCGCAGCATTTGGTGAACATTTGGTCCACTTCTTTTGACAAACCATCTTCAGTTCCCTGGGTTGCAGGACTCCCTCTGATGGACTCGCAATTTCAAAATCCTCCTTTTTAAAGGCATTCAGTGAGGAGACTGGCTTGGCCATACATTCATCTTCACCTTTTTTTTAGAAACAAGTCTTAAGTTCTTTAGTTTGGCTGTGTGTTTAGAGAGGTTGTCTAGAAACATCCATGTTCTCACTTGATTCAGTTTCTTGGCTTATAACATTGATTATGTCCTGGTACATCACTCCATTCATGTTTCAGTGGATAATGTACTGTTTGCAGAGAAGCAGCCCAACCCTCATGATGGTCCTACCTCCGTACTTCACTGTGGGTATTCTTGGGGTCAGATGTGCAACCCATCTTTTCCCAAACATGAGCTGAATTTTTGGCAAGGAGTTCTGTGTCTGTTTTGTCTGACAAGAGTGTGTTATTCCTGCTGCTTGATTGATTTCTGGCTTCTTTCTTACCTTCCTCATTAGTTTGAGAGCATGTTGTAAAATCTTGTATGGGGCATCTGTTTAGGGACTATTAATTATAGTTCCATGAACTTTTCACAGAAACATGACTTTATCCTGAGAGGGACGTTTAAGGTCTATGGCTCTGTAGCCTTTTTATTTGAATGTTGTTTAATAATATTGTCCCTGAGAATCAAGCACAGGCCTACCAGCACCTAATTTACATATCATTTACATGAAGCATGCCTAACCCATGCTGATATTTTGGTGAGCCACCGCATTCATTGTCTAGTGAGCCAATGGCTGTGTTCGTGGGTGTAGTTTGAGAGTGAGCAGTGCTCTCCCTGCTGAGCAAACTTTACAGTGTTAACATTACAACGACTGGAAAGAAGAAAATGTAAAATAAACAAAACCCCTTTTCAAGATGGTAGTATGATATGATTATGTAGTGATTATTTTCATAAGTAATTTAAATCTATTAATTTTGCTGTATCATTGCCGTTTATGAGATTTGCATGCACTCCTTTTACAGCTAGATGTCAGCGTACACATCTTTGATGAATAAGTCATCATGTGTGTGAACTTCACATGGATTCATGGAAGTATATTGAACAACAAAAACAAAAGTGGCTGAGTACTTGTTTCCCCTCACTGTATGGCAGCAATCTCGACAGAGATGTCGTAATATGTGTGTAAATGCACTGATGTCCCCATTTCACTTTGTCCCCATCTTGTCCTGAGAGAATACAAACATTGAGAATCAGCCAGAAGGCCTTCCCTGAGGCAGAAAAGCCCCAGCACTGCCGTGTGTATCCCCAAAAGCATGCTGACACGGGTCTCGAAGAAAACCCACACTCACTCTATCTCTACAGATGGGGGTGGGGGGTGGGGGGGGGTGTTTATTTTTTTCATCTCGCGTCAAAGCAGAGAGATTAGAAGATTAGTTGGTGTAGTGGAAGAATTACACGTTGGCCTGTTGTTACGCACAGCACAGGATGCCCTCTTTTCCGATGGGGCTGTTCTTGGGACATTCCTCCAAGGATATTGCGAGGGGACATTGCACATTTTGTAACGGCCGTGAAACGGGTTGTTCTGCTGAAAGACGGAGAGGAGCAGCTGTGGTAATTGAGCTTAGTGCCGTAGGCTGAGCGTGGCATGTTTTTGGAGGGGTTGCGAGGCTGTTGCCATGATGCACTCAGGACAGTGGAGTGGGGAAGTTGAGCCAGCGTTTGGGAGAGTGCCTTTAGCAATACACCTTGGGGATGCTTGGCACACGGCTTGCAGATGCTTGGCACAATGCACAGAAATGGAGTGGATGGCAGTGGAGGCTGCAATCAATGGCATGTGTGATCCGGACTCTTTTGACTGTATGGTATGTGTGTTGTAAAGCTTTAATTGGGACTGAACTGATGGTCCGATATATGATATAGAAAGATGGTAGAACATATTTCTTTAAATTGAAGATGTCTAGGCAATGGTAAGCAGCCGTTTAAAGCCCCCCATTAGCAAAGAACCCCATGAAATTAGATTATACTATACGTGTTGATGTTAAATAACCTGTTCTGACATATACATTGTAAAAATAGCTGTTATTTGTGCTTGTAATGATTCTTGTCTGTCATTTCAGTGCAGCTTCACCTCCCAGACTTGGTTAAAGTGGACTGTTTCAGGTTGTTATGTGATGACACAACTGTTTAAGGCCAAATGGTATAAACAAGTCAATTACGTGATAATCTACATTATAGAGATGAGGTCAGTTTCAGTTTTTATTCAGGCTCAGCATAAAGCTAGCATTAATCTTAGCGTGGATAGCTTCAGAATTGGGGTAATTACACAAAAAGTATTCCATTACTAGTTACTAATTACTTCTCTCAAAATGTAATTGGATTACATTACTTCTTTGAAAAAGTATTCCTGCTACTCTTTACTTCCAAAAGAGTAGTGGGAGTTTCTAAATTATCTGACTAAACTGGCTTTCTTAACACAAGCAAGATCATCTGCAAGTATAGTGAGATAATTTCACTTCATAAAACTACTCAAGTAAAAAATGTCTATAAATAATGTTAAATGATCTTATAATCTCAAAATGAGAAATATCAACTAGAATTCAGATTATTTCATTTGCCAAGAATTATTTGTTGATTCCTTTATTGCAGTGTAGATGGATGGCCAAGAGCTTCAGCTGTTTAAAACATGTGCACACAGGGGCCACTGTTCCTGTCTTTTGCCTAGAGCCCCAGACTCACTAAATTTGCCCCGAATATGTTACATAAGACACACTGAACATAACATTAAAAAAATTGCCAAACAAATTAAATGTTCTTTTGGCTGCACTAAACTTTACCTTCCTGAATAGATTTGCTTTGTTGCTCAGATTTGATTTGTTTTGCTAAATTCTCTCGATTACATAATGCCAGGACATAAACTGTTCTTTAGCATGACAAATATAGACACCTGACCCCATCTAAACCTAACATGAATACTCGAGTCCCACTGCTTTTGGACAAATATTTCCAGCTCTACATGATTCTCCTACACCTCTAGGTGAAAGAACCTCTCCGTTCTTTTGCTGGTGCTCTTGTAAATTGAGATATCTATGCTCTGCCCACAAAAGTGTTCTTCTGTGGCTACTGTTGTCAGTTTGGACAAGCTTTACAGAATCCCATTCAATCAGAAAGTAGTGTCCAACTCAGAGTTTGTCAAAATACCTATTACTTTTTAGGAAGTTAATGCAAAAGCCTACACCACTGGTGACTGTAGCATGGATGAAGTTACTTAAAGACATTTTACCAGTAGATATAAATCCATAGATGCTGCGTTATCTATTGTTCTCAATCTGAGGTGATACATTTATGCATCCGTCATGTTGGAGCGGTCAAAAACAAGTAAACAAGTACACGTGTATTGACATATGAAGAGTTCACATGATAAGATATGCTGCTGATTATTTGAATGTCCAATTGACATGGTGCTATATGTTTAATCAATACACCAAATGTAATGTAGCGTGTTCAGCAAATGGAGTGCATGTTTGTTTTGGGTCATTCTTCTCTGTTTGTTTTGCAGTTATTCTCTGGGTTTATTCTACAAAAGCTCCTATTGTGAAGGCAGGTCTAGCCTTCTAGCTGTGTGTTTATATGAAGAACAGGAAGAACAGAGTTAGTTGGAGCTGGGAGCTAAGATAGTGTGTTTTTTTTAGGTTGTGTTGTTTTTTATTTCATATATAAGGCTGCGCTGGTTAGCTTGTTGTCTGGAGCAACAGCAGTAAATTTATTCTGTCTGTGTCTGATGTTAAAGACGATACCTTTGAGTTTAGCACAAGCTCAGTTAGAAACCCATCAGCAAACCCATCAATATTTGAATTACATCTAGACTTAAAGCATATCCAATGTACAGCAGATAAAACCCCCAAAACACAGTAAGAAGGTACTCATCTAATGTGAATTTTTCAGGGTGGATTAAGGTATGGCTGGAGTTACAATGCACATTTACCCAACAGTGATAATGAGTGTAAATGAAATGGCATAAGTGCAATTCACATCAAGTACAGATATCCTGTATAAGGTATGAAGTTAGTTTAATACAAAATGATAAGCAATACATTCCCATCTTTATATAATGCAATCCAACCTCCTGAGTGCATGTTCTTTCAATAGTATCATTTTGTATTTGTAATAAATGCCGTCCAGCAGCAATGTTAACCACCCCAAGATGCATTACCTTCAACGCCTTGAGCAGACTATGATGGACAGTGCTCGCAGGAGAAGTATGGATAAATCAATGAGGAGCAATCTAGCAAAAGCAATAGCAAAACGGAAAGCTACAGTTTCCCCTTAGGGGAGTTCCCCAATAGTTTTAACTGACTGTACATTTTAGACGTCGTCAATTCTGGACCTTGAATACAGTTTCCACTTCTAGATTTTGCAATCACTGGTAGTAAACTGAAATGTAAACTGTTGATGGCCACATTGTGTCACACCTACCAGTGACTCCAAGATCCAGGGCCAGAAATTGGATTTGCAGGCCTTGGGTATATATGATATATATCAACAGCTTTTACATGCTTTAATGGAAAGCCCTCTTCTTGATAGTAAGTGTGACTGAGACCACCGCTGTTACAACTCGCCCACCCATCCCCGACCCACCACTCATCAATTTCACTTAGCGCTCTCCTGCAAATAATGAAGTCACCATATCTTGCAGTCCTGTTAAAATATAAAAGCAACATTTCACTGAATTGTTAGCATGTATGTTTCCTCTGTTTTCCCAGAATAAGAAATGAGTACCTGAATAGGGATTTCAGTGTTCAAATACTAACACCTCAAACAGGTAACAGAGTCCTGGAGTACCTAGGATCTAGCATCCCTGGTAATTAAATATGAAGAACTATAATTGAAGTTACATGCTAAATCTCTCTCTCTCTCTTGCTCTCTCTCCCTCTCTCTGTCTCTCTCTCTCTCTCTCTCTCTCTCTCTTTTGCTCTCTCTCTCTCTCTCTACCTCCCTCTCTCTCTCTCTACCTCCTTCTCTCTCTCTATCTCTCTGTGTGTGCAGGAGTTTGCAACGCTGACCAAGGAGCTGAATACATGTCGGGAACAGCTTCTGGAGAAAGAGGAGGAAATCTCTGAGCTTAAAGCAGAGAGGAATAACACCAGGGTATGTGAGAGACAGAATGAGAGAGAGAGGAAGCATTAGAGTGCATGTTTAAGGTTTAATCCGGTGGATGCTTTAAGGCTCTGTGGAACACTCCATTTTAATCTTAACTCATTTTAAAAAATGTGTTTGAAGAAGTTTCTTTATGACAGTTTACAGGTCTTTTACCTAATAATAATGAATAAGAAGTACTTTCTTTTATGAAAGTTATTTTACAGAGTTATGCAACTCTTTTTAATGTGGTGTTGATAGGAACCAGGTGTCATAAAATCTGCAGCCCAAATATATTCATTCAATTTAGAATCCAAGTCTAAATATATATATATATATATATATATATATATATATATATATATATATATATATATATATATATAGGTCCCTCCCAGTCCTGTCCATGTGTTCGTGTTGTGTTTTGGTTTAGCACATGTGTTTTTGTTTTGGGTTTTAGTCCAGCCCCTCATTTACCCTTATGTATTTAAGCCCTGTGTTTTCCCCTGTCTGGTTGCTGGTCTTTGTTTGAAGTGTTTGATATTGTTTGGTGTTTGTTTCTTCCGGCTTCCATTGTTTGATGATCCTGTTTTCATTTTGTCCTGTCTGTCCCTCCTTCTCTCCGTGTTGGCTGTTTAACCCTGAACCACTGAGACTATGACCCTGGATTTGCCCATAATAAAAGTCGGTTACCTCAGCGTATGCGTCCCTCTCCTCGCTCCACGTCACTCTTTCATGTAACAGCTTTCTATGAGTTAGCTTTTAAAAGCATTAAACGTTGAAGGCAGATTCAGAAACATGGCTATTTCTACACTGTAAAAAATTTGAGGTCAGCTCAACTCAAAATGATATAGTAACTGATTACATGGCTTTTCTTGAGTTGACCGAACTTGAGGACACACAACTAAAATTTCTTAGTTGAGTCAAAAGTTCTCTTAATGCTTTTAGTCCTGCATCTCAGTTATGTAAATAAAATGAACCAGCTAAGACTCTCTCCATCACACCATCCTGTGAGACATTGAGTACACACTCATGGGTGGCTATGGCATCGCTGGGGCTCAAACTCACAACATCCTGTTGGGTAGATGGCTCAGTCCACTGCACCACTCAGGAACACATGAGGCAACTCAGATTTTGTGTCTACAAATGTTTAACACACTAGAGAAAATATTTGTTGTTTTGACTTTGAAGCATGGCATCATCTCATGTGGTGCAGCTGTGTAATAATTCACCCCAACATCACAGCAATACCACAGCGGTACATTAACTGTAAACCCAAGAGGAGAATATGCCAGATGGGACTGTGTGATCGAAAGAGAACCAGCTAGTGGGGAAACTGAGTAAAAAAAAAATGCATTCAGTTTAGTTTATCTAACCAAGATGCAGATCTAGAAACAGTAGCTTGGAGAATTTTTGACTCAACTAAGACCTTTGAGTTGTATAAACTCTGGTGTCTTCAAGTTGACTTAACTCAAGAAAAGCCATATAATCAGTTGCTAAATCATTTTAAGTTGAACTGACTTCTCATTTTTACCATTTAATCTACTCTTCTCTGTTAGCAGGGATGGACTGGCCATTGAGAGGACTGAGACAGTTCCCGGTGGTCTGCTAAGTGTGTTAGTCACAGAGAAAGTGAGAAAGAAAGAACTGCGTGGCAGTTTCTAATGTAGCCCTGTATAAAATGAATGAAATTACACAAATGCTGCCACCCCAGAACAAAGCATCATGATAACAAGCGGGAAGGTTAAACCGTGAAGAGACAGATGGAGAAAACCTTGAAAAAACACAAGGGGGGGGTGGGGGGGGGGGGACATGATAAAAACAAAAAGTTACTTAAACAAGATACAAAGAAATATTCATGCTTTATGAAGAGATAAACTGAATTGTGCTCTAAATGAGCTCGGATGCTCTCTCAGAAAAAATGACAGTAATTCAACAATAAAGGAATCCTTGTGCATCTTTAAAACAGTGATAGAAAGATGGTAGTGCCCAGACAACTCTGATGTCTACATGCTATATATGTGTCATAACAGCATATTTACACTAGTTAAAGGGAAAGTCGCCAAGTTCTCAGGATTTATCGCCAGCGAGGCGCTCGGTTTGATAGGGTTCTTCAGACGTCTGGTTCCTGTCACCACCACATTGAACAATTCTAACGTGCTAAGTTTCTGTAGAATGACTGTTTTCCAGACTCTGAATAACTTTGTTTACATCTTAACAACTGAATTACACAGAAATTGTGAAAAGGCTGTGAAATTCCCCTTCAGTGGGGTTCATTCCATTTTCTAAAGGATGATGTGTTTGTCCCTGTTGCACAGCTCCTCCTGGAGCATTTGGAGTGCTTGGTGTCTCGTCACGAGCGGTCTCTGAGGATGACTGTGGTGAAGAGACAGGCTCCTCCGCCTTCCGGAGTCTCCAGTGAAGTGGAGGTACTGAAGGCTCTGAAGTCCTTATTTGAGCATCACAAAGCCCTGGACGAGAAGGTAGGAGAATATTCCTGCATTTTCCACATCCTCTTCAGCATTTATTCATAGCCTAAAGCAACTAACTTGATGTTAAACAAGAAGTCAAGAGTTGTTACTTTTGTTTTGCTGTACTTTTCAAGCATAATGAGGTAACGCTTTGTTTGTATAGTCCATTGTAGATGCATTTAACTTACATACTTTCATTGACTAATTATCTAGGAAATTCATCTTAATTTTCCCTGGCCCTTAACCTGTTCCTAAGCCTAACCTTACAGGCCTATATCTTGGAAATCCCTTGCTTTTTTGAAATTGAGGAGTTTGAAGTAGGGTGTAAACTAGGTCTGGGCAATAATAATATCATTGTTGATTGATTAGTAACCCAATGGTGACATGTAAAAGACAATAACCACAGATTTGGGAAACTGACAGAGAACAAGAGAGGACTAATTTGCCGTTAAATAGTTTGCTAAATATGATGGTAAATTGGAGTTGATGTTCCTTTAAACAGTGTGGCCATGCACCCAATTCGTCAGAGAGAGAAAGAAAGAGAGGGAGAGAACTTTTAAGAAGCTGCAAATTAGTTCTCTGTGCTTTGCACTGTGATGTTAGTTTTATCCCACAGCTCTTCTCCTTATATTTATTCTGCTTTACAGTAAGTTTAGCTTCGGTGCATGGAACCGAAAATAAATACTGACATGCTTTGGAACAGCTTTCTTCAGTATGACTCGCTGCAGTAGAAAAACGAACCTCAAGTGACTGGGTATTACCCTAAAGCAGCTACCTGTAACCTGGAACTTTTAGAAGTACAGAGAGTTCAGCTGATCCCTGTATAAGGCCGGGACACAGGATTAGACAAATATAACAAATAATATTAAATATTAAATATAAAATGTACACATCACATTTTATTCATTTATACTGTTTAAACATAGGGTTATAATAGGGCCTTCAAAAGCCATTAAGCTACACTAGAGTAAATTCCCTGCTGTCTCTGTCACTGTCTCCCCACTACTGTGGGTTTCCCAAAGTGTGATTTACTGTCTGAGAACAAAATTTGCAGCATTTTCTGTACAGTGTAAATATCCCATTGTTTAATATGAGTTAAATTATGAAAACTGTGAAAATATTGTACTACATGGTTTTCCAAAGTCATCTACAGCTGAATTGCAGAGTGACTCTGCTGTAATGATGGAAAATTAATTGTATAATTTGTTTATACATGTGTGGATTGCTTTGGAAATCACTTGTAGTCTGTAGTTTCTCCTTCAAGGTGCGCTGTAAGCCAGAAAGTATCCATGAATCTATATCAGAAGAAGTGAACATATATTTGCAATAACAACTAATATAATGGCCGTTGAAGTAGTTTTTAAAATATTTTGTGTTACTCAGTATTGTATTGTTTCATGTATGATTTTTATTAAAGACTTTCTTTAAAACAGCTGATGTTAAAAAAGGGTATATAAACTAAAAATAGAATAGAAAGTAGGTCTAAGCTACTTTGGAGCACATGTCTTGGTTGGGGGTGACATAAACACATATTTTTTTATATTGCCCAGGCCTGGTGTAAACACTGTGCTGTTAATGTTTAAAAAAATACCATTCACCACCCAATCCATACAGCCCATACATGGAAACTAAGCTGCAAGAACGACTCGTTTTGAATTCAGTGTTTCTGTGACATCACAAGAACAAAAACATTTGCACATATCCACCCATTTAGCCTCTGGCAATTATGACCCACCCTGTCATGCTGTAGTTATAATGAGTGTTTCCTGTCTGAGTGCTTTTTGACTGAGGCACAAAAAAGGACAGCCAATCAGTACAGAGCTTGTTAACACTTATTGGTCTTAAAGGAACCATAACAATAGCCTGTTAAATTCTAAGGGATAAAGAGAGATGGGAAAATAGTTTTGTTTAAATGAATGATGACCATTTTTAACCATTAACATTTAACCACACAAAAATGACAAGGGGACCTCAAGGGAAAAATATAATAGAAGAGAAATGTAGGACATGAACCTTTTAACTTCAGCCCAAAAACTTAGATATCAATCGTAACCTTAACCTTAAAACTGTTGTTCTGTCAGACAGTAAATTGTTAAAACATCTCTAGATAACCAGTAGTGTGCTATACAAATAATGTGAGATTGTAAATATTAACATTAATTAAATGACAGATTTTATTGACCCACACAGCTCCATCCACAGAGCAGTTTTGTAGCAAAGCTTTACAGAATGGTGGCAAAGATCTCGTTCAACCTGACGCAAGAGTGTCCAAACTTAATCTACACAGGCTCAGGGTTGTTGAAGGTTTTATTCCAGCAGCGGTACACCTTAACCCACTTGTTTAATCAGTCTCAGTCTTCAAACTTTAGATCAGTTGATCTCCTGCTTTGTTGGAATGAAAACCTGCAGCCACACCAGCCCATTGAATATAAGACTGGACACCGCTGATCTAATGAATTGAGATTGGTGATTTTTGTATGTTGTCTTCCTGATAGGTGCGTGAGCGATTGCGTGTGGCTCTAGAGAGAGTGACTACACTAGAGGGGCAACTGGCGGCCACCACTCAGGAGGTACAAGCTTATTTTCTGTCATCCACATTATTGTATCATAGGTAGGGATGCTACAGATTTCAGCCCCTGAAACATTTCAGCCGAAAGAGAAGAAAGCCCAAAAGCTGGGGCTGAAAAAACAAAAGAAGTGTGTGTTGAAGCAGTCTGAGCAGATAAACAGTGAAAAAATGTCATCTCTGTTTTGTAATTAAGTGCGTCTATATAATCTAAATCTTTCAATTTCACTGTGAAAGAAAGTTGACCTTTAGGGGTTAGGGTTTGAGATAGCCAGCTCCCAATTGAACGTGCCCTATGAATGATAATTTTGTCGCTTAGTATTATCTCAATAAAGGCCTTGGGTTTAAATATATCATAACACAGTTCTTTTAAATAAGATCAGGATGCTTAATTGATTTTTAGCATCTTTTTTTTTTGTTTTATTTTTTTATTTTTTTTTACAGTTTGAACTAATTTGGTAAATATATAGCTTATTTGAAAACATCTGTCCCACTTTTTCTTGTTACTACCAAAACACAGAGTTTAAGTCTATAGGCAGAGCCTAATTTTAGCCACACCCCTGCATTTTAGAGCAGTAAGTGAGTACATCCCTGTCCCCCCTGGCCACATTGTGAGCAGTTAGATCCCATTGTTCAAGTAAAAGTGTCACAAAGTCTGAAAATCAGCATGTAAGAATTATCACTACTAAACACATATTTTCAGTAAATATTATTGTGTTTTAATGAAAGATATGATTTAATGTGTCTCCAATGAGATCTGAGACATATTTAAATTTTATGCTACAAGTCACCTTGATTTACTACTACTTGCAAACATCTGCAAAGCTTCAAAACATATCATTCACTACTCTGCATGCATGTATGCATGCAGTCCATACATGCATGCCTGTTTTGAATTCATGGTTTCTGTGATGTCATGAGAATCAAAACATTTATTTATGTCCACTTATTGTGCCTACAGCAGTTTAGCCCTGCCCATTCATAGTGAATTTCTAAAAAGTGAGTACTTTTTGAATGGAGCACAATACAGGACAGCCAGTCAGAACAGAGCTCATTTATCTTAAATCACTATCAATTAATTCTGACCATTTGTGGTACATAAAACCACACAAATGTGGTAAGTGGGCGCTCAAGGGGAAAAATATAATATGAAAAAATGTATGAACCCAATTCCAAAAGATTTGGTATGGTATTTGAAATGCAGAGAGCAGAGAACAGTGAATAGTAATTTCTGTGTGTCCTGTATTAAATTGAAAACAGCACAAAAACTCAATATTTCATGTTTTACCTTATGATTTTCATTGTTTTTTTATAAATATACTCACAATAAAATTTGATACCTGATTCACAGTCTAAAAAAGTTGAGACAGGAACATGTTTCCCACTACATCACCTTTCCTTTTCACCTTTTCAGCATGTAATGATTGTTTGGCGATTGAAGACACAACCTCTGCTCTGAAATAGTCATGTTTTGTTAATCTTCTATCATATAAGTCTTAAGCTGTGCAACTGTTTAGAGCCTTTGTTGTATTTTGAGAATAAGACACACATACTAAATGCAAGTCTAGCACCTGCAATCTTTGATCATGCAGCCATGGTGTCCTAACACATGCAAAATGTAGATTGGTGTTGTCATGTTTAAGTAAGCATGGGTGTCCCTGAAAAAGACAACAGTTTAAAGGCAGCATTTGTTGCTCAAAAATGAGTTCAGCAGTAATGGTTCACAAATCTACAGGTTACCCACTAATATCCCCCTTGCATTGACAGACCCTGGATTTTGAACTTTATGCTGGTAACAATATGGACGTTTTGCTTTTTTTTTTTGGTCCAAAGAACACAGCGTCCATTTTTTACATAAATAATCTGAAACTTTGACTCATTAGACCACATCACACATTTCCACTTTCTGATGAACTAGAGCGCTGAGAAGTCTGCTGCTTTTCCAGAAGTCTGCTGCTTGCCCATATTGTGACATGCATCTCAGAAACATGCCAGTTTTTAATGCAGTGCTGTTGAAAAAAATGGTCACTCAGTTGTGGTTATTGGCCTTGCCCTTTATGCACAGATATTTCTTCAGATTCCATGAAATTGTGGATGATATCCTGAATCTTTGTATATCCAAGCATGATTGTGACACCTGTTTACGAGGTGTGTTGAACATTTCACGTTGTTCCTAATCTTAAATTACCCCATCACAACTTGGAATGTGTCTGGAATGTGTTACAGGCATGCATTTCAGAATACATGTATATTTACAATAAGCTATCAAGTTGATAAGGTAAAACATGCTGTATCGTGTCTTTGTAGTGTTTCTGTTCAAATACAGTTCAAAGTAGATTTATAAATCACTGCTTTATGTTTAAATTTGCATTTAACTAGCTGTTTCAATTTTTTGGAATTGGGTTTGTATGATACCGGCTCTTTAATAGTTAAAAACTCTCTCCATTGTCAGTCGTTCCCTCCCAAAAAGTTCAGTTTTTCTTATTGTTTATTATGAGAGCTTGTGAGTCGATGACTGTTTCTCTCTAATTTACTGCAGTGTCTGGTAAAATGTTCTCCATGCTGGTCAGGACAAAAATGCTTAGTTTTAAGCAAGATTCATTGCAAAACTTTTAAATTTGGGAACTGTTCTCTGTTTAATGGTACTGTCTATTTATCCATTTGATTGGATATCTGGGTCAAAGCCTGCAGCGGCTGAATTCAGCTGAGACATTCAGTATTCACTGTGTGTGTGTGTGTGTGGATGTGTGTGTGTGTGTGTGTGTGTGTGTGTGTGTGTGTGTGTGTGTGTGTGTGTCTGTGTGTTCTCACAGAGATAGCTCAAATATGAATAAAAATGTTTCTAAAAGAAAATAGGCCTTACTTATTGACCACCTGAAACCCTTTTATACCTTGTTAGGCCATGTCTCTGGTCATACACAATTTAGCTAATTTCCAGTTATGATGGACATTAATTTGATTTGAATTTTAATCAAAAAGCAGAAAGCATATTTAAAGAAGCAGAAAGCATTAAAAAAAAAAAAAACTAAAAAAAATCATAATAATTATATATTAAAAAATAATTAATTTTCTAAGAAATCAGCAGGGATATTTTTGCACACAGTTCAGTCTTAGAAGTTGGTTGCATATTTTGCTTTTCACAATCCAAGTAAACACATTCCGTGATGTTGAGGTCTGGGGGTGGTCAGTCCAGTGTTCTCATACCATCAGCATTTTCTTTGTTAGTTGCACATTTTCTTATTTTTTTCTACTTTCTTTTGTCTGTAAAGGCTTCTTCACATGTACCAGCCAGACCACTGGCTGTCATCATTTTGCTCCTTAACGTGGCCGAGTGGCGTCAACTTTGCCACTAAGTGCCATTTGACTGTCATGCAAAATAGCTGTTTTAGTGTGACACGTAGGAGTGGCCAGTTTTGCAAAACAGACTGCAACCAGAACAGACCTGCAGGAAACAAATATGTTGATGAACTCACAAGGATTTCTCGCTAAATGCCTCAAAGAAAATTCTTACATAACTTTTAAAAGATGTTTTTGTTTAGGCATCTGCACATATTTGATGAGCTTTGGTTTGCAGAGTTGGCTCGCATTCATCAAGACATCACATATGTAGACTGTATGTAAGCTAAACCAGATCAAGTGCAAACCCTGCACAGTGAAAGAATCTGAATATGTCCCTACTCTCTGATGAACCCAGCTCAAATACTGGATTTCTCATTGCGTCCTAGGGCAGAAGCGGTGGTGTCTGTTGGTGCTATTCAGGTTTAGCTGTGGCCGCATGATGATGGCTGTGTCAGCGGCCTGTAGGCATCCCGCCGCTCTCTGTCCTCTGCTCACAGCAGGCCCAAGCACATTGTAACATCCTATTATCACGTTTTCTATCATGCTGTCCCCTAACTCTGACCTGCTCAGAAACCTGGACCAGGCTTCTGAGGCTTAGGTTATGTGTCCAGGGAGACCTGTTGTAGAATAAGCTGTAGTATTTTCCTGTTTGGAGCTCCAAGCCATTTTTATACTTGTGGATATTTTTTTACATTTTTGGATATTTTACACTGTAGTTCTGGATATTTGAATGAGTCTTTAAATTTGTGTGAAGTATACAGCACCAAGCCACTTAATTAGAAACTCCTGCCTTGTAGGTCCACCTTGAGGACGCACAGACCACAATATGTGATAGAATAGGTGATGGAACTGACAAGCAGCAGATTTTTGACGGTAAAGCTAATAAAAACTCCACCATATTTGGCTATCTGCCTAAATTCCTAGACCTTGTCACCCTTTCTCATATATTGTGACAAAGTGTGGGTCTTTCTCAAGGAACTGTTTGGTGTCCCTGTATTATGGCAGCAAGGCGGTGAAGGTGTCTTGTGAGAAGACATGTTTCTTCAAGGCCTCTGAGGTAGTTCTGAAATCTCTTGGCTGTGGAAATTTACATTACCTGAACTGTTGAGCCCATAGGCCACCTTTTGTTTTACTTTTTAGTGATGACAACATCCAGGACCATAAAATAGATTCAAGAACATTAAGATTTAAGAACTACCTGCAGAGGCCCTTAAGAAACATGTGTCTTCTCACAAGAAACCTCTGCAGCCATTTTCTCATGATATAGGAGCAATAAATTTAGATTTTGTTGATCAAAAAGACATGCAAAATGATATTCCATGTGACTAATAACCAGGCTGAAATATTTAGTTATTGACAGACTACTGGCCACGCTTTAATCGATTAATTCAGAAGAGAGAATTAAAGCCATAGTGAGCCAATTAATCGATTATGGAAATCTTTATTAGTTGCAGCCCTATATTTTGGACTATGTGAGTAGTGTATGACCCTGTACTGCAGTCTCCTCCATTGGTGTGTTCCCTCTGTCATTCATGTGACCTAAATGAGGAGTATAACCATCATCCAGACAACTAATGAGTAAGATTTGTTGCCAACAATTTTTTTGTACATTATCAATAACTTTTAGTTGTTGCATTCCTGATGTGAAATTCTCCCCATCAATGAAATTATTAGTGTGTCTGCTGTCATCTGGATGTATGTGGTGATTCTAGACCATTCAGCCAGTGCTTGGTGCCCCTGATGCCAGTTGAATTAAAGAGCCTTTCCTTAAAGTGTATGTCTTCTTCCACACCGTTACAACATTTGGTGTCAGAAGTAGGATTCTCCCCTAGCAGTTTGGAGGGAAACGGTGATACTACAAACTCAAAGACGATCATTGAAGAAGGATGTGCCCAGCCGAAGATTTTAGAGAAGGGTGCAGCATGGTGAGGACGGGAGATGGAGATGATGGCAGCTTGATAAAGACCAGCAGCAAAACCCAGCAGAGGACAGCAGAAAAAGCAGTAGCGAGGGGTTCTGGACGAGGGACCTGCCAGTAGAGCAGCGTGGTGGCCTGGTAGTGTTAGCCACGGCTCGCCAACGCCAATTGACAGCAGAGCTAAGTGCAGTGGTTCAGAGAGCATGTCTGGCATTTGGGAGGGCACATACAGCTCCTCTCATTGGCTGACCTTCAAGCCATTGCAGCCAAGGCAAGGAGCACCACAGCGCGAGTTTGGGAACGCAGTGCTCAGTCTCTTTGCTCCAGTGCTTTAAGCCTAGAGGATGCAGCCCCAAATGAGGTCTGCTATGCGTGGCTGAGTGTGCACAACTGTGGTATTTGTGTTTACTGGAACAGTGGACATTCTGTAACCCTGCTCCGAAGAGGCTGCGAGAGTGTGGGGCACCATACCCTCACAGGCACCAGGGACTCTACTACTCGGACAGGGGGCTGTGTAACATTCCACTATTGGTTTGTTTAGCCATGGATGAGCCCTGGGAAAGCGCTGTGGATTGATTGGGGGAGTTTGTGTGTCTAGTATTATCTAGAGGTGTGTGGTGATTGGTGATCTACCCTGCCCCTCAGCTCCACTGCAGCTGGTCCAGTAAAAGAGCCTTTCTTGAAAGTGCTACGTTTCTCATGTCTCCTTCTTTGCCAGATGTCACAGTACCGTTTAAGGTGGTATGTGAATTAAGTACACAGCCATCAACTACATACATTTGGACTGATGTTGGTGGGCAATGGCAAAGTAGGACAGCGAATTCAGCCTCATTAAATGACACACTGCTTGCTCAGCCCAGCATCACTGATACAGTTGACAGAGGGCTGACAGAACTGCTCTACTAAGAGCTTACAAAGCGTTTACATGTACAGTCTTTTATTGTTAATTCACCTCAGGTCTGGTGCATTTCAATGGAAACCCAGCTTTTAATTGTGCCCCAATATAGTGGACCTGTGAGGTGGGTGGATCCTCATAAAGAAATATAACAGGCGTTTCTAATAGAGTGGACAGTGAGTGCATATTAAAAAAGGTTATTGAATGCGTTAAGTTGCTATTTTGCTTACCTCTGCCTGTAGTGCAGGTGCTCTTAAGGAGAGCATGTGTGTGTGTGAGAAACTCTCACATCTCAAAGCGATGCTGAAGCTGGAGGTTCAGGTAGTGCCCTCTCAGCAAAACACACACCCGCGCTGGAGCTCCTCACACAGATTACTGCTCTGAGACACAGAAGCACCCACGGAGGTCATGTGTGTCAGAGCACTCTCCATAAATACAGGCTTTCCTCCATCTCTCTCTTTTCCTCTCAGCTTCTCTTTCTTAGTCTTTCCCTCTATCAGGCTCTGATTTTGCATTTCTTCTCTCACTCTCCATCTTTCTGTCTTTCTCTGTCTATCTTTCTCATCTTCTCTAGGGGCAGAATTACCCACTCACAAGTTCGATCCCTGGCATTGCCACAGCTATCCACAGCCAGGAGTCCAAGAGAGCTGAATAGGCCTCACTCTCTTTGGGTGGGTCGGATGGCTCACCATCTACCCCGATATCACTCAGTGTGATGCTAGATAATGTAACAGAAGCATGTTGAACTGTCCAATAATGTTGCATTAGCAGCAGTTTGAACAAAAGTGGTGGTGCTTTGTGTGCCTTGGAGGAAGAATATGCTGGCCTTTACCCCCAAGAGCATCATATTGTAGGAAGAGAACTGCAATGACTAAGTGAGATTTGCAATGACTAAAATTGTATGTAAAAAAAGTGGTTGTCGCAGTGTTTTGTTTCAGTGCCTGTAATAAGATGAATGGGGGGATTTCAAGCCTTTTGCACTATTGCTTCATAGTGTGTGCTTTTTTAAGAGTTTCCCTTTTAAAGAACAGAATACAGGGAAGACTCAGCTTATCTCTCCAGCTGAAACTGAGCACATGCTTCAAAACAGAAAGTCAGAATAGTTACTTATTTCCTTAAATTGATGATGCATTACCCTGTAAAATTGTCTTGTTTTTTCCTTGGCTCGGTCATCATTTAGGCATCTTCTTCAGCACCACGGAGTGAAACAGATGGGGGCTTTAAAGTGTACGTACCCTAAAACTGTTTTACCAGGATGCACGAGATGCTGCATTGCTGTTGTGTCTTTAAAGCATATGCCACTAGAATCATGTGCAATATACAGTGTTAGTGGTAGTGGTTAGTGCACGTTACTGTAACATGTTACAGTAAGGTGATTACCTTTTTCTTAAGTGTAACATATTATGATTTATATTCTTGTAATCACAGTACAGTTGCTCACATAATAAGAATCTAAAAGTCCTATTTGAGCTGGATTAGTTTTACCTGGTTGGGTACTGTAATTTAAGTGATCACGGATGAGATCTATGAAATTAATCCAGTATGAATCTGCATTGCCTGACATTTTTACAAGTCTGTTATGTAATAATTCTGGAGTAAATTACTGTTTATAATTCTCTGAACTCCGAGCTCTTTCAATAACAGTACTAGTTGAATGAGTGCACATTACTAATGTAATGCTGCTACTCACTGAAGGTTTGTTTTTGCAGTTTGTTTATTAGGACCCATGTACTTCTAATCTTAATGCTGTAGTGAATGTATGGGTAATGATATTTGCAATCCAGGCTGTCTGAGGTAATTTGGGGAAATTGGACAGAGACTTTACCCTGTACAAATTGGCCATTTGATTGCCTTACCAGTTACATTAGAGGACCACCTCTGGCAAAACTATTCCAACTCAAATAGGACTTAAGAGAACAATATTCATTATACCTGATGCATTTAAACATACATTTCCTATATCCTATTGTCCTTGTACACAATTTGCAAGCACATATGCTTCCTTTACTTTGTGAATATAAGCAGCCCAGGAAGCGTCATAAACTCGGTGAGAAACATGTTGAAGCAGCTGATCTAATGGCAGTCTGAAACAGATGCATAATGTGCTGAAGAAGAGAGATCCTCATCTTCACCTAAACAGACCAGACTCAGTTCTTTTTCAGGAACAGCTCTCTTTTTTTGGCCTGTTTCTACTGGCTAGGTTCTCAATTTTCAAACAGCTCAAATGCTGATCTTAATAACACGCCCAGCGCATATAATTTAGCTAATCACTGGATTAGATTTTGGAGGAAACATGCTTATTGGTTCACTGATGCTGACAAGACCAGTTGTTTAATCATTGAAATTTGTTATGGATTTATACCAAGTAATTTGTTTGATAATACACACTTAAAAAGATGGTTCTTCAAGGGCTATCTGAAAGGGTTTTGCTGTTGTCAAGCCTGTAATGATTTTTGGTGCTATATAGAACCATTTCCAAAATGTTTTTGTATAGAACCATATACCTACCTGAAGAGTCATTTAACCAGGTAAAGAACTATATAAGCATGAAATGGTTCTATATTGAATTCATGGTTCTAAATAGTACTAAAGTACCCTCTTTTAAGTGTGTAGGGATGCACCAATACCACTTTTTCTCTTCCAATACCAATAACGGTTAATTAAATATCAGCTGATACTAAGAACCAACATCGATGCTAACTATAAACTGTAAGTCCTGATACTTTTACACTTCTTTAGTACTCCTTTTCAGTATCTATTTAGTTAGGTAAAAATGTGTTCTGTTTCACAATTAGCTTGAATGAATGCAATTTACTTGTTGGATTTATGTGAGAAGCTAAACCAAGGCTAAAGGCTATGATTAGGAACAGGCAGTAACTTCTGTATATCTCTCTAACCTTCGCTCCCTTGATAAAAACCTGGACTAACATTAACTCTGAGTGTAACTGACTGAAGAGCAGGAAATGAGTGAAAGAAGCCTGACTCAGCCATTCAAGAGCTACCGTTAGTGTCTTGCACTGTTTGTACACCAGTTTATTTGTAGCATACTGATCAAACTAATACCTAAGTAAGAATTCCAATCAGTATATCATCCAATACCTTCAACAAAATACTGGTGTTACAGATTCTATAATGAGCATTTTTACTACTGCTTGTCAAGCCACAGTGCAAGCATGTTGTTAAGTTCCATTTATCGGCACATGGGTCAGAAATGGTGTTGTAGTATCAGTATCACGAATGGTGATACTGCTTTTAAGTGCCAGTATTGGTGCCAATACTGCTACAGTATCGGTGCAGCCCTTGTTGATATCTACTAAGTACTGACATTTGTTTCCCAGCTCTACTCAAGTTGCTTTGTGTGTGAAAATTAATCTCCAAAAATGGCTTATTTTTCTCTGCCCTGCTCTCTGTCTTGAGTGAATTATTCTGAAAAGCTTGGTGGTAAATATGCAAATCACGCTTGCCTTCATCCAAACACCAAAATGCAAATATACATATTTTAATTCCTCTCTTTTTTTTTTCTTTCTTTTTTTTTATTTGCCACTTTCACATTCATTACACCACTGTGTTGGGCTCCAGTGTGTGTGCAGATTCAAATGTAAATTGCCTCCCAGTGATTTATTAATACCTTAATAACATGGTGCTTTTAAGCACAGTGATAAGTTTAATTCCTTAAAATGGGTAATTCTTCATAATCTTATCTCCCACTGAGAATCCGGGCTCAATTTAAGTGTTTCTCAGCTATTAAAAGAAAGGCTTTTAAATTCTGCCATCACAGGAAAGAAGCATATCTTCATAGCATGCAGTGAGGAAAGAGAAACAGAAGAGAAGTGGATGAGTGCCACCCTATGGATAACTTCACACATTATCATTTTTTTTATTTAGGTCCATAATATAAAACAGATTTTGAAGGGCCCAAAAAGTGTCTTTGAGCAAGTGCCGACACTAAACGCTTAATAATTAGCAAAATGATGGATTCTGTGGAATATATTAGACCTGTGTTCTATTGTTTTTGTCCCCTAAATTTATTTGTGGCCAGATCCCTCCCACCAGCTAATTCTCCTCATATAAAACTAGCACACCTTTCCTTTAATGCTAACCATACACTAGAAGACTTTGAGAAGAATTTGGAAAGACTTTTGAAAGACTGAAGTCTGACAGCCTCTCACACCTTAAGACAGTGTCACAGTTTTTGGTCAAAGACTGCAGGGTCACTATTTGCAAGACTGCAGCTGGAGTTTTGAGTTTATTTTCCATCATGCACCTGGTGGAACTGTACAAGCAAATAAACCCTCTCCTTCCACTATATTGTGATACAGATGGGAAAATACATTGGCTGGACATGTGAAGATCCGGGGATCAGCTCAATTCCCTGTGGTGTTTTTGATTAATCTGTAAAATGAGCAGGGACTTTTTTATTCAACATAAAGGTTTACACAACATTAGACCATGCAGCGATTCAGCACTGTTGATGTAGGTATTGTGAACTAAACCATAAGAAACCAGTGTAACAAGAAGCGAAAAAAAAAAAAATATTGATGATTCTTCAGGAATGCTATTCTTAAAGTCCTCTGCACATTTCCTTAGATCACTGTTACACTCAGTTTACATTGTTAAGCTAATATGATTGTTGCTTGAAAGGGGGACAGATTTGTCTTTTTTTACAAAAATTTCAGGCACTCACATGCATTTTCTCCCTTGCTCTCTCTCTCTCTCTGTCTCTCTCTCTCTCTCTCTCTCTCTCTCTCTCTCTCTCTCTCTCTCTCTCTCTCTCTCTCTCTCTCGCCCTATCGTTCCACGCGCATACGCTCGCCCGCTCGCTCTCAGGCTCGCCCCTGGCACGTCATTATTTGCCTGAAATAAAACTTCAAACTTTATATTAAACACTTGATTTTGTCATAGCTCCAAGATGAGAAAAAGACTGCTTTAAGACAGCTAAAGCTAACTGACTATGCTCCTCTCATCTCACTAGATAGCAAAGCTAATGGCATACAGATAGACATAAAAACTCAGATTCAGACTGACATTCATAAATCTTTCTCAAATAGAGCTGCGGCAAAGCGGTAGTCATATTGTTAGTCTTCATTCTTGGTTTAAGGAAGTTGAGTCTGACCTTGTGCTAGCTAGCTAACAACATAACTTACAAGTTTAGAGCTTTAATGACCCAAAAAACAGCTGGAGAGACAGTCAGTACAGAGCTGCATTACGTGTACTTCATTTTAAGAAATATTGCCTTTGAAGTCCTTCATCTTCAGTGGTCTGTGCTGCAATGTCAGAGCAGAAAACAGAGACTCTTGTTTCTCTTGTTTACTCTTAGAAATATACTGATTATATCCTGAGATCATATACAGTATATTGATATACAAATTAAGTGATTAAAGAGCACATGGGTAGTACTTAAGTTTAAAAGACTTTTAATGTACTTTAGAGTTCAATTTGGCAGCACAGACTAGCATTCTGAAATTATGTCATAAAAATAACACATGACTAGGGTATCTAGAATACAGAAAGCATGATTAGAATGTATATATATATATATATATATATATATATATATATATATATATATATATATATATATATATGCAACTTAGCATATAACTACTTAAGCACTACTTATACTTCTAGTTTTTCAGGTAGTGTAACATTTATTATCTAAATATCAATAAGCAACAGATATTCTTAAGGAAAACATTGTTAGAGTTTAGTTTTAGCATAAAATAAGCACAGTTCATTCTTAAAATAATTTTCAACACATTACGGTTTCCCTGTTGCTCCAGAGTGTGTGTGGTTTTTCCCCTCTGTTGTAGTCATGTGTCTTTTGTTTTCTTGTGCCATGTGCTTTTGTTGTAGTACTGTTGTTGTTCCACCCTGGTCCTGCCCCCTTGTTATCTGCTCCTCCTGCCTGTAGCTCCACCCCCTCATTAGTCCCAGGTATTTCTTATTGTACTTATGTGTACAGTGTACCCCTGTGTTCAATATCCTTGCTTTACATTGTGGATGTTACCCTGTTGCTTCTTTTCTTTGATCTTGTTATTCAGTTTTGTTTCATTATGGACTTGTTTGCTATGCAGTGTCTGGACTTATTCTGGACTAAATCTGGTTTGAATTAAAGCCACTCGCACTTGCAGCCCGCCACTTTGCCTCAAGTGTTACAGCACATAAATAATCGTTTTTAAGTATACTTCACTGAAGCACAGTTTTAATGCAGAAATACTTTTTGTTACAGTACAGTTTTAGACAAAAATACACAGTTTATTGTAAGCATAAGTTGATGAAGAGCTGTTTCAAGTTAAAACTTTTTAAGTACATTTTTTTACACAGCAGTAGAGCTCCTAGGACATAGGCTACAAAAGTAGTTTTATCATAAAATAAGTGCAGTATTTATTTATTATCAGTGCCAATTTAGCACACCCAAGTGAAGCATATGTAAGTATAAATTAAAAAAAATGACTTAGAGCATCCTGTATATAGTTTAAGTAGACTAATATTAAAGTATAGGGCTTTTTCGGTGGGAGGCACCATCCTACCCACTCAGAGAATGGGGCCAATCGCACTCTTATGGATTCCCAACCAGGATAACTGTGGCATCGCTGGAGATCAAAGTGTTGACGATAGGAACAACTTTTAAACTCTTACCACTTGGGGAGCCCTGTATTGTGCATTGTTCTATACAAACACTATTTACTTCATAAAGCAAGGAATGTTATTGCTGCTTTAAATCAGCAATCAGGTAAATGGGGCCTACAGTTGGATATTGTGTGTGGCATATAACAAATTTTAAAAATGTAAAAGGATGTTATTGAAGTAAAGGATGCTTGTGTTATTTGTCCACAGCTTGTCATGGTGCGACAAGGAAAGACGGAAGGGAACTCAAAGGACAGAATGGATGGCTCCAAGCCAACATGGAAGGTATGTAAAGTAGTTGCAGAAAAGCCAATATCAAAATGTACAGGGTCTGTGCTGGATTGCTTTGGGCTTGTTTTGGACATCATGTTCAGGTGTAAAGCATTTAGTGCATTTAGTTGTAATCGTTTATTCTCTTAATAGACTGCTTACCTACCTACTGTGTTTTTATAACTAACACCCTGCATATCAGAGGGTTTCAGTCTTCAAGACGCAACCTGCAAAAACTAAATAAAAAGGTTTTGGTACTTTGTCATGCTGTTAGCTAATAATAATCTATTGAAAAAAACATAAAAACAGCAGCCACTACCTGCTGGGTTGGCTGTTTGGCTAAGCGCTTCTGCACACTACCTTAATGATGGGGAGTCAATTCCACAAAAATAGATTCTTTGACTTTTGGGAGTCGGTGTCGACTCTTGGCCAATGACGCTGTGAGTCAAAGTTCTTGGCATTGATGCTTCAGTTCTGTCAACTCCATGTTTTTTTATTGTAATTGGTTCAAGGGATGGATTAAAGGAGGCGTGTGTGATGCAGGAAAGAGTTTGAGTAACCTGTTTGTTTTATTACTAACATTTATTTGCCGATGCTGCTCACTAGCCACTCTGAGCACTCTACACTGCACCACATATACTGTAGGTATACAGGGTGTTTTCTATTTAATCATATCACTGTAGCTCAGAAACACTGAAATGTAATGTTAGTAAGTAAAGATCACTATTAGTAGTAGTATTAAGATAATGATTGGACCACTCAATCTTTTTATGGAAATTTTCTGACAGACTTCTACACCATAATTATTCTGCAGAACAACAACACTGATTACCATAGTTATGCAGATTATATCCCTGGCTCTCTCAACAGATGATTACAGTCCAATAGACTCACTGTGTCAATGTGACAAAAATTCTTCAGTTAAATATGAACAAAACATAGATTATTGTTTTTGGCAACAAAGAGAAGAGACTTCACATTGGCCAACAATTCCCTGGCTAAACCAAAGGCACATCCAAAATCTTGGCCTTCTAAAAGAATCAGATCGTTCACTAGATGTATCAAAGCAATCACCAAAACAGCCTTCTTAAAATTTTAATTTAATTCAAAATCTTATAAATATAGCCAGAGTCAAGAGTTTGGTGTTCCAACAAGACCTAGAGAAGCTCTTCTATGCCTTTATCTCCAGCAGGGTGGGCTATGATGGATCTTTTAACTGGAACCCTGAAAAAGACCATTAAACAGCCACGGCTTATTCAGAATGCTGCCGCAAGAGTTTTAACCAGGACTAGGAGAACAGAATGCATTATAGTTCAAAATCTTAAGACTGGCTTCCTGTTAGTTACAGAATAATTTTAAAGTGGTGTTACTAGTTTATAAATCACTGGTTTCAAACCAGAGCGAATCTCTGACATGTTTAAAGAATATGAAACAAGTTAGTATACCCACACACACACACACACACACACACACACACATACATATATATATATATATATATATATATATATATATATTTGTCAGAAAAAAAACTCATTTCCATTTTTTTATGTTTTAGTTTTTGACATAATTTGAAAATGTCTGTTGCATTGTGTATATATTTTATATTTATATTGTGTATAAATTTCATGATGAATGGACCAAAAGAAATGGCTCAAAATGACTTGGAAAGGATTCTCGTTCCATTGACTTACATTAAAAGTAAAGTATGTTTTTTCCTTCTCCTGTAAAGTTACCATTTTGGAGATACTTGGTTTTGTTCCGACAGCAGTGTCTAAATATCTGGGAACACAAGTGAGTACACCTCTCACTGAACATGTCCAAATTGTGCTCATAGTGTCAATATTTTGTGTGACCACCATTATTATCTAGTACTTATTAATTATCTAGGCGTGTGAAAACCTTTTATCTCCATATATATGTATATATATATATATATATATATATATATATATATATATATATATATATATATATATTAGAATTAAAGTATAGCTATGTACATCCTATAAGCTCCTTTCATTCTAATGTTTATTAGACATGTTATACATATTATGCTCAGTGGCAGCTTTTGCATCTGCATTATATCTTTCATATTTCAGTTAAAGTAGAAATTTGCTGAATAAATATCACTTTACCTGCCACAGGGGATGAACGACCTTCTGTCTCCGCTAACCAGCTCTGGTGTGAAAGACTGAAATGCCAAGTCATTCTCAAGTTACGCCAAGTTATAATGCAATGGCTTTTGTTATTACTCACAACACTGTTTGTTTGGTTCCAAAAAGGGATCCCCCCTCTGCTCCAGTGCCTTTCCTGCAGATGGTGTTCTCCCAGGCTTTCACTGTATGATGAACAGTATTGATTATGTTCCAAGCGGACACTCTTGCCCTTTCTGACTCGTGACAGCTCTGGGGAGCTCAATCGAGTTACGCTTTCACAAGTGTGACTCAACTTAAATTGCCAGTAAATATAGCTACAGCTAAGTTGAGTACTGGTTCTTGTTTCCTTGTTTTTGAGGTGTAATCATAAGCCCTTTGCTTTTAAGTGTTGGGGTACTGACAGGGTTTTTAAATGACAATAATTGTAACACATTTCCCTCAATAATTGCTTAATTTTACCAGCAAGCATCAATTTGAAACACATATTTTTGTAGAACATTTAAAGAATTCCTTCGTCAAATGTATCTGTAAAGTTGTAAATCATTTCACTCTTTAAGAGATTATAGTTTTGGTAAAAAGAGTTAATGAACAGATAGTCGGTTTACTGCTGGGGAAAAAAAAGACTGACCAAAGTGAATGTAGGGCTGTAGACTTGCCTTTTTAGGTGGCAGCACTGGTGTTATGCAAAGATTTAGCAGCACATCACACTGAGGAATATATTAAAACCACGTTTTATCCTTCAAAAAAGGTCAAAACAAATCACTAGGTTTTTGTCTTGGATGAGGCTGCCAGAGGAGCCTATGAGCTGTTAGACCTAAGCAATACAGCAGTAATGCTGATGGGACTCAAGTCAAATCAAAGTTTATTTTTATAGCACTTTTTACAACAGGTGTTGTCACAAAGCAGTTTTACCAAAAAATATGGGTCCTATCTCCCCATGAGCATCGCCAGTGGTGACAGTGGCAAGAAAAAACTCCCTAAGAGCAAGAGGAAAAAACCTTGAGAGGAACCAAGACTCAGAAGGGGAACTCATCCTCCTCTGGTTGACACCAGATAGCAAACAGCATTAGTATAAAATATTATACTACAAACTGGGGAAAACAGGTGGAGCAATGGTCAATTAGATAGTTTTAGTTTATACAGCAGCAGCAGCAACATCAGAAGGGTCAGTTAATGAGAGTGTGGTTTGCACAGCATTATACAGCATGAAGCCCAATGGTGGTCAAACCGGTCCAGAAGGCTGGTGAGCAGTGGGCACCCGATCAAGGCAGAAGAAGCAACAGCATCAGACGCACAGGATGGGCAGCTGTTCAACTTGGCAAGGAAAAGGAAAACCTACAGAGTTGGTTCTGTAAAGGGTATCAACAGAGCAGGTCTAGTTATTACAGCCCTTTGCTGAAAGGGAGAAACCAGAAGGTAACAGAGACATGAGGCCTCCTTGAGATGTCAGTGCCCCTCCGTTCCACCATCAGCAAACCTGAGTGAATGTGTAAGAGCAGCAGGACAGCAGCACCAACACTCCCAGTTTACCATAATAATCTAAGACCATGAACCCCCAGATCTGTACCTTTTATCTAACAGGGAAATTACCGAAGGCTTGACTAAACAAGTACGTTTTTAGCCTAGACTCTTAAGTAGGTGTGATGGTTTGTAGTAGGAGAGAAGTCCATTTAGAGCTTTTTATGTGAGTAAAAGAATTTTGTAATTAATGTGAAATTTAACTGGGAACCAGTGTAGGTTTGATAAAACTGGGCTGATGTGGTCAGACGTCCTGGTTCTTGTGAGGACTCTGGCTGAAGCTTTCTGGACTAGCTGGAACATCCAGACAGCAGGTGCATTACACTACATTACATTACAGACCTTAAAATGCTCATGCTAATAACTTAAATACGCTAACACATTTGTGACATCTCCCAAAAGTAGAGAAAACATGAAGCTAAAGTTGCCCAACTTCTTATTCCAATGTTCTGTTCCACCTTAAATGGAACAGTGCTTACAATATCTTACTGAAAACAGAGAATACGAGTCCCAGCAGGTATTTCTCCCCAGCAAGTGGGGAGTGCTGATTCTGAACAGGTGAAACAAATAACTCACTCTATAAGGATGTAAAAAGTTACTGCTTTGCACCTATTTGGTTTTAGTATCCACTTCTATATGGTTGTAGAGTCTACTTCTATTCAGTTCAAGAGTCCACCCCTATACGGTTGTGGAGTCTACCCCTATACGGTTGTGGAGTCTACCCCTATATGGTTGTGGAGTCTACCCCTATTCGGTTGTGGAGTCTACCTCTATTCGGTTGTAGAGTCTACTTCTATTCAGTTCAAAAGTCCACCTCTATTTGGTTGTGGAGCCTACCTCTATTCTGTTGTGGAGTCTACCTCTATTCGGTTGTGGAGTCTACCTCTATTCGGTTGTAGAGTCTACTTCTATTCAGTTGTAGAGTCTACCTGTATATGGTTGTAGAGTCTACTTCTATTCAGTTCAAGAGTCCACCTCTATTCGGTTGTGGAGTCTACCTCTATTCTGTTGTGGAGACTACCTCTATTCATTTGTAGAGTGTTGAGTTGCGGAGGTCTGAAGACATGTTTGGTGTCCAAAGTTTGCATTTGCAGTGTGATAAAAATCCTACATTAGTACAAAGGAGGCATACTTGAGATGTTTTGGAATTCTAATTCAAATATTATGTTTGTGTCAATTTCACATTATTTCAACCTTTCACTAATCAAATCTCAAACATATGGTCCTGTAGATGAGGAGACTTCACCACCTCCAGAAAAGAGAGGTCCAACAGTGTGTGAGGCTGTTCAGTGGTGTGTGGAGGCCCTGAGTATGTGGTCCAGTGTCATTGGAGCAGCAAGCGTGTCAGAGCTACTGGCCTCATTCAGCAACCAAGCCACCTTTCTCTGCTAGTTAGTGCCGTGTGGGTGCTAGTGGCTGGAATCTATAACAACGGGATGTGAAAAATTAAAATGGTTGTTGATAAACACATTTTTTCTACACTGAAATGTCTTATGGTTGTGACAAGTAATTAAATAGGTGCAGGTGTGAAGACATGTTTGGTGTCCAAAGTTTGCTTCTTTAATTTTACACTGGAGCTACGAGTCTAATGTAGTTAACATGCAGAATAACTTTTTCAGAACTGTCCCAGAACATCCCGAAACATTTCATCAGCCGACCCAAATTGAAAGCTGTTTGTCCAAAATATCAAACTGTTTAATTTACATTACATTGCACTCTTGATTTTTTGTGTGTTGCTGATTCTCAGAAAAAGTAGTCAGATAGCACACAAGCATGCACATATCCACTCACAAACAATGCATATCAACGCATCTATGGTCTGTAAATACATGTGTGTGTATATGTTTAAGAGTATGTTCATTAAAAGCTCTGTAACTAAATATGTAGGGCCAGATTTATAAAATGCAGAGCCAGATTCACTGTGATGTTAAGAGCAAATAGCGTGGACATAAAATATGTGGCCATTTATAAAGGAGGATTACCAGCATGTTTTATAGCTTGGACGACGTGGGTTGTGGCCACGCATTTCCTTAATTTACATATGGCAGTAGCAATTCATATCATGAATCAAAAAAACAAAACAAAACCCTGAATCACTTAGAAATTCACCAAGTAAGAAGCAGATGTGGGTTAAATTACATTTTCTACAATGTTTCCAAACATTGTATAAAATTTGCAATATTCCAATATTATAAAACAAGTTTGATCACACATACAACAAACCATACATGCACTCTCTCAGCTGATTAACCAGTATATTTAAAAGACACATTTTAGTCTGTTTGGGCGGAGCAGCATGACTAAGATTAGCAGATTTAACCGGCTGTGTGCTTAAAATAGCCTCTTCTTGCTGCTTCGAATTTAATAGTGAATCCCCCCTCCTGTGTATGGAAAGTATAATTGCATATAAATATATGTCCAAATTTTATATTCACTTTTATTTTCATTTTCAAATGTGCAAATCGAATTCCTGATATCCTAATATCATGGTATGAATGAAATATATACTTTTATACTATTGTACCCCTATGCTTAACACATGATTACTGAATTTACCATATTGAAAATAAAAACATAAAATGAGTCCTTTATAAAACAAATGACATATTTTGTGTTTTGTTTTATTTTTATGTCTAGTATTTTAGATTTAGTTAGAAAATAGAAAATGTGCACTAAAAAGGCAGAAATATTTCAGTTTATTCTCTGTGGAAGTTACTTTAACATATTTTCACATAGAAAATCAACGTGTAAATTGACCTGGAGAGCTCAGACTTTTGCATACATCTGTACTAATGAGTATTCAAAGCCTGTAAAATGCTATTTAGGCCCAGCCCTAATTATTAGCTACATTAGACTAGTAGCTCTGAAGCAAAACTAATGAATCAAACTTGTCTGTTCTGGTTGACCACATTGGAAAAGGGGCAACATTGTTCAAATTAGATTTTGGGCTAAACCATTGCTTTATTTAATAAAAATGTCAAGCCGATATTATTTAACTGTCTCTGAACCACCTCTAATCCTAAATATCAAATGTAGCTAATAATTAAGGCTGTAGGTAGCTAAATAGCATTTTACAGGCTTTGAATACTCATTAGTAATTGCTTAATTGCTTAAAGTACCTTTCTAGAAGAAATGGAAGTATTGCGTTCTTTATAATTAATGCTTCCTACATATAAGCAAAAAAGGGAATCCCCTAAGTGTAACTAGGTTTGCTCTTTATGGACTTTTACCTTTTATTTTGATGCTATATGAGTCCTTTTGGTTCAGGTCATGCATTCCTAAGAAGGAGCTTTAAGAGAGCCTGTACTCATAGACTTGCTCTTTAGCTTGAGCACATGGAAGAGAGTCAAAGATTCCATCACAACGTACATGCCTCTGGAGTGGGATGCACCCGTTTTAACTCCATTAGCAGTGTCCTATCTCTGAAACCCCCCAGACGGCAGGCTAAATTTCAAGATGCCAAGCAGGAAAAAAACAGCACGTCACCTCACAGCTACATGACACATTTGTGTTTGAGGAGGATCAAGGCAGGCCTGGAATACTTCCGAAGGGGATTTAATACTCTGGATTTTAACAGCACTCCAAAACTGCTGAGAGGACATTCCTAGACAGAGCAGTCTAGGTCCAGACGATGAAGTATTCCCATGGGGCCTGAGAGAAGCCTCCCTGGAGGGCAGAGATAGGATTCTGACACTGCACACAAGCCTGGGCACCCTGAGGATCAAACCTCCCCGCACTGTTAAGACGGTCAAAAACTGACAGCCGCTGCTCAACAGGCGTACAGCGGAGACGGTTTTGGTGTTTAAAAGATTTGCATTGATATTCACTGTTGATACTGAAGGTGCTAAAGATGAAAATCTTGTGACTCTCCAATAAACCAGAGGAGGCCATGCAGTGCATAGTGTTTGAAGAGGTGGTTGTTAGTCACTGTGTTGAATAAATTCAGTATTAAATGAATAAATGAATTTATTCTTAGCTAACAAAACAATACACACTTCATCTGACAAGCAGCGCAGCTTGTTAACAGCAGGCAGTGGTTGCCAGGTGACATAGGGGTCAAAGACTATTTCAGGACCTGCATAATCATTTTAACTTGATGCATGTATTAGACTTCACTTGACATATGTGTACATTCTTTCATAGCAACTGTTGCCAGGCTGCATGAGCTTTACAGAATGTTGACAAAAATCTCATTCAACCTACATTACATTGAGGTTCCAGTTTAAAATGCTGTACTACTTTTTATATTGACTCCACTTGATATTCTCATGCTATCATAGAAACTGTGGCCAGGTTGGATTTACAGAATGTGGCAAAAAACCTGTTAAACACAATGAGAAACTGTAGCAGTCTTTGCTACATAATGTTGAACTGCAGTTTAAAATGCTATGCTACCAAGCTGGACTGTGTTTTTGTAGATAATCAAGACTAGCTCGATTGGAAATGCTAACATTTATGCACCCATGATAACATTGGCTGACTAATCTATCGTAACATCATGGTCTTTCACACCCATACAAAATAAACCTAATTTGAAATAAATAATTGACTCTAAATGTACATATTTTTAAAATGTGTTGTGTAATACAGTTTCTCATTAGGTTAAATGTGATTTTTGCCAACGTTCGATAAACCTGTGAAAGAATGCATTTGTGGGCGGAGCATGGATCGGTAAATTCTTCCACCTAACCATATAACAATGTGTTATAGTTGCCAAGCAACATTATGGTCACAGATTATTCTACAACCCCAATTCCAATGAAGTTGGGATATTGTGTAAAACATAAATAAAAACAGAATACGATGATTTGACTACAAAGACAAGATATTTAATGTTCCAATAGATCAACTTTGTTATCTTTGGTACAGTGGCAACAAAAGACTGGGAAAGTTGAGGAATGCTCGAAAAACACCTGTATTTCAGTTTAAGAACAACGTTTCTCAACGTGCAATTGCAAGGAATTTTGAGATTTCATCATCTACAGTCCATAATATCATCAAAAGATTCAGAGAATCTGGAGAAATCTCTGCAAGTAAGCGGCAAGGCAGAAAACCAACATTGAATGCCCGTGACCTTCGATCCCTCAGGCAGCACTGCATTAAAAACCGACATCATACCGTAACAGATATTACCACATGGGCTCGGGAACACTTCAGGAAACCATTGTCAGTGAACACAGTATGTCGCTCCATCTACAAGTGCAAGTTAAAACTTTGCCATGCAAAGCGAAAGCCATATATCAACAACACCCAGAAACACCACCGGCTTCTCTGGGCCTGAGCTCATCTGAGATGGACTGAGGCAAAGTGGAAAAGTGTCCTGTGGTCTGACGAGTCCACATTTTAAATTGTTTTTGGAAATCATGGATGTCGTGTCCTCCAGGCCAAAGAGGAGAAGGACTGTCCGGATTGTTCTCAGCGCAAAGTTCAAAAGCCAGCATCTCTGATGGTCTGGGGGTGTGTTAGTGCCCATGGCATGGGTAACTTGCACATCTGTGAAGGCACCATTAATGCTGAAAGGTACATACAGGTTTTGGAGCAACATATGCTGCCATCCAAGCAACGTCTTTTTCAGGGACGTCCCTGCTTATTTCAGCAAGACAATGCCAAGCCACATTCTGCACGTGTTACAACAGCGTGGCTTTGTAGTAAAATAGTGCGGGTAGTAGACTGGCCTGCCTGCAGTCCAGACCTGTCTCCCTTGAAAATGTGTGGCACATTATGAAGCGCACAATACGACAACGGATACCCCGGACTGTTGAACAACTGAAGTTGTACATCAAGCAAGAATGGGAAAGAATTCCACCTACAAAGCTTCAACAGTCAGTGTCCTCAGTTCCCAAACGCTTATTGAGTGTTGTTAAAAGGGAAGGTGATGTAACACAGTGGTAAACATGCCCCTGTCCCAACTTCTTGGAATGTGTTGCAGGCATCAAATTCAAAATTAGTGAATATTTGCAGAAAACAATAAGGTTTATCTGTCTGAACATTAAATATCTTGTCTTTGTAGTGTATTCAATTGAATATAGGTTGAAAAGGATTTGCAAATCATCGTATTCTGTTTTTACATGGCCCCAAAAAGGGTTCTTCCATTGTTACCAGCTTGATCATTATTATAACCTTTTTTGGTGCTTTCTGTAGAATCATTTTCAAAAAAGATGAACAAGAACTTAATATGACACATTATCCATCAATCTGAAGAACCATTTCACCATACAATGAACCACTTAAGCATGAAATGAAATATAGAGCTCATGGTTCTAAACAGAACCATTCACTTACTCAATAACACTTCAAGAACCATCTATTTTAAGATCATACTTAAGTTTTTTTCTGTGGGTGAAAACATTCAGGTTGGAGCACAAGGAGGCAACAGGGGTACGAGACAAAAACCTGCTCAGTGTTACTGTCATTGTGGGTTATTATGAGAGCATGTCTGGGACTCAGTTGGCTCCTTATATAGTGCACTGCATAGATCATGAAATGATGGCTTCTACACCCAGAGAGTGGACTAAATGTTAGACAGGATCTTGTGGAGCTATGATATAAATGGCTTTTATAATACCAAGTTTGTGTGTAGAAGCCATTATATGATGACCTATGTAGTGCACACTACATAGGGAGTAGGCTGGAGATATTTTGCCCAGGTTTGTACATGCTGTCACTCACAAAGCAAAACCCCTCAGGTAGATAATCCCACATTAAAGCTCTGTGTTTTCTGTGATAGCTTGCCAACCAAGCAGGGAAGAGTGCAACACAAACGTGTAGTTATTACTGAACAGAATGGCTGTTTTGTTAAGACTCAACTACACTTGCAAACTGCCATAAAGTGCTTACACATGGGCAGTACAGATCAGGTCATGGCATTAAAAGAAATGTTCTCTATGCATGTGTGACAGTGGGGTTGAAAGGGGAGGGGTTTGGGAAAGAAGTGTTTACAGTTTGCATAATTTTGCATATTCATAAATCTGTACATTCTTAGTCAGTGTTAAGGTTTAGAGACGCTCGTATGCAACTTCTAGTACTTTCTTGGGTTAACAATAATACATAACAATAATTACAAATGTATTAATCAACATACATTCTTTTAATGGTTTAAATGATGTGTACTTCAATTGATGTGTGTGGTCCTATGTGTATATTGAGTGTTTTACAATGGCTTTAATATGGCTCAGCCAATCAGAATACAGACCCAGAACGATCTGTTTAACAAATGGATTTTTCAGCTGTTACCTTCAATGCGTGCTTGTGTCAGAGAGGTAATTGAGAGTTAGGCGTTAGCAAAAGGGGGAAAAAGGAGTAGATGAAAACATTCAGGGAAGAGAGGGGAAAGTTTAAAAAGGCTGATTTTGTCAGGCCGCCTGCTGAGGTCTCGAATTGAGACTTCCCTTTGAAAGTTTATTTAATTAACACCCACAAATTAATTCTGTTTTAGACGGAGAGGTGCATCAAAACATCCGCCTACCCACATCAGAGATCTGTGTGCTGCAACACAAACACACACACACACCCTTTTTGTAGGTCAAGATCATTAAAAGCAGACTGCAGCATAGGATGAGTAACTGAAGCGCCTTGAGAGTTAAGCATCTTTCAGCAGAAAGAGTGCACAGGGACCTATAGAGGAAAATGGATATCTTGCTGTATTTTCAAGGTGCACCCTGAGAATGCATGCACACACAGACACAAACACACACTCACACTTGTTTGTGTATGGGGGGGATCATTATACTGAACTGGTTCAAAGTCAGAGTTGAAAACACATTTCGGCTGTTTAACTGCTTTGGACTTTAGGCTGCTTTGAGTGACGCTGTACCTTATGTGTATTTTATTAAAACAATTGATTGAACATTCCATTTTGTCACTAAGGTGTCACAAACATAATGCTACTGAAGCTTTACTAAATGTGTCAGTGGTGACTGGTTCCGTAGTGACAATTTTAGCTCATATTGAGCAAAACCTGAAGCCGCCAACCAGAACATGACCAGCAAATAATCCACAGCTTTAATGCACATAAAATAATATTTTTCATTAAACCACTAAAATGCTCACTTAACTGCAGAAAATATGTGATTTTTAGTGTTACACGCTGATTTTCAGATTTTGGGACACATTCACTTGAAGAATGAATTATTTCTCTAGAAATAACTGCTCACCATTGTGCCCATGAGAGACAGGGATGTAGTCTCACGTCCTGCTTTAAATTACAACTCGTCATGTATCGGTAGTGACGTGAAATGTTTTCATTTAAAAATTAAACTCATGACAAATCTAAATCCAAACTTTTATTACACACTTCTATACTGTAAGAATAGCTCAGCTAACTTGCATTGAAGTGCCAATAATTACTGAATAATAAGCCTTAGTGTGGAATAACCCTGGTATGTTTGGTATTTTCAGTTGAAAGATAGGGGTTAGGGTTTGACACAGCTGCTTTACAACAGGAAGCACCCTGTAATGATGGTTTTATATATATTTGGCTTATTACTATCTCAGTTAATACCCTGGGTTTAAACAGATCATAACATAATCTCTGTAAATGTCTAAAGTCTGAATACTTAATTGTCTTTTGAATGGTTGTTTTTCGCAATAGGACTGCAGTTTGAAATAATTTGGTAAAATGCTCCACATATGTGTCATACATACACTCACTTTCCACTTCATTAGGATCACCTTTATTGTACCTACATTCATAGGCCCTTTTCACATTTACAGCTTGCTATTTCTGTCGGCTCTGAAGCAGGTAACTAAGGGGGAGTTACCTTTTCAGGATGATTCACTTGTTGGATATCCTCTGATGCTCTGGGACACATTAGTGATGTATTCTGTGGTACTTGCCGCTTGATGTATTCTGTGGTACCCTCTCCCAAGTGAGCCAGCCATGGTCAACCAAGCCTCAGCTTGTGTCCCAGTAGCATATGCACTCCATGGCTTGCTTCTTCTGATCTACAGCCTGGAGGACCTCTCGGTTGCTTCTATGGCATACTTAATGGCTCTGTACATGCTCATCCATGCTACACCCAGTAGGCTGTATGATATCCTAAGGAACTGGCTTGCAAATCCCCTGCAGAACACCTGCAGTCTTTCATTCATTGCTTTACGAGGTCTTTGTATTTCTCACACTTTCTCTAATTGACCTCCTCCAATTTTTATAGAAATGAAAGAACAATTTTTTAAAATATGTTTGTTATTGTTGTTAACCTACAAATATAGCATTCAAATTTTACTGGCCAAACTAAAATGAGCAGTGAAGTTGGTTTCATTTTTCGCAATTTCAGAGTTCTTTCTTCAGTAGTCATCGAACAGTGGGCAAAAAAATTTTCATGTGTAAAGGATCATAGTTAGTAACCCAGACAATTAATGTTCATTTATGTTCTGTCTGAAATTGATGTAGAACACATTTATTTTTGTGAACCATCATAACTGCTGTGAGAGCTTAGCAGCTATCTATTAAGTGGCAATCGTTGGGGTCCAAGCTGTAGGGTCTCAAAAGAAGATGTCATACGCATTGGTCTTTTGACCTTGGTATGGTAAGAAACAGATTCATAAAATACATAAAAAACTTCTTTGAACATTAAAAAAGTTTTTGAACATAACTTGTATGTGCATGGTTGATGAACGCCTGTACTTTAGTTTCTGGATGTGCAAGAATCTTCATGTTTAAATCACTAAAACAAATTTTCCAGGAACAGTGAACAGTGATGCCACAGCAACTCATGATTTCTGTCACCATTTTCACTGCTTATGGGTTTTGATGTGTTCAGGCATCTCTAAGAACTGTGTAGTTGCACCATAAAAACACAAGCATCAACGCTATATCTACAGTTGATGCATTCACTGTTACAGATGGATTACAGACATACAGCTTATGTTAATAAAATCTACTTCAGCTTTTATTCTTGTAATTACACACAGGTATCTTGATGTAACAGCATATTTTCTCTTAAGTACTTACGCATTTTAAAGGGTACTGTTTATTTTCCAATCAGTGTGCACTGCATCTGCACAGGAAATGCCAACTTTCCTAACATTTCGCTAGCTATTATAGCATGCTTCAATTGTGACATAGTTACCTAACCAAAGTTCTGTAAAACCGTTCTGTAATGTGAAAGTATTCAAGCTGTCCAAGTATGTAAAAGTTACACTTTAAAATAATTAGAGAATTTCTGTGTAGTTCTAAGTATAAGTACAGTGAAATTATGGATGGATAATCTAGACATTTCTTTGGGGCCAGTTTGACCATATTATAAATGCATACTTACAGAAGATATATTGTTGCAGTAAGCTGTTGTAGTTACATGACTAAACAAGATGTGGATGCACTGTACTACTGTAATCCAACTGTTATAGTGAATTCATCACCAACAGTTCAATTGTTGTTGCATGTCTTGTTAATGTGTAACTACATATATTATAGAACGTTAATAAGATTATAACTTAATAGTGAGACCTATTTAATAATCATTTTCTAAGTTTAATGTCAGTAATGAATATAGAAATGAGTATAGAAATATTTGCCCCGTTTGATTTTACTCTTTTCAACTCCCTTCAGCTCCTCCACCGGTGGTTCCAAAACCCATCATATTCTTCATAACTTTCATATTTTATAAGCTACATTTAAAAGGTGGGAGTCATAAGAGAGCTGTAACTGTCTTCTTTCCCATCAAATGGATGGGTAATGTAATTTTAAACAGAAGAAGCTGAAAGTCTTTTTTGAAAGTCGACCCATTTTCCCACAAATCTGGGCTATAAACTATAAACAGATTGCGTTTCTTCACTGATCTGATCTGTAAAAATGATTTTTATTAAATAATACAAAGAACGTCTAAGATTTTCAGCTTTCAGAAGTAAATTGTAAGCATACAGTAATATGTGTGATCATAAAACACATTTTCTGTTAATTTGAGGGGAGCTTTTACAAAAATAAATAAATAAATAAAACACAGATTTACATTTATGTGATGCAGTTACTGAATAATTAGCCTCATCAATTGGTCATGTTAATTCAGATGGACAAACCAAAATATACCCTGGAGAATAAGAGGTTAAACTATGAAACGTAGCTTTTGTAACAACCAAACCTTTATAACATCAGTATTTTGTTGGTTCTGTAGGATAGCCTTTTTTCTCCTGGTTTTAGTGCAATGTCAGGACATTTTGTCCTGAAAAAGTACAAAAACACACACACCACACTCACACCTGAGTCCCCGGGGCAAATATCTTGCCAGCACCTGAAATTCTTGCGCACAGAGCAGAGGTGACCTGTCCTACAGACTAAATATCAGAGCTTTCCTCTCACACTTGCTCTGTACTTGCTCTCTACAGTGCAGTGCTAAAGAATCCTCCCTCAGCAGTGCAGTATGTCAGAGCAGAGCTCATTTCTGATGTGAAATCAAATGCTCCTTTCCTCGCACGGCCCTCTAGAGGATTCTTCTACTGCAATAGCACGCATTGCTGTGAGGAAATGTGTTTGAGTCCAATAGGAATAATCTTCAAAGTGCTTGACTTCTGGTGTTTCTCCACACAAACATATCATGTTTCTATGTCTATTGAGATTTCATGCTCATGTGTTTGATTTTATACACCTTTTAGCAATGGATGCGTCTGTAACAAAGCAACACCTGTCCAGATACTTTTGTCCATATTGTGCAGACCTAACGGACATACAAAGCAATAATCCTTAACTGCTACTTCACTAACATAGCTTTCTCTCTCTGCCTTTGCTTATCCAACAGAGACTGCCCAACGGCTCAATAGACGTCCACGATGAGGCCAGTCGGTGTTTGGAGCTGCAGGAGCTGCTGGACAAGGCCAACAAAGAGCTAGCCACGAGCCGCGAGCGGGCTAACAACCTGAATGGCCGCGTGGCCGAGTTGGAAGGTGAATTGGCCGGTGTCCGCAAGGATCTGCTTAAGAGTGAAGAGCTGAACACCAAACACCAGAGAGACATCCGCGAGGTGAGCGTGATCGACACGGACAGAGCATAGCCTCCATCCAAGGGGGTAGACAATAAAAAAGAAAGCAGGGGGCTTGACCAAACAGAGAACTTTGCTGAGCTGCCTTTAAATCAGGACGTGGGCTTCTTTAGTTTTGAACTGGAGCTACAAGGCTTATGTAGTTAACAGTTTGCTTTGCCTAGAATGACCACAGCCTTCTGCACTTCTGTACACCAGTTTAGTGTGTCCGAAGGGAAATAAATGACCGCTTAGCAAACTAAATTCTGGAAGCACACAGTGAGTATAAGTTTCAATTAGTTGTTAGCAGTTACTAAAGTAGCAGAGCACATTTGGACAAAGTGGAAAATTTCTTCCCACTGATGAAAAAACACATTTTCCTCACTATTTTTAAATAGAAGAGTTTAATGTAGCATGATGTAAACATTGTTGACATTTCAAAACATACCATTCACACCCCCATCCATACAATCCATATATGGAAACGAAGCTGCCAAAACAGGCTGTTTTGAATTCACTGTTATTGTGACGTCATGAAAGCCATTGCATTAACATGCATCCACCTATTCAGCCTACAGCAGTTTAGCTGTACCCACTCACACCGAAGTTATAAGGAGTGTTTCATCCTGATTGGTATTTTGAATGAGTCTCAATACAGTGCAGCCAATCAGAATAGAGATCATTTACATATATATCAGTATTAAAGGCATGGTATATTATAAGGCATGGTACATTAATATGTCTAATATATTTATTTCAAGGAATAAATAGAGGTTGTAAAATGGACATATGAAATGAATTCTGATTGTTTTTAATGTTGTAAGTGAACCTCAGTGAGAAAAAGAACAAAAAAAAACAAAAAGTAGAATATGGGCCCTCTAGGTGATAGCAGTTAGGGCAACATGCGGCTCTCTTATTGCCTTTTCGTGGCTCCATGTCAGGACTAGATGTTTAGGTAAAAATAAAATAATCCTCATTTGCAGTAAAATAAAGCTCTGCTGATCGCTGTAACACAGTTTTATCAATAAATAGTTTTAAACGCTGTTAATGTATGACCGCTTATTCACTCTTCGTCTCTGAAAATGGGTGCGATGACTGCTGGTCACCACAGCAACTCAGACAACGGTCTTGCCTGGCTAGTTGCCAACAAAAAGGCAAAAAGAAAGATTTAAGATGAACATCAACAAATTGGAGACTGTTACGCTTAATCCGCAGCGAGAAACTGTCAAACACTGAAAAGTCGTGAAGCTGAAGTCAGTTTCTCATTCGCCAGCTTCCCATTCAGATTTTCTCGTTTCACCTTAAATGGCACAGCAGTTACATTCTGGTGCCTCAATCAACATTTAAGGTGGATCGGAAACATTCAAATAAGAAGCTATCAGATGAAGAGCGACTTCATTCTCGTAAAAAGTTCAATGTTGAGAGACGAGAAACTATTCCAGATTTGTGGAAAAGTTTCCTGCTAGAGATATGAGAAAAACAGCTATGGCTGAGCTAAAGCTGGAAGCAGAGCAAAGTAAGTCTGCGTTTTGTTTATAATTTTTAGCCTAGGACATCAGCACATACTGAGACATGTTTACAGCCAAGATGGTGAAATGGACATAAACTGTGGCTCCCAAGGTGGTTTGATTTTTGTTGATAGGACAAAATGGCTCTTCTTACCATTTGGGTTGAATTTAAAAGGGAAAATAGAAAGAATATTACCACATGTCTACAAGCTGCAGGGTAGCTTTAAGATTTGCATGTGTTTCTGATTGTCAATAGCTGATGTGTTTGAAAGTGTGAAGGATTTGAGGATTTTGAGCATCTTAACATTCCCAATTATGTACTTCAAATTTCTTCTGCCCTTTCTCTTCTTTGTTCATATGTCTACAAACTTTGCATAAATAATCGTCTTCATGACTGTTGTACCCTAGTGTCCCCAGCGCATAACAGGTTTTAGTAGTTCTCTTGGAATGCTTTGTTATTACTGTTTTTTTTTTCCTCTTACTATATGCCTGTTTGACAGGCGATGGCACAGAAGGAGGACATGGAGGAGCGCATCACAACTCTGGAGAAGCGATACCTGGCCGCCCAGCGGGAAACCACCTCCATCCACGACCTGAACGACAAGCTAGAGAACGAGCTAGCCACCAAGGACTCTCTGCACCGGCAGGTATGGTCAGCTGCTCCTCAGCCAGGCTCGGAGGGAGGAAGACAAAGACTGAGTTCAACCAGAGTTCACATGGTGTTCACCTGGGCTGGAGGGTCACCTCTAGTTCATATGCAGACAAAGCCGAGCTCATCGTCCCTTCTTATGAGTTCTGCAATGCCTTAACCAGGACTGAGGCTACTGACTTATTCATGTAGCCAGTTAGATGGTCTTGAGGGGGTTTCAGTGGGAGTTGTGTGTCTGTAGGGTGTGTAATAGTTGGGGGAGTTGTAGAAGAGCTCTGAAGCTGCAGTGCAGTTATAGCATTCCAAATACTCATAGTCAGAAGTAAAGGCATGCTGGAGGAAAACAGGATGTGTGTGTGTGCGTGTGTGTGCGCGTGTGTGTGTGTGTGTGTGTGTGTGTGTGTGTGAATGTTTCATCACTCAGGGCTGTAAGAAGAGAGAAGAAAGCAGCTTTGCAGTCACATTCGCTCTGGTGTTTCTGTCAGCAGAGTGTACACAGGGTTTCTCTCACTGTGTGTGTGTGTGTTTTGTGGAGCCGGCGAGATCTATCTATCTATCTATCTATCTATCTATCTATCTATCTATCTATCTATCTATCTATCTATCTATCTATCTATCTATCTATCTATCTATCTATGTCTTTATGAATGTGTGTGTGTGTGTGTGTGTTTTACATTTATTTGCTAAAAAAATACTTTTCCAGGACTTTGATGATACATTTAGAAATCTTTATGTATAAATGAAAAGTGAGCGTGGCCAGAAATAAGTGTGTGGTGAATGAAATTGGGTGTATTTAATGACTATGTACTTAAATTTGGTATTTGGTTTGTACTACAAAAGTATTGCACTTTGTAACTCAACCCTGACTATTGATAAACAACCCTGACTGTTGATAAATAACAACAACAACAACAATAATAATAATGGTGTAAATAAAACTGACGATATAAGATTTCAGGTATAATTTGTATTGGAAATTGGGCTGAATTTTGTGCTTATTACAGTATGATACTCATATTTTTCAC